>NC_067203.1:16050606-16506629 GCF_026262505.1 Trichomonas vaginalis G3 | reverse complement strand
GAATGAAGCTTTTCATCTCTACTAACATTGAAGTTGGGTTCATGACTAAAGAGTTTGGTGCTGTTGTTGCTAACATGTTCTTACAATAAAAATAAAAAAATATTTTATAAAAAACTAACTTTTTTTATTTCGGGAAAATTCATGAGTTTTGGTTGAAAAATACGGTGGAGCCAAAAGTGGCTCGACCTCAAAACAAGCATTTTGTGAAGAATATACCAACCGCCGGAATGTCGACGGTTGCTTTTTATACAAAATTCAACGGGTGAAAAAAGAGGTGAAAAAAGAGGTGAAATCTCACCTCTTCACCTAAAATATATTTTTGTCGAAAAAAATGGTTCATTTACTCACAATATTTTTGTACAAAACAACCCCAAGCTTTTAACCTCTCTTCTGCAGCTTCTAATGCTATCTTAGCGAGTTCATATTCTCTAAATTCTCTCTTTAAATCTTCTTGTTCCCATTGGTCTTAGTTCGTATGGGCGAGTCTCTATAACCAGAACATATCTCACGTTCATGTTCTATTTGTTTTTCATGCATTTTTCTAACTTCTTCTTCGAACAAAGGTTTTGCATTCTCTACTGTATCTTCAAGTTCTTCTTCATCTAACTTCTCATGAACTTTCTTGTCTATGGAATCCAAAATTTTCCAAACTGCTATAAGCAATATTTTGGAGAAGCCCACATTGCTATATAGTTTTACAAGTCTTGGGTCTACATACGTTCCTCTAACCTGTTTGATTTCATCAGGAATTCCTGCATGAAACTGTGTATAAAAAAGCAACCCGCGGAATTCCGCGGGTTGGTATATTCTTCACAAAATGCCTCAAAATACTCTTCCCAGGACTTATTTTCCAACAACCTTCTAAAGTCTTTCCTAAACTGCTGACACATCTTTGTTGCATTTATATAACCATCCTTGTCTCTACGTAAGACTTCAATACCGTTGTAAGTGCCTTTTGTGAATGTTTCGCCATTAGATTTGTTCGTGAACGTTTTTGCTTCGACTGTCATACTGTTCTTACAATAAAAATAAAAAAATATTTTTGAGTGGTACGTCGGACATTCGTTTGTGGCTTAACCGTCGGACATTCGTTTGTGGCTTAACCGTCGGACATTGTCTTGAAACAGTACAAGACTTGTTCTGAAACAGTACAAGACTTGTTCTGAAACAGTACAAATATTGTTCTGAAACAGTACAAATATTGTTCTGAAACAGTACAAATATTGTTCTGAAACAGAACAAATATTGTTCTGAAACAGAAAATTTTTCTCTCAAATTGAGAGCTTTTACGGGAAATTTGTTCTGAAAAAGTACAAGACTAGTTCTGAAAAAGTACAAGACTAGTTCTGAAAAAGTACAAGACTAGTTCTGAAACAGAACAAGACTAGTTCTGAAAAAGTACAAGACTAGTTCTGAAACAGAACAAGACTAGTTCTGAAAAAGTACAATGGACAGCATCGAGCCATTAGATGAGGCAATTTACCTTATAGAGATAAATGAAGTTGTTAAGCAGTACTTGGGCAAGGACAAAGCCAACAAGTCCCTCGGCTGCTGGTTGTCTGGAAGAGGTGCGCTGAAAATCGAGATTTCGACTGGAATTCCAATTCAAATACCAGAAAACACTCCTGTAGACGACATAAAGGAGATGAAGAAAGAAGCTCTTCTCAAGTTCTTTGCAAAGCGCCCATGGATACAACTTCCAAACAGAGAGAGTCCAATTCCACGAATTATACAAATTCTCAGAGCACTATTCCACTTCTCTGGTCTGCCGTTCTACATAACCTGTGAAGGCGACATCCAACCAGTTCAGTAAACATCTCATTTTAACTCACTTTTTTTCTATCTTAAGGAAATTCATGAAAATTCAAGAGGGTGAAAAAACAGGTGAAAAAAGAGGTGAGATTTCACCTCTTCACCTAAAATATATTTTTCAGTACTTTTTCAGCACTTTTCCGTAGTTGTATATGAAAGACAATTCGAGATAAAAGTCATAGTACAAAGGTATAATATGCTGCACACCGTTTGTAGTGAACCAAACTTGAAAGTCAGAGAAACTGTTACTAGGTGGTTCGTAGAATTTAGAAGCAAAGTCATAGAAGTCCTTACCCATACAAAGAAAACTATTGTTGCTTGAACTGAAACTTGCATGACATATAACATTTTGAGGGTCAAACACATTTCTATAAACTGTCAAATCTGTTGGTGGGCGTATAAATTTAAACGGACCGTCAGGTGGTAATGGTTCGTTCTGGTTTAGTAACCGAAGAAATTGTGCCCAAGAACGTTTGTCTACTTCCCAAAATAAAAACTGTGTACTTCTTCGAGGGTTAATTTCAATCCTTTGAAATGAAACTGTGGAGTTCATTTTGTCATATTCTAGTTTCAGATAGTAAGTTCCGTTTAGTAGAGAGTCGTATTTTTCTTGCAATTCCCAATAATATTTGTTCATTTGAGTTTGAAAGTCATTTAGAGTCTTCTCAAGGTTTTCGTCTGAACGAATTGTAAAGATTCTCATTTCGTCAAATTTGTCTATTAGACCATCAGAACCTCTATATTGCCCATGAAAATATACTGCAAACATAAACGCGTTAGTTCTATTTGAAAACAAAACTCTTCTAAATCCTATTGCCTTTGCATCTGAAGGACTTTGAAGCCAACGAATTGGAAAGTCAAACCTGTAAGCACCGGATGAAATTTCTTCATCTGAAATATTTCTACCGGCATTTGTGAAGATATAGTCTAACGGTTTTGTATCTGCTACTTTTGTTCTTTGTTTTTCAACCTGAAACATTTAATATATGTAAAAATATATTGTTTTAAAAACGTTTTTACTTCATATTTCTCATCTAACAAACATGTTGTCTGACTGCTTGAGGGTTAGGTTGGTACCATTCGAACTTCACGCTTACAATTCCTTCAATTGCATTCAAAATGTCTGAGTCGGAGTCAACCATTTGTTCTCTCTTTGTAGTCTTGAAAGCGTCAAGAAGTTGTGCGGCTGTTGTGACATTGCCATGTGCATAGTAAATGTGACCGTCCAAATCTGTTACGGTTAGTCTGAGATTGTATCCTTTCTTATTTCCGTCTTGAATTGCAGCAAGTACACCCATGAAGCCTTCTTTGTTCTTTCCTTCGTCAAAGTTTACTGTAAAGGTTCGACCAGATGTAATTTGACTTCTAACTTCACGATACTTCTCATATGCATATCTTGTTCTTTCCATGGGAGCATGTTTGTCTTCACCCTTCCCTTTTTTCCTTCTCAAAGGATGCAATTGTTCGTCATGTTTCCAGTAGAATCTGGCAAAGCCGTCGTGTCCTTCAACTTGAGGCTCAGAAACATCGAAAGGCATGTCCATAAGACGTTCTTCTTCTAACCTCTCGAGTCTGTTTGGATAATTGCGCGCGCGCGGTTTCTAAGTCCATCTCGTAGCGAAGACCAGACAGTTTGTCATAGACTTTTATTGGCTTTCCCTTCCTATATTTAAACTTCTTCGAAACTTTCCAACCATATCTTTCTAACTCTGCTTTTATTCTAGCAGATTTTCTATCCATTCTATATGGGGGCATTTCTATAAAAATAAAAAAATATTTTTTTCTTTACTTTACATAACCGCCTGCTGCCATAAGTCTTTGACGCCAACCCATACCAGCTAATGAAGGTTGACTTGGTTTAGTTTGGAAACTAACCTTTGGTTTTGGTTTATCTTCAGTTTTGGCTCACCTTCTTCTATCGGTTTTTCGTCACTTTTTGGTTCACCTGACTTTACTTCACTTGCAGGTATGGTTGTGTCGTCAACATCTTCATAAATATCATATGCCATTTGTTTTTGTTTTCCTTTCAACTTTTTGTGTTTGTTGTAAAGTTTAGAATATTTTGACTCTAAGTCAATGAGATGTTCTATAATGAACTGTTGGTCAGTGAAGTAAACTTTTCCATCTGTTGTCTCGAAAGCTCCTTCAGACTTCAATATTTTATTTGTGAGAGTCTGTTTCTTTTTTGAGATACTAGCCGTTCCATTTCTATGAAAAGTGACTTTATAGTTAGGGTTTGTATTTCCAGACCTGGCACTTTCTATTATTGAATTTTTCTCTTCATCTGTAAGTTCTTTGACAGGTTTTGACAATGTTCTGAACTTTTTGTTTGTGGTGTCAAATCTACCGTTTCAACTTCTTCGGTCATTTCATCTCAGTAAAAAATTTTAGTTTGGTTTGTTTTCAACTGGTTGTTTAGGTTTTTTAAGTCTCGGTCTAAAACTTCCTGAGGTATAGGGAGGACTTGACAAACACGTTGTGTAACTGCTGGAAGTCGACAAATCCATCTTGAACCCATTTGTCTCAATGCTGTATTGTTCATTTCATCTCAGTAAAAAAATTTACATTCCCCACGTTTGAGGCGGTTGCGGTTGGTTGTTGTTTACCCACTGTTGTGCATGGTTATATCCTCTGTTAAAGAATCTTTCACCTTGGTCCATATAGTGTCCTGCTTGGTTATAGTAGTCATTTGCTTTGTTATAATAGTTTCCTGCTTGTCTTCCTACATTGTCCATCCATCCTTGAACTTTTCCTCTTGTTTCAGGATTTGGAATAAGATTTGCTGCATCTCGTGCTACCTCCCAACCTTTCTGTACAGTTTGTATAATAGGTTGTGCTTTCTCTTTCAGTATACCTAATGTACTCAAAATCTTCCTTCCAATTCCAAATGCACCTCTGGCTATTGTTCCCACTGCGGGCAAAAATCTGGATGCAACTCCTGCTAATGCGCCAAATAAACCCATTTCTTATGGGGTTAAAAAATGACGAATCCAAACAAGGACCCCTATGTTTCTAAGGCAACAAAGAAAGCACTCATGGTAAAAATCTTTAGTTCAACACAAATGCTTGGTTTATGGATATCTTGGAAAACATTCCGAGATATAGAGAAGATGGACCACCATACTGGCTAATATTTGTTGGTCAAAACACAAGATACTGTGAAGCCATACCATTACAGTCCAAAAATATTTTAGATGTGAAAACTGCTTTGACAATATTCGTTGACAAATACCATCCAACAAAACTGACATCTGACTGTGAAAGTTCTTTCAAATCAGACGATATTAAAAACTATCTGCGTTCAAAAAATGTAAACCAATATTTCATTGTCGACCAAAACCATTCTGCTCTTGGTGTCATTGACAGTTGTATAAAAATCTTAAGAGATTTAAATCAACCACAAGGTGGTGTGGTGAGAGTAGATGAAATGTCATATGACGACAAATATAGACATTTTCTCCATGGCAAAGATGAGACAAGTTTTAAATATTTACAATAACCGTAAACAAAAAGGTTTGGGAAACCACTCCCCCGAAGAAATGAAAAACAACCCTGACTTAGAGAAAGACTATATATTTAATAGTTTAGTCAAAAGAGACAAACAAGAAAGAATGCCAGGCTTCAAACTTAAGAAAGGTGACAAAGTAAAAAATAGAAATACCTAAACGCGACCCATATGAAAATACTATTGGACTATGACAACAATGGGAACTCGACAGGTACTCACATTCGTGTTCGTAAAAATAGAAGAAAGTATACAAGAGAATATTATGAAGTTTTAGGCAAACATGGCAAAATGTACAGACTGCAAGCAGAAGATAAAACTACTATTGTCAGACCTCGTTTCAAACTTGTCAAAGTTCAAGGTGGTATACTTTCAAAGACAGTTTCCTAACAAATATAAGACAACTCCTGACGAATATGCTAAAGAAGTTGAAAATGACGACTAAGCATTTCTATACCATGCGTAAACTGTCATGTAAGGTGGCATGTAGTCTTTACTTTGTTCCCGTTTGTTTGCGTATATCCTGTAACGCGATGTGTATGGTTTCCATCTCCCTGAGTGTCACTCCAGTAACAATTTATAGCAAACTGAACGTCGTCTTTAACATCATATCCTTTACCTTTTTTCAAGGCGTGCCAATCCCAAAATTTATGCTTATGCCAACCTGCTTGAGATGTACTTAAATCTACGTAGTGACTGTGTGCAGGTAGGTTTTCACCTGAAATCGTTTTACTTCCGCCTGTTTCCTTTGAAGAGTTTGCACAATACAAAAACCTGTCGACTATTTGAGTCCAAGTTCCGAGACCAAGTACTACTTCTGGTCTGGTAGAGTTCATTGACGTATAAATAGAGCCTATAGGATATAATGTTTGAAGTATTTCTGTCTTTAATGTTTGAAGCTCTGTTTTGTCTGCTTTTTTAACTAACTCATCGTTAACATATGTTTTGTCAGCTTTTTTATCTAACTCAACGTTAACATATGTTTTGTCAGCTTTGTTGTCATATAAATCTTGAGCAGTGAATTTAACTTTGTTTTCATCCTCCATGACATAGACATTTCTACATCTAGTGTATTTCATCGTCGTTATGTCTTCATCCGATGTTAAACCTTGTGGAAAGTTAGGAGGTTTCCAAAGTAGTACATCCCCAGTTTCTTCAACCGTTCCTGCAATATTTTCTATACCAACAGTTGCGAAGAAATCGTGTGTATGAGTCTTTTTAGAATATTCTTTGTCAGCTCTTGTCACTTCACTTGACATTTTATTGTCAACATATGTTTTATCCGCTTTGTCATCTAACATTGCTGGTAGTTCATCTACGTCATAGATGTTATGTGTATGGTGTTTTTGTGGGTATGTTCTATCTGTCCATGCGAGAATATAGTCTCTTGTTGCATCTACATACTCTTTGTCAGCTTTGTTGTCAATATCTGCCTTCAAAAGAAGTTCATCTATAGGTTTCTCGTTTAAAGTTCTTTTTGTTGGATTTATACAAACAGTATGGTTCTTACTGTCTTGAAACAGAAACTCATCTGTCATTGGGTTTATCGTCAGTTTTAAGTTTCCTTCTTTCAATGACTCAGATATCTTAGAATAGTTTGAAAAGTTTGTTGTGTTCTTATTTAGAGCTTGCATAATGAGTTGTCGGTTGTGTTGTATTTCTCTCATAGACGCTGTTTCATTTGACATTTTTATTCTAGATAAAATATGCTTCCAATAGAAAAAGAAAATTCAAGAGTTGCTACAACTAAACCATTAGATGAACTTTTTACGAATGTCGGTCAAAAGTTTGAGACAGAGACCGTAAAGCATGAAGGCTATCGTTTTGACTACCCATTAAGATGGCTAAGAGACCCATCTGTCACAAAAGCTATTGGCTTTCGTAGAATGAAGTTTGTGTCTGTAGAAGATAAAAGTTTTCCATTTATTGTAAGGTTTCATATAGATTATATATCTGAAGGGAAACGAAAAATGTGGGAAGAAATTGAGCTAATACAAGTTGACCTTTCATCTTCTCTACAGACTGCGTTAAAAATATAGAAGATAAAATAAATTCATGTTATGCAAAATATGCTGATGAATATGCAAATACCGAGAGCACACTTTATGTGAGAATTGTATATGACAAACAAAATTCACAAGTGTCATTTCAAATCTACGAAGACAATCCAAAGAAAGACGAACAAATATATACAGAATTCACTGCAATGTCATGGTATTATTTGCAAAGAATGTTAAATCAGAAAGTCGAACTTCCTTTAGCAAATATTTACAGTCGATATGCAAGAGATGAACCATATTTATTTAAAGATGTTTTCGACCCAGCTGCTATTATAGTTCATGCTTCATTTTCTGGTGCACAAAACTCTTTTTTATGCTTGGCAAATGACTTTTACGAAAAACCTACAAAGCTATATGAACCACCGAGTGGAAGTATTTCAGACTTTCAAGTATGGTTTACTACAGATGGAAGAAAGAGAATAATTCCATTATACCACGCGTTTTACTTAGAACTTAGTTTCATATACAACTACTATCGAACGGTAAAAATATAATTTTTAATACGGTTGAGGTGTTGGATTTGGTTGCCAACTAGACTGTGGTGCAGGTTCAGGCTGTTGTATAACAGGAGCTTGTTCTTCTGGTTCAGGGTCTTTAGGTATAATACCAACGAACTGACCTACTCTTTTACCAATATTTTTGACTCCGTTCCAAATTCCTCTTCCGACAGATTTTATTCCATTCCATATACCTCTTCCAACATTTCGAAAGAAGTTTCCTATTCTTCCAAAGAAACCCATTTTACTATATGTAAAAATCTAATGTCCACCTAGTCTCTTACGTTTCCTGTTGAGTTCCATAGCATTCTTTAACTGGAGCTCATACATTCTATTTCTCCTCTGGTAGAAAACATATTCTGGGTCAACTCCTGTGTTCGCGTCATCTGCATAGAGTTGTTTATATCCCACTTCAGGTTTGTATAAAACTCTTTCCATCTCATATTTGCATACCATGGTGGCAAACCTAACGCAGCGTCATTTGACATGGCAGTTTGCATTTGTACATCTGTTGGCACTTGACCATAGTTTGCCATTGCAGTTTGTATTCTAACTTCATTTGGAATATTCTCTGGGTTTGGTTGTCCAGGTTGCTGTGCATTCGCTAAGTTCTGTGCGTCCATTTAATATTAGATAAAAATATCTCTTACGAGTACATATACTGGACATTTGCAGGCATTGGTTCATCTTCATATTCTCTATATCTTTCTGCCACGTCAAATAAGTAAATGACACAATGGAAAAAACCTAAAACAAGTAGTCCTATTTCAAACCACATTTAGTTACCAATAAAATTTCTTTGTTGTGACACTTTTTCCGGTTTATAGGACCTCTCTCATATTCTATCTTGTCATATATAAACTCATAGTCATGTATGTCCTCTAACCATCTCATGACACTTTCCAAACCACTTTTATCGGATGTAAAGTAAAAGCATGGATGGTTATGTAAAACGTCTAAAGTTTCTAAAGAGTCTCTCAAAGTCCAGTCTACTTGGTATTGAAAATCCCATGTGTTATAGAACGGCGGGTCCACTATAAAGAAAACTTTTCCTTGTCTTTATATTTTCATACAACTCTGTCCAATGACATCTCACAAACTCTATACCCTCAATATATTTTTCTATGTTCTCTTTGAAAACATTTGTATAGTTAAGATATAAAACTTTTGACATAAGTGTTTCAATGTCATGAACTCTTATAGAACCACTATATAATAGTCTAGCAGATATACTATCCCAGTCAATATACTCTGCCTTTTTCAAAACCTCTCTGACAGTATTTTTCTTATCTAATGGTATACGTTCCATCTTACCTATAGGTATCTTTTCTTTTAACTCTTTCAATATTTTGTTAGTGTCTGGAATATGTTTGAGACGGTCCATATAGTTGTCGAAGTCATTGCATATAATCTTTGAGTCAGGAAATATTGTATGGCACAAATGAGATATATAGAAACTTCCACCGAACAAGTCTACAAATGTTAGACCATTCGGTAGTTTCTTAAGTTCTCTCAATAGAATATCTTTACATCTACTCTTATTTCCAAAGAAGGGTAACGGTGGTTTTGTAAAATTCATTTTATATATATAATAAAAATGTTTTTTCCTGAAAAGTGACAGATGTTTTATTGTGACTTCTTCGTAAAGACTTTGTTGAGATTTCTTCGTAAAGACTTTGTTGAGATTTCTTCGTAAATGAGTGTAAATGACCCAAAAATATATTTTAGGTGAAGAGGTGAGATTTCACCTCTTTTTTCACCTCTTTTTTCACCTCTTGAATTTTCATGAATTTCTTCGTAAAGACTTTGTTAAGACTTCTTCATCTAATTTCTCATGAACTTTCTTGTCTATGTTTTGTCAAGATTTCATCGTAAAGACTTTGTTGAGATTTCTTCGTAAAGACTTTGTTGAGATTTCTTCGTAAATGACCCTAGTAGTATATTTTTGGTGTAAATTTCATGAAAATTCAAGAGGGTGAAAAATTAGGTGAAAAAACAGGTGAAATCTCACCTCTTCACCTAAATTATATTTTTGGGTCATTTACACTCATTTACGAAGAAGTCTTGACAAAACATTTACGAAGAAGTCTTGACAAAACATTTACGAAGAAGTCTTGACAAAACATTTACGAAGAAGTCTTGACAAAACATTTACGAAGAAGTCTTGACAAAACATTTACGAAGAAGTCTTGACAAAACATTTACGAAGAAGTCTTGACAAAACATTTACGAAGAAGTCTTGACAAAGTCTTTACGATGAAATCTTGACAAAGTCTTTACGAAGAAGTCTTGACAAAGTCTTTACGATGAAATCTTGACAAAGTCTTTACGATGAAATTCATGAAAATTCAAGAGGTGAAAAATGAGGTGAAAAAACAGGTGAAATCTCACCTCTTCACCTAAAATATATTTTTGTCTGATTTACGCTCATTACGATGAAATCTTGACAAAACATTTACGAAGAAGAAGTCTTGACAAAACATTTACGAAGAAATCTTGACAAAGTCTTTACGATGAAATCTTGACAAAGTCTTTACGATGAAATCTTGACAAAGTCTTTACGAAGAAATCTTGACAAAGTCTTTACGAAGAAATCTGACAAACCATGAAAACATATATAATTTGTGAAAAGCTCCTGGAAGACCCGTATATAAGAACTTCATTTATGTGGGCTAGAAGGGGCGCAGCCCCTGGAAGCCCACCCCAAGAAAAAAAAGCTTCATTTATACTCATTCATCCTCAGGGCTAGAAGGCACGAAGTGCCTGGGAGCCCCACTTCCTTTTTTTTTTTTTTTTTTTTTTTTTATATTTTGCGCGAGAAGTGAGTTGTGGTAACTTTCGTGGATATCCATCGTTCATTTTATGGTAAAAATTCTCAATTTGTGGGAAAAGTTCTCAATTTTGTGGTAATTTTTATGTACCACAACTCAATTTGTGGTCACTTCATCTTACCACGTGGTAAGTTTTTATAAAACTCTTTATTTACCATTGATTTCTGATTTAATATCAATATCTTGAATAATCAAGCATATCTATCGCTTTAAATTTTATTCTCTCATTCCAAAAAAAATTCAAAAATCAAAAAATGAAAAAAATATTTAGAATTTTTTCCGTCAAAAATAAAAAATCTTCCCACTGAGTGGTTTCCATGGAAAGTTACCACTGGGTCCCACAGGGATTGGCCTAAGTATTTCTTAATAGAATGTGAAATAAAGTAAAATTAACTCTATTCAAAATGGAAAAAAATCCAAAAAAAATTTGAAAAAAAGAATTTCATGATAAAAAGCATAAATTTTGCATCAGAAAATTAAATTCAGGTATTTTTTTGAAATAGAAAGAGTCCTAAAATTAGTTAAAAATCATTTTTTATTCAAAAGAAACGCTATTTTTAAGGAATTGAAAAGAATTTTATTTAATAATATTTTATTTATAGAATTTGCATATATCATATGCATAGACATATTGAATTGTAAACATGAGAACACTAATTACATTAACTTGTCGTTCAAATTATTGCATCGAGAAAAAAGTGCTATAAATTTACTCAATTAGTTTACAAACGTAAATATTTGGCATAAACTTTACGTTTGTAAACTAATTTGGTAAACTCGTAGTTCAAATTATTGCATCGAGAAAAAAAGTGCTATAAATTTACTCAATTAGTTTACAAACGTAAATATTTGGCATAAACTTTACGTTTGTTAAACAATTTGATTAAATTTAGTAAATTTTAGTTCGAATGCAAGTTTTCTCGGTAAATCATTTTTTAGATCTCAAATGAGATGTATGATCATATGAGTCACATATGATTTAATCCGAATATGTGTGAGAATTGAGTTTAAAACGAAGTTTATTTTTTGGACTATATTTCGCCATTTTAAAATGTGTAATAATGATATAATTCGCATGAAATTGAAAAATATTGACTGGATGTGTAATGGTTTTATAATTGCAATGTTGATTTGATCGAATTTAAATGAATATATAACGCGATGAAATTTCGAATTGCTCAAATGTCTGTAATTCATATATGGTGCACATATTAATATTACATTTCGTTGATATTTACCACATAAACCTTTAAATATTAAGTCATTTTAAAGTTATATGCGATTTAGTTCCAAAATGCACGTTTAGAAAAAGACGATAACGATTAAATTACAAAATCGATAACGATAACGATTAAATTACAAAATCGATAACGACCCTTTTCAGACAATTGGTACTATCAAATTTATGCGTTCCAAAGAACTACATTTAATACCTTTCATACTCACTTATTATGGGAATATTCTTAAATGTTATTTTCGATATTAAAGTTCACTAGCAATTGCTTGTTACTGTTATTTAGTAAGTAGATACATTTTAAATAGAAGGAGTTATATATGTAATGATGTCTAATGTTAAATTTCTTAAAATTTGATATCAAAGAGAGTCTCAACAGTGGAATCATTAAGCTTACTAACACAGCACCAAAATACACTATTTTTCAGTGGAATCTTGCAAATTATTTTGCTGGAATTGCCAATTTTCAAAATCAGAATGGATTCATTCAATATATTGGCACTTTTTAGCTCGTTATGGAAGGGATTGAATTAGCGTCCACTAACGAACCCTCAATGATAGGACCGGAAATTATATCTCTTTCAACAGCCTCACTTGAAGTACAAGTGAGTACGGAGGTTAGTCTTTCAGATCCTCTATTTCCATTTTCACAATCATTTCAAGCACGATCCAGAAAGGAAAAAGAGCAATTATTCTTAAAAGCATTCGAAGACCAAGTTAATTTCATAAGAACAAAGGAACTTCGCTCAGAAAATTCTTTGGGAAAATCTCCTATTACACAAGAAGCTATAGATAATTTAACTACTTCACGTCAAAAGTTTTATGATCAAGCTGATACAAAAAACAATAGAATAGCTATCACAAAAACAACGACTGAATCTTCTACAAACCCAGCTCCAAGAGTTCAAGTAACAACAACTCCAACATTCGATCCATTACTTAACACAAACTATGAATCGCAGTACAGTTTAATGGATAGATTTAAAGACGTTATTAGTAAAATTTTAATCGAAAAGAGAGCAAAAACACGCGCTCAAAAGGTTTTACAACGTATACTTGTTGCACCAAGTACACCACAGAATACACAATCCACTGCAAACTTCTCAACATTTACAGCAGAATCTTTGTTGACTGTTAATGTTAAATGCGTTAAACAACCGTTGAAGTTTACCAATCCATCAGATCCTGTTTCAATTGAACCACCAGAATGCATCATTGAACCTAACAAAATTGAAAAATCAATTCAACCATACAAACCAGGACTTGTTGAGCGTTTCCAGCTTACACAATTCCCACGTACAGAATGTTCTGCTTTTACACCTATCCCTATCCCACCTCCACAGTCATTTCCTGGAGTTCAAGAAGAACAACCAGTCAAAGAGCGAAAAGAACCAATTATTCCCGAGAATTCCCTCTCGAATCCACTTCCTAACAAAGATATCATGCCTGTTACACCATTGCCAATTGCTACAAACTATTCGCGCGATATCAGATTTTTCAACTTCGATCCAATTTTCGATTTGCGAGCAAAACCTGCAGAATTACCACCTCTACCTAATGAAATTGGCCAGGCTTCAATTTTGGCCATGCCTTTAAAGAATTACGAGCCAATGTTTATCGGATACAAGGATAAAACCGATGTTGCGCCATTTACTTTCACTGGATTTTCTAAAATTAAGCTTCCATCTATGAACGGGCCAAACCTGGCAGATATGGCCGAAATGGACCCGGACGATGACATTGATCAGCTTGAAATCAAGCCAAATGTAAGGCCAACAAGCGATTTTATTACAAAACCATTACCAACCAACAATAAGAGCCATGCAATTGCTGAAGGAATAATAAGTAGCCAAGAAAATTGGATAAAGAGGCAAAAAGAAGGCGCTCAAACAGTTTATACAAGTCTTACAAACTTAAACTCACTTATGAGAGATAAGAATCTTGAAATTGTTACACAAGATTTAGCTGAATTTCTTAGATAAAGCGCTTATTTTCTATTATTTCAAATTACTTATTAACATTTTATCTCTTTTTTTGATTTGTCAGTTTCATTGTTTTTAAATTTCATAAACTGTACCTGATTTCTATACTTCCGCTTTTCTAGACACTTTGGGGTAAGTTCCAATTCATAAAAAATGCTCATACAATTGAAAACAACAAATCAAACAGAGTGAAACAAAACTCGTTTTTTCCAATTCAATTAGAAATTTGAAATTCCTTTTTTGCTTATATTTTACATCTTAAATATCCACAAATTAAATATGATTTTGTCACAATTGCCATAAGTTTTCAATAAGATCAATAAGTTTTTCTTTTCTCCATCCATAGTGAAGGAAAATTAAAAAAGGAATCGACGATTTCGATAAAAAGAGGCGCGTAACGATTTTGGCGGTTATATTAATTTTTCTGTCAATTTTGTATACCTTACTTGGTCGAACTAAATTTTTATGTGTCCGGCCATTTAAAAAATTTAAAATAACATGGGGGAGAATGATGATGAAATCGCTTCAAATCCAAATCAGAAACCAAACTTTTGGGACTATCTTAGTCCCAGGGACAAGGAAGAATATCTTTCCCTCAAATCACTCCTTGACGAATCAAGCACAAAGAGAAATAGAGGTCATAGAATGGAAGCATTCGATGGCATACTAGAGGCCATACATCGCTATGCAGAACGCCATGATGATGACGATTGGCGGCGCTTCTTGGTATGCGGCGTATGCTGGATGGATAATATGATCGCTATCAACACAAGGCAATTAAGATTGCTTATTTCCAAGTGTAAATCATCGATAAATGGATCATTTCAGAAGATGGGTTATACAACAAGTCAATCACATACAGAATCAAGAAAATTTTTGTTCGGCAAGATTCCGTTATTGAAAGGTAACTTTAACGAACTGCGCCAATGGACTATCAGATCAAGAGCTCCTCAACCGCAACAAATCGAAGCTTATGCGGTTAGTCATTCATACCAAATTCCACAAGATCCTTCTCAGCCAATACAGATGCAGATATCACTTAATCCTCAGATCGCACAATCAATACGCACAGAAAATCAACCATTACAGCAGAATCTTATCATTCCACAAAATATAATGGAATTGCGGAGTCAACAGCAAAATCAGAACCAGTCTCAGAAGCCTTCAGCTCCTTCCCATCCCGTTCTTCCAATACTTGCTGACCATACTCAGAAATCTTCGCCACTTCAACCGCCGCCAATTTCTGACTTATTGGCTTCAAAATCACCGACGAACGATGGCCCACAGATTGCTGATCTCCTGGCTATTAAGCCACCTTCTCCAAATATACCAGAACAGGATCCTTTGTTAGTTGAAAAGTTTTGCCCTCTTAAGTTCCGTTCCAAATGCACCCAACTCCGGATTTGAAATAGATAAGACTCGTGAATTTGATTCGTTGTTATTTGTTTGACTAAATCTATCCTTCTATCCATGATTCAGCTCCGATTCCTCAAAAATGATTGATTCGGAAGAAGATGTTTTCTTTTATCGATGATTTGTGACCATCTCACAACATATTGACTTATTTAGTTTGGCTCATTTCTATTATTTTTTTTCTTATATTGTTTTTTTTATATAAAATACCATCTGAATAACTTAAAACAGTTTTTAAACTCAAATCATAAAAATATCTATAATTAATATACGATAAAACTCAACAAACATTAAAAAATTATATAAATATCACTATATTAGTTATAATTAATCCATTTTACAGCATACAAACAACAATCTTTTCAACAACACTTCATATCCTTATAAATATATTATCCATTTTCTCTGTTATTCAGAAGATATGAGAAGAATTTCTAAAATCACAAATGATAGATTAGAATCTAAGGAATGAATAGTAAACTAATACTTATAACATTGAAGTATTCATGTTTCAATTCTTCAATGCTCTGTTTAAGTGACGTATTTCTAACTTTTTCTTGATAAAACCGTTTTGACAGAATTACCAAAATCACCGATTTAATTAAAAATAATTGATAAAATACCATACGTATAAATATTTCACGAAAAACGCTTAATATTCCTCGGTGAAGTATAAACCAATATTTTTGAGAATGAGCGAGGAAGTTCCTGCTGATTCGTCGAAAAGAATTATGAGCTTCAATACATCAGCCGAGTTGAAGGAGTTCCTCAATTCAAGTCAAAATGAGCGACGGATGAAGTTTGCTGTCAGAGTATTCTACGTTTTGCAATGGACTACATCTCATCCGGAAGCAGTTCAAGATACAGGCGCAATATGGTGCAAGAATGGTTACTACTTTATATGCAACTCAACTCTCATCGGAGAATTCTTAAATATTAGACCAAATACAATAAATACGAATTTTCGTTCTCATTTATTTACTATAGAGCTCTCACAACCACAGTTGCTACTAGCAGAGTTTCCTATGATCAAAGATACAAGGAACTGGAGAAAGCGTGTAAATCATTCTTTTCCATTCCATTCTGGCTGTACAGAGCTCGACATCATCAGAATACCTTGCAGACCACTAAATGAACAGCCAAAGAACACACAACTAGTACAATATCCCGTTAGAGCACCGAAACTACCGCCAAGAAGAATCATTAAACAAGTTCAGACATTTGAGATGCCAATGACACCGACCATGAAGTACAAATACGAGTTCAAGAACTCCCAGGAGACAAAAGAATACGAAAAAGACATAGAAATCATATTTAATAATATGAAAGGCACAAAAGAGCAAAAAGATGAGATTATCAACAAGGCACAATCATTATGGAAGGAATTTGGTGATGTTCCTAAGTGCCAATCAAATATAATCGTTTCTTATATTCTGAAAAATATTGATTTGGATGTTGGTGAGAAATTGGCACCACATCTCACCAAAATGTTGTCTTCTGATGGCGGATCAGGTAATACAGACATTTCTTTTGCTCAATATCTAAAGTTTTACGCTCAATACGGAGATCCTGCCACAATCATTGAAACTTTGACAGATTTCATTGACTATTCATCTAAGAATTATGTGTTCTATCCATGGTTCCAACCAGATCTCGGAAAAATCAATACAAAAATTAGATTATTAGATGAAGACGGTCCAGACTTCATTGTTCGCTGCTCTGCATCGAAAATCGGAATATTTGTCCTGGAAGTAGTAGAAAATAAGTCATCAGGAGAGATTTCATCCTCAAATATTGATTTTGATCCAATCAAACCTTCATTCTCAATAATTAGTGAATCTCATGGCTTAGTACAGGACAAATCATTGAAATCTTTGCTGTTTGATAGACTTGGTTTGAAATTAAAACAAAATGTTAACTTCGAACCAATAATTATCTCGTCTTACTCACAGCAAACATATTCTTCGCAGCAAGTACCATCTCAACTTTCCTCCCAATCTACTAATTAAAAAAAATACCAAAAAAAGGGAAGTGGGGAAGTAAAAAGTGACAATTTTTTTGATTTTGCCACAATCACTTGATAATAAGATATTCATGATATGTTACTGCTAGAAGTATATTATTTTGTATATTTTTTGTTTTTTTATGCTAATTTAGTTATTTTTATTTGACATTTCCTTTCTTTCTATTAAAATATTCGTTTTTTACGCTTATTTGATCCAAGTCTTTTTGCTTTCTTTTGGAAAACTTTAAATTCGAAAAATAATATATTTATTTTACAAACAAAGATGAATGATTTTTGGTCTTTTGATACATGAGAGACTGCCACACTTTATAATTGCTTGATTCGAATACCAGCGACCAGAATGGAGCGTTACCCGAAAATCTTTGTTGGTATTTTCTGTCTTCTATATAATAAGAGATCGACTGGTTAGCGAACAAATCCTCATTATATCCATTGTTCAGGTATTTGGTCAAGTTTAATTCATAGGCGGGGTTATATCCTTCATTTAATAGCTTATTATAATCAGATAAATAGCTTTGATAGCCAAGGAATGTCACTGGGTTATTAGATGTCTCTGATATGGCTATAATCGATTCAGGAGATATATTTTCTAGTATCCAATCTTTTAATTCTGTTTCTACTTTCGTTTGTGGCGTATAACTGTAAGCCACGACTTTCTGATATAGTATCATCGAAGATGCACTCATAGAAAAGATTGAAATGCTGAATAAACAGAAACAAATAAATTTGAAAAATTTCTTTCTGGGATAAGTCAATAGTTTTGCAAGAAATTGTGATACTAATGGACATGCTACAGAAAACCATCCGCAAGTAAAGTAAAGGAGATTGTCATAATGCTCATATTGCAATTTTATGAAATTAAACATTGCAAATATAGCAATTGATGGTACATATATCCAATACTGCCTTAAATGCATAGGAAGAAATACAAAACTAACGGAATAAACTCCAAATAATAACAAAGTTCGAAGCCAAAAGAAATAAAAGGTGTCTGATTGATAACCCATCCAAAATTTAATCTTCTTGATCTGTCGGCTTGCTATTATATGTTTTACATTCAAGTAAACTTGATGAACTGGAAGAATTAAGGCGAAAAACAAATAAAATGAGATATTAATCAATCCAAGCTTTCTCTTTGGTCTAACAAGTAACAAAATTGCAATATACATAAAGGACCAACCAAAATTTGAGATATATGAATGAGGATTATACAAAATTATGATTGAAGATATGATTCCTGCTAGTGTCATGAGTTCAGGATGCTTGTTTTTGCCTTTGATCAAACAATACATTGACCAAAATACAGATTGCAAAGAATATAACACGTAAGGCTTTTGAATTATCAATTTCGTTACAATGTGGAACCACATGAAGTCATTCTTATACATATAAGCCTCTTCTCTGTTCATTCTTCGATAGTATTCGTAGAAAAATCTGTTTATGAAAACTGTTCCGCCTAAATGAATCAAAAGATATACTGATATAACGGATGCAAGGTGTGATCGAGTAATTTCATACGAAATGTAATAAAATGAAGTCATAATCGAAAATATTAGTAAAAATGCTGGAATATTGCGTCCAAATCTTTGTGGTGCGTATCCTGTTCCATACAGCAACGCTATATGTAAGTCATGAAAATTTTTGCAGACTAATTCTGTGTTACTGATAAAAGGATTTTTAAAATTAAAAGGTTTTTCACGTATGACATTCGTTCCGATTAGAAAAGACTGTATTATTGAATCATGGTATCTAAAATCTTGAAAAACATCAGATCTGAACATAATAATATTATAACACCAGGAAATGGAGAACAATATTGATATAAAAATCGTTGCTGCAAGGATTGTAACAATTTCAACCGGGTGAACTTTAACTATTGTTGGTATTTTTTGAAATCGATTGAAAAAGTTTAAAATTATTGATGCAAACATGAAAATTGAAACTATTATTAGTCCTTGTACATGGTTCATTATCTGATTGTGCGTAATATAAGCGCCTACTAAGCAAAATGCTGTAAATCCAATTGGAATTGAAATTCCTAATCTTGCTAGAACATCAATAGATGGACCAGCAATTATTGTAGTGAGTTCATATCCAAAAAAGATCGAAAATACAATTTCAAGCGACCATAGCATCTAATCAGAAATATTTATAAAATTTTCAAATTATGGAAATCAAACAAGTATTTTAATAACCATCGAATTTCATCAATAAACTCACTTGCCCATAGCTCTTTTTCTCAACAATTGAAATCTGAAAATATCAACAAAGAATAAGGATTTTATCTTTCACCATTTGTTTAACATAGACAATGGCTATCTAAATCATCGAATTTTCTGATATATTACTAAAAATGTAATTGAAATGAGTTTATCAATTCATATGAGGTTATGAAAAGTATCAGTTTAAAGCTATATCAACGAGTGTATTCAATTAGTAAGGAATATACAATAGATCAAAGGAATTGTACATTGAATAATTTACAATTCTTCATATAAGTGAAATATGAATGGTGTTTTTGCAATATACTCCAAACGGTAGTATGTAATGAACAATCCGTGACGTGAAGCATTCCGATAAAAATCACTGATAGAAAATTGAATGAAAACGATGTAAATTATTGTAACAAAATCTGTCACTTTTTATAGATTTTTGTTGTTTTTGATTTGACAATGTGGGGTCTAATGACTCCAAAGAGCCCCATGAGTCCTTATGTTGAAGAGAAAAAGTTCTCACAACTCAAATCTATGAATGTTCCATGGATTACTATTCAAACAAGTTCATATAAATCGGCATCTTCCTCACCTTCAAAAAAGAATTCACCAAGGCAATCCAATTCAGCACCAACAACACCAGAAAGAGTGTTTCAACCATTTCAAGCATCAAAGGTTACATTTAGCCGTGAAGAAATGAAAATGTTGGATCCAGAACCAGAATTTCAAGAAAAATTAAGAATATATAGATCGAATTCTAAACTACTACAACTACAAGACCGAAATCAAGAGCGAGAAAAAGAAATGGCTCTAATTTCTCCCAAAAAACAAGTTGAACCTCCTCCAAAAAAGCAAATAGAGAAGTCAGACTCATTTATATCAGCTAATTTTGATGAAGAGGATAATTTCATTCGCCAAATTTCATCAGAAATGCTTGTACAACCACAAAAACCTCGAAATTTCGAATTAACAGACGACCAATCAATTAAAGATCTACGAAAGAGTGTATGGCGTCATTGCCATGGAATGATAAATACATATGACGCAAAAAAGATCCACGCAGTTAATGGAAACTTAAATCATGCAACGATAGGGAATTCTGTCGATCTACATCTTACAAAAGGACAGAAGAAAGTCAGACGAGCAATAGAAGACCATTCCAGCCTTGAAGATCCAATGAAAGGTTTATCTCATGATGATGTTCTTACAAATGACCAAAAGGCCGAAGAAAGAGAATTAATGAGCTCAATGAAAGATACATACTCTGGAAAAAGACTCAGAAACTACATAGAAGAGAATGGAGAAAGACCTCCCAGATTTCTTGAAGATATGGAATTTACAAAGAATGCAATTGTTTCTAGACCAAAACATAAAGTGTCCTCTAGATTTAAACCGGCAAAAAGACCAAAACAACAGATCGATTCAAATCATGGAACTTTTCAATAGTTTGCTTACTACTATTTATTGTATGATACAAAAGTAACAATGATTCCACTCAAATTTGAAAGAAAATGAAAAAATTAGGAATATTTTTGATAATTTATTTGATTTTACAAATGTTTGATTGGCTGTTACATCAAGAAACAGCTTTAATTACAGGAAATTATTGTCTTTAAATCTTATTAAAGCAAATCAAATGGAATTTTCCATTTGATATTTGTTATTATATATTTTATACCATGTAATGAATAAATACTATATATTAAAGAAATATCTATTTACCAAGCAACGGGATGCGATATGTTATTAATGATTACAATTTTAAAGTCTAAAAAGTGATAGATGAAGAAGTCTGCTATTGCATAACAATTTCATATACTCTGGATAAGAAAAAAACATATATTTAAATTCAGCAATGTTTTTCTGAGATCTCTTCTTTGCATCAAAATTAAAGTCAATTTACTTATGATATATTTTGAAAATCCTTCTCCAGAGAGCATGCTGAATCTGCGTAGGGAGAATTATTTTCAATAAAATTTCTCATTTAATATGATTTGAATATGAATAATGCACTATACCAATCCGTTCATACAGCCAACTTCTAGATATCCTACTTATTCATACATTGAATGATAATTCTGCATCAATTCAGCCAATAATATGGAATCCAATAGTATTTCAACATCATACTGTCAACATAGCTGGTTTAAATCACAAATCAATAGTTACAGAATTGAAGTATGAATCAAAAATCTCCCAGGAAAACGAGATTTTATCGGTTTTGAATTTTATCTTTTTATGGGTTGCACATCATCCAGCGCAATTCAAGAACCTCCAAAGGCACAACCAAAGCCAGCTCAACCAAAGAAACAAATAAATAGAGATATGCTTGTAGTTTCAAATAAGAAAGGAGAGGAAATTAGAAGGAATACAGGTGATATAGATGGAAATCAATTCCAAGCTGATAACTTAGAAAATTGTCAAATAATAATCAATGATTTTGTAGATTCAATTACAATTGACCAATGTTACAATTGCAAATTTGCTATCTCTGCAGTTAAGGGTTCAATATTTATGCGTGATTGCCAAGAATGCAAAGTAACCATTAATTGCGGTCAGTTTAGATGCAGAAACTGCACCGACTGTGATTTCTTCGTTCATTCTAGGACAAGTCCTGTAATTGAAGCATCAAGTAAGCTTAGAATTGGCTGTGGTACATATTCATATGAAGGAGTACTTGATCATCTTGCAAAAGCTCAAATTGATCCTTATGCAAATTGTTTTGATGATGTCCATGATTTTACACAAAACAAAGGCAACTTTGAGCTTGTTCCTGGCCAAAAACTCAACCTTGATATCGCAGGAGAACCAAAATACATTCCTTTCTTCTGGCCTATGATGCCTGGCATTACACCCGTTACAAAAAGAATCAACGAGTCAAAATACTTTGAACTCGTCCAAATTTCACTTGATGATGGTGTTAAATTGGTCTCATTAAAGAAAGAAGGAAATATCCTTGTTGCTTCATTCGACGGCACTGAAAGTGATGTATCTGCAAAGTTGGCTTCAATATTATAAATATGTTTGTATCTATTTTTAAAGCTTATTTTTGAAAATCTAAATTTTTATTAAATTATTCTTTGATATTTGGATTGGCTGATGTATTTTCCATGAGAAATAAAATGTAAGATTTAATATTTCAAAAATTTTATTTGCACAAAGGAATAATAAATAGAAAAAAAAATAATAAAAAATATTACTGAACTCCGGTTACATTCTTCGGAACTTTCTGTAATGTGGCCGCTTCTGGGTTGAATTCTGGTGTCATACAGAATAAAAGGAATAAGGTCTTAATACGGATACGAAGACCTTCGAGAGAGCTATTACTTCTACCTCTATTAAGAAGATCAGCTTCTCTATCAATTAAAGTAATTAAATCTCTAGTTAACGGACAATCAAATTGAGTAACTGTTTGTTTTAAGATAAGAAGGTTTTCAATTCTCTTATCTGGTGTAACATCGGTAAGTTGAAGTGTTTGGTAAATGTTATAAAGTTCTTTTGCACGAGATGTTGTTGGTGTCTGAACTTTAACTGTTGCACCACTATCGAGCTGCCAAACTTTCTTCTTTGCAAGAGTTTCGAGCTTCTTTAAGTTGTTTTCTTCGGTATTGAGCTTCTTTGCTTTAATCTTCATCTTATCAATCGAATGAAGAAGTTCTGTTTCTTTCTTGAGAAGCTCCTGAAGAAGTCTCTTACGCTCTTCTTCAGTATGATTGCCTTCGTTGATGGCTTGTGTATCTTTCCAGTGCCATGCAGCAAGTTCATCGTATAATTTCTTAAAATCTGCTGCTGTACGTGGATTACGACGGCGGTTAATTTCTTCAAGACGTTTGTCGTTAAGATCCTTCTGAACACGATCAGCTTGGGCTTGCATTTCTTCCTTTTCCTTTTGAAGTTGAACTTTCATTTCAGTAACTTGCTGACGAGCAAAGAAACCACGAGTCACACGCTGAATAGAACGTGCAGCCATATCTCTTTCGTTTAATTCATCTTCGGCTAATTTATATGGTTTCGCTTTAAGTGTTGGATAAGTATCTTTGATGTATTGATTGTAGAAAGGTGTTTGGCATCCGAAATCGCGAGCTGTTTGCGCTGATGATGGAGCTGTAATTTGCGTTTGTGTTGATCTATGGAATTTATCAATAAAACGGTCAAGTCCCTTTTGATGTGGAAGAAGAGCTGTTTGTCCTGCAACATGGTGCAACTCCTGACCAGTCAAACGATTTTTATAACCACCAAGGAATGGCTTATGTTGTGGAACTTGATATTCAATGTCAACATTAACAGTAATTAGACCGGTTTTACCAGCAATGGTAATCTGACGTCTTGGAGTATGCTGAATAAAATCATCAAGAGAGCTTGGAATCTCAAATTTACTGTTGTCCATTCTACTTGTGATTTATAACGTATTATTTTCGTTGACACTTTTTTGTAAATCTTCATTCTTCAAAAAGTGCAGAAAAACAGCATTTCCAGAAAGCGGAGTGATTAAAATAACTCTAAACTAAGTAAATTGAAATATATTTTTGAAATATAAACTAGAAAAAAAGAATAAATAAATTAAATAGGGAGGAATCAAATATAAAAATATAAGTTGTCCTTATTTTATCTTTAATCAGAATTGAATTTACTCAGCGAATGTCTCGAGGAACTTGACAGCCTGGGCGCCGAGTTGCTTGTTGGCCTTCTCGATGGCAGCGGCCTTCTTGTCCTGAGCAGCCTTCTTGGCTTCGTAGTACTTGGCGGATTCGGCCTTGCGCTTCTGTTCGAGGTCAGCAACAACCTTGCCGTACTTCCAGCCCATTGTTGTGGAGAGCTCACCGAGCTTTGTTGTTGGGCGATCAGTGTGGATGGAAACGCAGCGAAGAGCGTATGGGATAACGACGCGCTTGTATGTGACGTACTTAGCTGGAACACCCTCGAAGACCTTGAGATTTTCGAAAGCCTCAGCACCACGGTGTGTCTTGTATGGGAGCATTCCGCGGACAGCACGAGCGAAGATCTCGCGTGGAGCACGCTGGTGGAATGGACCATCACGTGGGTTGGAGTTTGTTGTCTTGTTGAGGAAGCGTTCGTAGGTGTGGACTGTGAACTTATGCTTGCCGTTCAAAACGATTTCTTCGGCACGAACAACGACAATCTTGCGGCCCTTAAGGAGCTGTTTGGCAACAGCAGCAGCAAGACGGCCCTGGATGTGGCCCTTAGCATCAATAACAATTGGGGCTGACATTCTGTAAGAAAGACCATGAGTCACTTTTTTTGGACCAGATTTTTACTCAAATATATATTTTAATATGTTTTTTAATCATACAACTTAGTGTTAATTAATTTCTACTGAGATAGATACCAGAAATTTTAGGATACTCAGAATCAAAAACTTGAAAACAGAAGTTAGATGTAGGGATGCGACGGTTTTACGCCATGACCGTTTAAAAATAGAATAATACGCCATTTTTGGGGCCGAATGGCGGGTACGAAGTACCCGCCATTCGGCCGAATAACAAAACAATACAAAATTTATCGCCGTCCTTTTTTTTCTTTCTTTATCTTTTTTTTTTCTCTCTCTCTCTTTCTTTTCTCTTTCCTCTTTTTACTCCTCTTTCTCTTTTCATCATTAAACGTAGAAAGATATATTAATATTATTTTAAAATTAAAAAAAAAATAAAGAAAGTATAATAAGTAATTATTTAGTTATCGATATATATATGTAAAGTGATAATCTGAGGATAATCTGAGGAGGAGTCTGAGGATTAGACCGAGGAGTAGTTTGAGGAGTTTGATGATAATCTGAGGAGTTTGAGGAGTAGTCTGAGGAGTTTGAGGAGTAGTCTGAGGAGTTTGAGGATAATCTGAGGAGTTGTCTGAGGAGTAGTTTCAGGAGTTGTCTGAGGATAATTTGAGGAGTTTGAGGAGTAGTCTGAGGAGTTTGAGGAGTAGTCTGGGGAGTTTGAGGATAATCTGAGGAGTTTGAGGAGTAGTCTGAGGAGTTTGAGGAGTAGTCTGAGGAGTTTGAGGATAATCTGAGCATAATCTGAGGAGGAGTCTGAGGATTAGACTGAGGAGGAGTCTGAGGATTAGACTGAGGAGTAGTTTGAGGATAATCTGAGGAGGAGTCTGAGGATTAGACTGAGGAGTAGTTTCAGGAGTAGTCTGAGGACTAGTCTCAGGACTAGTCTGATGAGGAGGACTCTAAGGAGTAGTCTGAAGAGTAGTCTCAGGAGGAAGATCTGAGGAGGAGTCTTATGAGGAAGATCTGAGGAAAAAAAAATCTCAGAAAAATTGAATGAGTTTTTATGGCCATGAACCAAATTTGTGAAGTTCCCGTTTAAAAAAAATGCAACCAAGAACACGAATTCCCGAGTTTGCAGAATTAGAAAACTATAAAAATCTGTTTGTGGCTATGCAATCTGTTTTGGCCTGGAATGGAGCATATGGCCAGGTTCTTAGTCGTGAGTTACATCTCCTTTATCCTACTGCAGGTGGATTTCAAAAAATCCAATTAAAATGATATAAAGCTGAGGAGCTCCAGGGTGAAGAGGAATTGATGAAGAAAAGAAGCAGCTGCATAATGGAGTGAGGAAGCATCTTGATGAAGAGAGGAAGCACCTTGATCAAGAGAGGAAGTACTTTGTTGAAGAGAGGAAGCACTTTGTTGAAGAGAGGAAGCACCTTGATGAAGAGAGGAAGCATCTTGATGAAGAGAGGAAGCATCTTGATCAAGAGAGGAAGCTGCATGATGGAGTGAGGAAGCATCTTGATCAAGAGAGGAAGTACTTTGAAGAAGAGAGGAAGCACTTTGATGAAGAGAGGAAGCATCTTGATGAAGAGAGGAAGCACCTTGATCAAGAGAGGAAGCATCTTGATCAAGAGAGGAAGCTGCATGATGGAGTGAGGAAGCATCTTGATCAAGAGAGGAAGCATCTTGATGAAGAGAGGAAGTACTTTGAAGAAGAGAGGAATCACTTTGTTGAAGAGAGGAAGCATCTTGATCAAGAGAGGAAGTACTTTGTTGAAGAGAGGAAGCACCTTGATCAAGAGAGGAAGTACTTTGAAGAAGAGAGGAAGCATCTTGATGAAGAGAGGAAGCACCTTGATCAAGAGAGGAAGTACTTTGTTGAAGAGAGGAAGCACTTTGAAGAAGAGAGGAAGCATCTTGATGAAGAGAGGAAGCACCTTGATCAAGAGAGGAAGTACTTTGTTGAAGAGAGGAAGCATCTTGATGAAGAGAGGAAGCATCTTGATGAAGAGAGGAAGCACCTTGATCAAGAGAGGAAGCATCTTGATCAAGAGAGGAAGCTGCATGATGGAGTGAGGAAGCATCTTGATCAAGAGAGGAAGCATCTTGATGAAGAGAGGAAGTACTTTGAAGAAGAGAGGAATCACTTTGTTGAAGAGAGGAAGCATCTTGATCAAGAGAGGAAGTACTTTGTTGAAGAGAGGAAGCACCTTGATCAAGAGAGGAAGTACTTTGAAGAAGAGAGGAAGCATCTTGATGAAGAGAGGAAGCACCTTGATGAAGAGAGGAAGTACTTTGAAGAAGAGAGGAAGCACTTTGAAGAAGAGAGGAAGCATCTTGATGAAGAGAGGAAGCACCTTGATGAAGAGAGGAAGTACTTTGAAGAAGAGAGGAAGCACTTTGTTGAAGAGAGGAAGCATCTTGATGAAGAGAGGAAGCATCTTGATCAAGAGAGGAAGCACCTTGATCAAGAGAGGAAGTACTTTGTTGAAGAGAGGAAGCATCTTGATGAAGAGAGGAAGCATCTTGATGAAGAGAGGAAGCACCTTGATCAAGAGAGGAAGCATCTTGATCAAGAGAGGAAGCTGCATGATGGAGTGAGGAAGCATCTTGATCAAGAGAGGAAGCATCTTGATGAAGAGAGGAAGTACTTTGAAGAAGAGAGGAAGCACTTTGTTGAAGAGAGGAAGCATCTTGATGAAGAGAGGAAGTACTTTGAAGAAGAGAGGAATCACTTTGTTGAAGAGAGGAAGCATCTTGATCAAGAGAGGAAGCATCTTGATGAAGAGAGGAAGCACCTTGATCAAGAGAGGAAGTACTTTGAAGAAGAGAGGAAGCACTTTGTTGAAGAGAGGAAGCATCTTGATGAAGAGAGGAAGTACTTTGTTGAAGAGAGGAAGCACTTTGTTGAAGAGAGGAAGCATCTTGATGAAGAGAGGAAGCATCTTGATGAAGAGAGGAAGCACTTGATCAAGAGAGGAAGCACTTGATGAAGAGAGGAAGCTGATGAAGAGAGGAAGCATCTTGATCAAGAGAGGAAGCATCTTGATGAAGAGAGGAAGTACTTTGAAGAAGAGAGGAAGTCACTTTGTTGAAGAGAGGAAGCATCTTGATCAAGAGAGGAAGTACTTTGTTGAAGAGAGGAAGCATCTTGATCAAGAGAGGAAGTACTTTGAAGAAGAGAGGAAGCACTTGATGAAGAGAGGAAGCACCTTGATCAAGAGATTTGAAAAGAGAGGAAGTACTTTGATGAAGAGAGGAAGCACTTTGTGAAGAGAGGAAGCATCTTGATGAAGAGAGGAAGCACTTGATCAAGAGAGGAAGCATCTTGATCAAGAGAGGAAGTACTTTGAAGAAGAGAGGAAGCATCTTGATGAAGAGAGGAAGCACTTGATGAAGAGAGGAAGTACTTTGAAGAAGAGAGGAAGCACTTTGATTGAAGAGAGGAAGCATCTTGATGAAGAGAGGAAGCATCTTGATGAAGAGAGGAAGCACCTTGATCAAGAGAGGAAGCACTTGATGAAGAGAGGAAGCATCTTGATCAAGAGAGGAAGCTGATGATGAGAGGAAGCATCTTGATCAAGAGAGGAAGTACTTTGTTGAAGAGAGGAAGCACTTGATCAAGAGAGGAAGTACTTTGAAAAGAGAGGAAGCATCTTGATCAAGAGAGGAAGCACTTTGTTGAAGAGAGGAAGCATCTGATGAAGAGAGGAAGCACTTGATGAAGAGAGGAAGCACTTGATCAAGAGAGGAAGCACTTGAAAGAGAGGAAGCATCTTGATCAAGAGAGGAAGCTCTGATGAAGAGAGGAAGCATCTTGATCAAGAGAGGAAGTACTTTGAAGAAGAGAGGAAGCACTTTGTTGAAGAGAGGAAGCATCTTGATGAAGAGAGGAAGCACTTGATCAAGAGAGGAAGCATCTTGATCAAGAGAGGAAGTACTTTGAAGAAGAGAGGAAGCACTTGATGAAGAGAGGAAGCACTTGATGAAGAGAGGAAGCACTTGATGGAGAGGAAGCATCTTGATCAAGAGAGGAAGTACTTTGAAGAAGAGAGGAAGCATCTTGATGAAGAGAGGAAGCATCTTGATGAAGAGAGGAAGTACTTTGAAGAAGAGAGGAAGCATTTATGAAGAGAGGAAGCATTGATCAAGAGAGGAAGCACTTGATGAAGAGAGGAAGCACTTGATCAAGAGAGGAAGTACTTTGAAGAAGAGAGGAAGCACTTTGATGAAGAGAGGAAGCACTTGAAAGAGAGGAAGTACTTTGAAGAGAGGAAGCACTTGATGAAGAGAGGAAGCACTTGATGAAGAGAGGAAGCATCTTGATGAAGAGAGGAAGCACTTGATCAAGAGAGGAAGCATTTGATGAAGAGAGGAAGCTCTTGATGAAGAGAGGAAGCACTTGATCAAGAGAGGAAGCACTTGATGAAGAGAGGAAGCACTTTGAAGAAGAGAGGAAGTACTTTGTGAAGAGAGGAAGCATCTTGATCAAGAGAGGAAGTACTTTGAAGAGAGGAAGCACTTGATGAAGAGAGGAAGTACTTTGAAGAAGAGAGGAAGCATCTTGATGAAGAGAGGAAGCACTTGATGAAGAGAGGAAGCACCTTGATCAAGAGAGGAAGTACTTTGAAAGAGAGGAAGCACTTTGTTGAAGAGAGGAAGCATCTTGATGAAGAGAGGAAGCACTTGATCAAGAGAGGAAGCTCTTGATGAAGAGAGGAAGCACTTGATGAAGAGAGGAAGCATCTTGATGAAGAGAGGAAGTACTTTGAAGAAGAGGAAGTCACTTTGTTGAAGAGAGGAAGCATCTTGATAAGAGAGGAAGCATTTGATGAAGAGAGGAAGCACCTTGATCAAGAGAGGAAGTACTTTGAAGAAGAGAGGAAGCATCTTGATGAAGAGAGGAAGCACTTGATGAAGAGAGGAAGTACTTTGAAGAAGAGAGGAAGCATTTGAAGAAGAGAGGAAGCACTTGATGAAGAGAGGAAGCACTTGATCAAGAGAGGAAGCACTTTGATGAAGAGAGGAAGCACTTTGAAGAAGAGAGGAAGCACTTGATGAAGAGAGGAAGCACTTGATCAAGAGAGGAAGTACTTTGAAGAGAGGAAGCATCTTGATGAAGAGAGGAAGCACTTGATGAAGAGAGGAAGCACTTGATCAAGAGAGGAAGCACTTGATCAAGAGAGGAAGCTGATGAAGAGAGGAAGCATCTTGATCAAGAGAGGAAGCACTTGATGAAGAGAGGAAGTACTTTGAAGAAGAGAAGCACTTTGTGAAGAGAGGAAGCATCTTGATGAAGAGAGGAAGTACTTTGAAGAGAGGAAGCACTTGATCAAGAGAGGAAGCACTTTGATGAAGAGAGGAAGCATCTTGATAAGAGAGGAAGCACTTGATGAAGAGAGGAAGCACTTTGATGAAGAGAGGAAGCACTTGATGAAGAGAGGAAGCACTTGATGAAGAGAGGAAGCATCTTGATGAAGAGAGGAAGCATTTGATGAAGAGAGGAAGCACTTTGTTGAAGAGAGGAAGCATCTTGATGAAGAGAGGAAGCACTTGATGAAGAGAGGAAGCATCTTGTGAAGAGAGGAAGCACTTGATCAAGAGAGGAAGCACTTGTTGAAGAGAGGAAGCACTTGATGAAGAGAGGAAGCACTTGATGAAGAGAGGAAGCACTTGATGAAGAGAGGAAGCACTTGATCAAGAGAGGAAGCTGATGAAGAGAGGAAGCACTTGATCAAGAGAGGAAGCACTTGATGAAGAGAGGAAGTACTTTGAAGAAGAGAGGAATCTTGATGAAGAGAGGAAGCATCTTGATCAAGAGAGGAAGCACTTTGATGAAGAGAGGAAGCACTTGATCAAGAGAGGAAGTACTTTGAAGAAGAGAGGAAGCACTTGATGAAGAGAGGAAGCACTTGATGAAGAGAGGAAGTACTTTGGAAGAGAGGAAGCACTTGATGAAGAGAGGAAGTACTTTGAAGAAGAGAGGAAGTCACTTTGTTGAAGAGAGGAAGCACTTGTGAAGAGAGGAAGCATCTTGATGAAGAGAGGAAGCACTTGATGAAGAGAGGAAGCACTTGATCAAGAGAGGAAGCTGCATGATGGAGAGGAAGCATCTTGAAAGAGAGGAAGCATCTTGATGAAGAGAGGAAGTACTTTGAAGAAGAGAGGAAGCACTTTGTTGAAGAGAGGAAGTACTTTGATGAAGAGAGGAAGTACTTTGAGAAGAGAGGAAGCACTTGATCAAGAGAGGAAGCATCTTGATAAGAGAGGAAGCATCTTGATGAGAGGAAGCATCTTGATCAAGAGAGGAAGCACTTGAAGAAGAGAGGAAGTATTTGAAGAAGAGAGGAAGCACTTGATGAAGAGAGGAAGCATCTTGATCAAGAGAGGAAGTACTTTGTTGAAGAGAGGAAGCACTTGATCAAGAGAGGAAGTACTTTGAAGAAGAGAGGAAGCATCTTGATGAAGAGAGGAAGCACTTTGATGAAGAGAGGAAGTACTTTGAAGAAGAGGAAGCACTTGAAGAAGAGAGGAAGCATCTTGATGAAGAGAGGAAGCACCTTGATGAAGAGAGGAAGTACTTTGAAGAAAGAGGAAGCATTTGATGAAGAGAGGAAGCATCTTGATGAAGAGAGGAAGCATCTTGATGAAGAGAGGAAGCACTTGATCAAGAGAGGAAGTACTTGTGAAGAGAGGAAGCATCTTGATGAAGAGAGGAAGCACTTGATGAAGAGAGGAAGCACTTGATCAAGAGAGGAAGCATCTTGATCAAGAGAGGAAGCACTTGATGAGGAGGAAGCATCTTGATCAAGAGAGGAAGCATCTTGATGAAGAGAGGAAGTACTTTGAAGAAGAGAGGAAGCACTTTGTGAAGAGAGGAAGCATCTTGATGAAGAGAGGAAGCACTTTGTGAAGAGAGGAAGCATCTTGATGAAGAGAGGAAGCACTTTGATCAAGAGAGGAAGCACTTGATGAAGAGAGGAAGCATCTTGATCAAGAGAGGAAGCTGCATGATGGAGTGAGGAAGCATCTTGATCAAGAGAGGAAGTACTTTGAAGAAGAGAGGAAGCACTTTGATTGAAGAGAGGAAGCATCTTGATGAAGAGAGGAAGCACTTGATCAAGAGAGGAAGTACTTTGTTGAAGAGAGGAAGCATCTTGATGAAGAGAGGAAGCATCTTGATCAAGAGAGGAAGCTGATGATGGAGAGGAAGCATCTTGATCAAGAGAGGAAGTACTTTGAAGAAGAGAGGAAGCACTTGATGAAGAGAGGAAGCATCTTGATGAAGAGAGGAAGTACTTTGAAGAAGAGAGGACACTTTGTTGAAGAGAGGAAGCATCTTGATCAAGAGAGGAAGCACTTGAGAAGAGAGGAAGCACTTGATCAAGAGAGGAAGTACTTTGAAGAAGAGAGGAAGCACTTTGTGAAGAGAGGAAGCATCTTGATGAAGAGAGGAAGTACTTTGTTGAAGAAGAGGACACTTTGTTGAAGAGAGGAAGCATCTTGATGAAGAGAGGACACTTGATCAAGAGAGGAAGCACTTGATCAAGAGAGGAAGCTGATGATGAGTGAGGAAGCATCTTGATGAAGAGAGGAAGCACCTTGATGAAGAGAGGAAGTACTTTGAAGAAGAGAGGAATCACTTTGTTGAAGAGAGGAAGCATCTTGATGAAGAGAGGAAGTACTTTGTTGAAGAGAGGAAGCACTTGATCAAGAGAGGAATACTTTGAAGAGAGGAAGCATCTTGATGAAGAGAGGAAGCACTTGATGAAGAGAGGAAGTACTTGAAGAAGAGAGGAAGCACTTTGTTGAAGAGAGGAAGCATCTTGATCAAGAGAGGAAGCACTTGATGAAGGAGAGGAAGTACTTGAAGAAGAGAGGAATACTTTGTTGAAGAGAGGAAGCATCTTGATGAAGAGAGGAAGCACTTTGATGAAGAGAGGAAGCACTTGATCAAGAGAGGAAGCACTTGATGAAGAGAGGAAGCATCTTGATCAAGAGAGGAAGCTGCATTGATGAGTGAGGAAGCATCTTGATCAAGAGAGGAAGTCTTGTTGAAGAGAGGAAGCATCTTGATCAAAGAGAAGTACTTTGAAGAAGAGAGGAAGCATCTTGATCAAGAGAGGAAGCACTTTGTTGAAGAGAGGAAGCATCTTGATGAAGAGAGGAAGCATCTTGATGAAGAGAGGAAGCACCTTGATCAAGAGAGGAAGCTGCATGATGGAGTGAGGAAGCATCTTGATCAAGAGAGGAAGTACTTTGAAGAAGAGAGGAAGCACTTTGTTGAAGAGAGGAAGCATCTTGATGAAGAGAGGAAGCACCTTGATCAAGAGAGGAAGTACTTTGTTGAAGAGAGGAAGCATCTTGATGAAGAGAGGAAGCATCTTGATCAAGAGAGGAAGCTGCATGATGAAGTGAGGAAGCATCTTGATCAAGAGAGGAAGTACTTTGAAGAAGAGAGGAAGCATCTTGATGAAGAGAGGAAGCATCTTGATGAAGAGAGGAAGTACTTTGAAGAAGAGAGGAATCACTTTGTTGAAGAGAGGAAGCACTTTGTTGAAGAGAGGAAGCATCTTGATGAAGAGAGGAAGCACCTTGATCAAGAGAGGAAGTACTTTGAAGAAGAGAGGAAGCACTTTGTTGAAGAGAGGAAGCATCTTGATGAAGAGAGGAAGTACTTTGTTGAAGAGAGGAAGCACTTTGTTGAAGAGAGGAAGCATCTTGATGAAGAGAGGAAGCATCTTGATGAAGAGAGGAAGCATCTTGATCAAGAGAGGAAGCATCTTGATCAAGAGAGGAAGCTGCAGAGAGAGGAAGCATCTTGATCAAGAGAGGAAGCATCTTGATGAAGAGAGGAAGTACTTTGAAGAAGAGAGGAATCACTTTGTTGAAGAGAGGAAGCATCTTGATGAAGAGAGGAAGTACTTTGTTGAAGAGAGGAAGCACTTTGTTGAAGAGAGGAAGCATCTTGATGAAGAGAGGAAGCATCTTGATGAAGAGAGGAAGCACCTTGATCAAGAGAGGAAGCACCTTGATCAAGAGAGGAAGCATCTTGATCAAGAGAGGAAGCATCTTGATCAAGAGAGGAAGCACCTTGATGAAGAGAGGAAGCTTTCAGAGGATGCATGATGGAGTGAGGAAGCATCTTGATGAAGAGAGGAAGCGTAAGAACCGATAACATTTACAAAATATTAAATTTATTTTGTAAATTTTCCAAAAGCCTTAGTACCAATGTAATATAAATGCTCCAAAAATACCATCCCTCCTTCCAAAAGCGTAAAACCGATAACATTTACAAAATATTAAATTTATTTGTAAATTTTCCAAAAGCCTTAGTACCAATGTAATATAAATGCTCCAAAAATACCATCCCTCCTTCCAAAAGCGTAAGAACCGATAACATTTACAAAATATTAAATTTATTTTGTAAATTTTCCAAAAGCCTTAGTACCAATATAATATAAATGCACTAAAAACCCAACTGCCAATAGCATGTATTCAAAAAATGCAATTCAATACAAATTTGATTGCATTTTTTGAGATGGAAGTGTATCTGAATTCACAATTGTAATCACGAATACACTTCCATCTCATTGATAAGAGGCTAATGTTTTTCTCATTAATAAGGCGCTGTTGGCCTCTATCCATAGCCGAAGTGATATTAACGTATGTTAACGTACAAAGTAAAAACATGTTTTTTCTTTTTAAATCATTTAGTAATTAATAATATTTAGCACTCATAGTAAAAACATTAAATTTGTAAGAATCGTTATGAAGAAAATTGAGAACTTATGATTTTTATTTAAGAAAATGATTAAATAATATATAAATAACCATATAAACAACATTTTAGATTCCTCTGAAAAGAGTATCTCAAATTGGTCTATGACCAATTGAATGGTTCGCCGGTTATTCAAGGTACGGTAAAAATGTAAAATATTTTCAAAGAAAAAATTATATGAATTTTATATTTTAATTCTTAGCATTATACTGAATAAAATAAACATAAATATCAAAATTTGAAATTGAACACGCCAAAAAATTGATAATCCACATTCAATATTGAATTGTAAGTGGCTTAGGAATTAAATTTATTAAGATATATTTATATATAATAAACGATTACTTAAAAAAAAGTATTTCATCACTTATGTAAGTTTCAAAAAAATCACAAAAATAAAAAAATCAAGATTAAATTTTATTTTTAATTTTTGAATTTCTCAAATGGCGAAATTTTTGGGCGAACAAAAAAAATGTACGCCCGGTCAAATGGCGTGTTTAACGCATCCCTAGTTAGATGGATTAAAAGTATATAACTTATCAAGACATATAAAATTATTATTTGAAATGCATTAAAAATTGTAAAATGTTTAGAGATTGCTTTTTTCTTTAATTTCATTGTTTAAACATCAGTACAAATTATTGAATTCAATTTCACCAAATTCACAGTCAGACGCTTGTTGGGAGAAAAACCATTCATCAACTGATGGAGGGGAATATTGAGTACGTTCATTATTTTCTTGCGAAACAGAAATGGTATTCTGTTGCGAGATTCCAGAAGACTGTCCCTCAACTGTTGCACTGCAAAATGGTTGCTGTGTATCAGGAGCCAGATCATTTTTTTGCAAATTAGAAATGATATCATGATTTGGTGGTCCAGAAGACTGTCCTTCATTTGCCTTACTTTCAAATGGCATGGGTGGATCAAGACTTAGATCAATATTTTCCTGTAAATCAGGAAGTAAATCATAATTCGCAATTTCACCATATTGTCCGCCAATTGCTGTAAAATCTTCATCTGGATTAATATCTGGAAATTCAAAATCTTGGTAGTCAGGATTGAGACACTGGTTTGAACTCCCAGCCTTTTGTTCGATATTTGTGGAAATATCAAATTGCATTTGCATGTTAGGTTGAATAAGATCATGTTGATCATTATCAAGTGGTTCAGACATGTTACCCTGATTGTCTTTAGCATAAGTTGCATGGATCATTGACAAAATATTCTTTAACTCGTCATCATTTTTGAATTCATATCGCTCTTTCATAGAAAGTTTATCTCCAAGCATTACAACATATCCTGGCTTGTCTTTATGACGTCTGTATATTATTCTGCTCAGAAATGGTTTGGGTCTTGCCATACTGGGAATGACAATTAAATAATGAAGTGAATGTAAATTGAGTACTTGAATTGATTGAATTGATTCATCCTCAGAAAATTGTTAATATTCAATTATATATTAATTCTTATGGAAAAATAACTAATATCATATTATTATAGTTTAATTAAATTGAGGACCACTGGGAACGATAGAAATCACATTTTATAAAAAGGAAGGATAATAAAGTAGTAGATTAAATAAAAACTTCATTTTGGAAATTGAGTAAATTTATAGCTGAAAAAATGTGAATTTATTCTTCACAAAATTTAATTCCAGAAGTTTTGTCAGATTCACATTTTCATATGTTAATCCAAACAAATAATAGATATTTAAATTTCAGTAACATGGGAAAACTTGATATTACTAATTTAGCCTTAATCCTTATTTTATAATTCGAAATGAAAATAATCTAACGACAATGATTGAATAAATCATGACAATAGTTTCATGCTCATTTGTACCAAATTATTGACTAATCCAATTAATAAATTATAATATTAATCAAAAAAACAAAAAACGATGATCATTAATATAAATATATACCGACCAATGGGAATATTTAAACATGTATAAAATTATTTTTCAAAAATAAATTATTACAAAATGGAAAATTATTAAAAAGATACAATGGAAAAAAAAATAATTAATTTTCGACATTAGTATCAGATACTAAAAATCAACAAGTTCATTATAATACGAAACTTTAATAAGACAACATTTTATAATAATATAAATATAATTTTCTTTTTTTTTTAACATGATGCATCACACAAAAATGCATCACTTTCGAATCTCTCCATGAATCCAACTGCATTTACATTTAAGATCAGACGCTGAATGAGCATCTGATCCTGTGGAATATTCTGATCTTTGAACCTTTCATCAGCGAAGTACGGTAACAAACCTATAGCTGTTTTGACGATGAATTCGGCCTTATCATTTTGCATTTCTTTGAACATATCAAGTACTGCTTGTTCAGGCTGCAACATGTTGTGTTTGATGAACTTGGCAACAGACCACAAAGCTTGACATCTAACAACAGGTGATTTATCAGTTGTCATTGATAAAATGACGTTCAAAACTTCAGGTTCTTTTGCGAAACCGAAAAAAAAGGCGGCAGCTGCTCGATAGTCATCTCTTCTTGATTTGACTAATGGCATGAACTTCGAGATATACTCTGGTATTGTCATCAATCTCGAGGCCCTTTCCAACAACAAGCCTAAGAACAAAGCGGAATAAGGAGCGCATTGCGTTGCTTTTTCAATACATAATGGAATCAAACGTGAAAAAGCGGTTTGGCCTGTAATTGAAATAGACAATGCGAGGCAGAGGAATCCGGCTTTGAGGACACCAGGATCTTTCGTGTTCTGGAAGTTTATTGGGATTTGTGGATCAAATGGAGAAATCTTTTCACTTGCAATGCATTTGGCAACGACAACAAGGCTTGCTGCTGATGGTTTCTCGAGGTTTACGATGATCTTTGGTATGGAGGACCTCGAGCATGTCGAAGCTGCTCCTTCTGTAGAATCAATGAAATTAAGAAGGAGATGAACGGCATCTTGGTGGAATTCCGTTCTGAGGTAGAATGAGAATATCGGTAATGAGTCGGTGGATGGGAATGATGAGAATGACTTCGAGAAGATTTTGAAGACTGTGATCATTGATCTGTCTAAAGGCATCGTAAGGAAGCAGTCTATGGCTGTATCCCACATGCCCCAGAGTGGGTGGCTGGACATGTTCTTCAATTCTGGGTATGTTGAAGGATGGATGTTAAATGAATTTAAAATTCTTTGTGCAAGGACAAATCCGCGCGCAAGAACAAAAACGGATGTGTCAAATGCAAATTTTTCGTATATCGCTGATATTTGGGAGTCGAAGAGTATTGCATCTAAGAATGCATCGAGGAATTTCTTGATAACATCTTTGTTGTTGTTAACTGCTGAATTTTCAAACTCTAAAACATTGCTATGATGCCTACGATGGAACCAGATGGCTGTTTCGAATGGAGTAAGAAGACAGGCCGAAAATAGGTCAAGTGGCGCATCTATACTCAAAGGAAGGGTTTCGCTGGCACCACAAGCGAAAAATGCAAACGCATCCGATTTTGAAGAGAAGAAGCGTGGCAAGCATCCTGCATTTGGAGCATCAATTATGACACATAATGGACATGGGCAGGAATTGAGTAAGTTGATGATTTTAATTGGCTTATAACGCGTCCTATCTTCAGAAAAGAAGTATAATGAGCCATCTTCGGTTGGCGGATGGCAGCCATGGCCGAAATAATGAATTAGAATACGCTGCGGAGGCAAAGAAGTAGCATGCTTACGCAATAACGTAAGTACTGTTTGTGCTGATGGATCTACCGCCATGTCACAATTGCATTGCACGGCGTTATTGTAAATATCTTGAACTCCATTTTTAGATGCGGGCGCATAATAAGTTGGATCGAAGGTTAAGAGTTGGCGTTGGCAAACTGTTCTTGGTTTACGAACTAATCGACGAATTGAAGGATTTCGAAGCCCATCAAATAGACAGAATAGACAAATTGCTGCTTTTGTCTTATTACATGCTTGGGGTAGCTTTCCGATTGAGCTTTGCGGTCTTTGAAACACAATTGGTGTTCTTGACACAATTCTCTTCGTTGCTACCATCGCCGCCATTTTCTTCTAAAATTGAGTTTATTATTTTAAAAATTCAGTGATCGAAAAATTGATAATGAATGATTGAGCGTTCGCTATTAATTAAGAATTTCGACCACACGAAATATTCATGCCACCTCCCCTAAACTATATTTATTTATGAATACGTATTCATTCAATTTTTAAGAGATATTCTGAGTTTTGGCGGAAATATAAATAAAATCATTTCAATCAAAGTTCTCATTTTCGACAGATTTTGTACAACCTCCGAACACATTTTTCTTCAGTTAAATAAGCGCATTGTCAGAATACTTTTGATATTTCCGAAGAGTTTTCATCGTAGCGGTAGAGAAATAAGTTCAAAATTTTGAAAACACACCAATCAAATCTTAGGGCGTAGAATTATGTCTTTTGTGCTGGAACAGAGAAAGTTCAATTCTGATTTTAACCCCTTTTTATCTGTGGAGAAAACAGTCTTACAAATCTATCATAAGGATATTATTTATTAAATTATTTCACAGGAAATACATATGTAATGCCTGTATATAGCTTGATATTAAATACCTAAATGATTTTTTACCCCTGAAAATTATATGATAAAATATTTTACAGCTCAAGTTAATATGGAATAGATCACATGCACACACACAACGAATATTTTCATTAAACATTGGATTTATGTCTGATTCCTTCAAAAGATTTCATCACAAATTACAATCTATATATATTTGAGGTAATAACGCCAAATCATCGCACTAATACATCTGTAAAAGACATATCTAACTAATTTATTCACGTGTAGAGTTGAAAGTAATGATTTCTCATCTCTTGAAGTGAGAAAAAGTGGCAAATTTAGATGAGTTCTGAACCTTGGGCCGGATCAACAGTTGAATCTTGGCTAGAGAATGTTGTTGAATCCTCCAAGGCAGAGTATCCGGAAGAAGTTGTGGAAAATATCACACAATTACTTCTTTCGGATTCATCGGATGTAAATATACGATCAAAATTGTCAAATCTATTAGGACCTTCAGTAAAGACTCCTGTGGATATATTTTTAGATTGGAGAGATCAAATTATCAAATATTTTCATCAGAAATATCAAAATTCAAGTCAAACTAAACAAGAATCGAAACCAATTTTAGCTCCAATTAAGCGCACTAAGCCAATAAAACCAGTCGTAAAAGCAATTTATAAAAATACCGAAACAATCAACATGTCAAGATATGATGTTCAAGCAACTACTCTTGAAAAGCCAAAAATCGATAGAAAACAACTTTCTGATTTACCAGATTGGGTACGACAATGTTTTAACGGCTGTACAGAATTTAATGATATTCAATCCCAAATTTTCGAAACAGGATACAACACGGACGACAATATGCTTGTCTGTGCCCCAACAGGTGCTGGTAAAACAAATGTCGCTATGATTACTATTCTTCATGAAATTAAAAAACATATTATCGAAATTCCGGGAATTCCACCTCACATTGATGATTCTCCCTTCTTAATTGTCTATATTACACCCATGAAAGCACTTGCCATGGAAATCCAAGACAAGCTTAATACCGCATTAAAGCATTTGAAAGTTGTTGTTGAAGAATACACCGGAGATACATCATTATCATCTGCACAAGTAGAGAAATCCCAGATCCTTGTTGCTACACCAGAAAAGTGGGATGTTGCCACAAGAAAAGCCGGAGAAAACGCTCCAAGTATGCGATTGAAACTCCTAATTATTGATGAAATCCATCTTTTAGCCGATGACAGAGGTCCTGTCATTGAATCATTAGTTGCAAGAACTCTTCGACAAGTAGAACAAACGCAGAAGCAAATCAGAATCCTTGGATTGTCCGCGACATTGCCTAATTACACTGATGTCGCAAATTTCATTCGTGTTCCTGATAATGGTTTGTTTTATTTCGGTCCAGAATACAGACCTGTTCCATTGGCAATGACATTAATTGGTGCAAAGAAGACAGATAAATGTCCTGACCAAGACAGCCAGAAACTATACAATGAACTTAAGCAGCCAGGCTACAAAGATGAATCAATACAAGTTGATGTTTTAGGTATCCAAGTTTTGAAAGAAATTTTAGGGAAAGGATCGCAAACAATTGTTTTTGTTCATTCAAGAAACGAAACATCGAAGTATGCACATATAGTAAATAGATATTTAGGTACTTCTGCAACTGATGAATTATTAACACAAGCAGGAAAACGAAATTTAAGTCCACAATTACGAGAAACAATTGCATTGGGAATTGGTATTCATCATGCAGGACTTCCTAGACAAGACAGAGTTTTCGTTGAGCAAATGTTTAGATCTAACATGTTCCAGATACTTATTTGCACATCAACATTGGCATGGGGTGTAAATCTTCCTGCTCATTCTGTTGTCATCAAAGGAACAAAAGTTTATAACACAGAACTCGGAAAAATCGAAGATATCGGTATTTTGGATGTCCACCAGATGTTCGGAAGAGCTGGTCGTCCTCAGTTCGATACATGCGGTGAAGCGTATTTGATTACAGAAGCCAATGTTTTGTCAAGTTACACAAAAACTTTGGTTAACGCTGAACCAATTGATTCCAAATTCATGAACAAACTCGAAGATTGTTTGAACGCCGAAGTATCTTTGGGAACTGTCGCATCAAAAGAAGATGCAATACGTTGGGCAACATATACATTTATGTACCAATTAGAACCAAATTACGAAAGAACTGTTGATTCAATAAGAAGAGCAATTAAAAACCTGACAAAATATGGAATGGTCAGATACTCAAAAACAACTGAAATATTGCATCCAACACATGTTGGTTTGGTTTCTTCTATGCACTACATTCCTTTCGATGCTGTAAGATTTTTGAATGAAAATCTTAAAGGAGAAATGGAAGAAAGTGAATTAATTGACTGCGTTTTCGCTTCAGGAATTTGTGATTCGATCACTGTCAGAAAGAACGAATACAAAGAAATGGAAGTTTATAAGCCAGTCATTCCTTTCGCATCAGCTATTGAAGAAGTATCAGGAAAAGTCAATTTCCTTCTCCAAACATATATAAGTCGAGAACCTTTGAAGACAACAACTCTTCAGTTAGATCAAGGTTGGGTTGCAGATAATATTTCCAGAATTTTCGATGCGATTTTCGAAATTTCTGTTGAAAAAGGTTGGTGTTTCTTAGCCTCATTCTGTTTGGACTTGTGCAAGATGGTACAAAGAAGAATGTGGTGGTGCAGAATGAGAACAGATTGTCCTTTAATCCAAATTATGTCTTTTCCTCGCGATGACCAACTTTTGAAAAGAATTATAAGACAAGGTTTGTCAATTGATGATATCAAACAGATCGATTTCAAAGAGCTCTGCAATCTCTTGAGAGGTGATAATTACGCAGCACAATCTTTGGATTACGCCAAGAAATTCCCTTCTGTAAGAATGAGTTGTTATTATCAACCGATTTCTGACAAATATTTGAATATTGTAATTGATGTCACTTTTCCATTTGAATGGGATTATAACATTTGTTCACAATTCATGAACTATAAGATATTCATTGAAGATGGTGATGAAAATATTTTCTATATTGCAAGTGAGTTTTCCATCGATGAAATTCTTGCAAAAACTGGAATGCAATTGAATTACTGTGTTCCAATTGCTCTTGGTTCGAAATCTTACATCATTTCGATTACTTCATCTGAATATTTAGCAGCAGGTGATAGATGCACATTAAAGATCGAAAGAATCAGCAAATTATATGAACCATACAAGTCAGCATTAGTTCCTTTGATGGCATTACCAATTGCTGCTTTGAATGACATGGAATACATGAAATTCTTTGGTTTCAAGTTCTTCAATGAGATCCAAACACAACTGTTTTACCAAGTTTACCACACAGATGCAAATATTTTGTTGTGCGCACCAAATGGAACAGGCAAATCAGTTATTGGTGAATTGGCCATTTTCAAACAACTTCTTGAAAATGATGATTCAAAGATTTTGTATTTGAATCCTTTACAAATTTCTTTGGATGAAAAAATATCAAATTGGAAAGAAAAACTTCCAGCGAAATTCTGCTGGCTATCAGGTGATTTCTCCAAAGACTGTTCTTTGATACAAAAGCATAGAATCATCGCTGCAAATCCAGAAGATTTTGATAATGTGTCAAAAGTGAAGTCAATGAAAATCTTTTTGTTACGTTTCAAATTAATAATTATTGATGATATCCACATGATGAACACCAACAAAGGTGCTCTTATAGAAGTAATTGTTGATCGAATGCGCAAATATTGCAGGAAATTAAGATTTGTTGTTATTGGAAACACCGTTGCAAATCCAATTGATTTAGCCGTTTATTTCGAAGTTGAATTGAAACAAACATTCAATTTCCCATTGGAAGCACGTCCTGTTGAAATGAAATTCCTTTTAAGAGGATTCCCAGGACGAAACTATTCAGCGAGAATGGCATGGCTGCGATGAACAAACCTCTTTCTGATTCAATTAAATCTTTCTCTGAAGAATTGCCAACAATTATTTTCGTGTCAAGTAAGAAACAGACGAAATTGACAGCAAGTGAACTCATTGACTACGCAAACAACAGAGGAGAACCAGACTATTACAAGACAAAAGAAAGTACAGAAATGTCAGAAAAAGTTGATAACGAGGAATTGAGATATTTCTTGTCATTCGGAATTGGCATTCATCATAATTCATTAACGGATAAAGACAAGAAGATTGTTGAAGGTTTGTTTAGAAGAGGACAATTAAGGCTTCTTATTGCTCCTGTTTCTTTTGCTTGGGGTAAGTTTTTACCTGCAAAATTCGTTGTCATAAAAGGAACAGAATATTTCGATACAAAAACAAACCAATACGTTCCTTATCCAATCCAAGACATGCAGCAGATGATGGCAAGAGCAGGAAGACCTTATTTGGATCAAGAAGGTTTGTTAATGATCTATTGCGAAGAAAGTAGAAAAGAATTCTTGCAGAATTTCGTTTATTCTCCTGTTCCAATTGAATCTTCATTACCTAGTGTATTATTAGAAGTTATCAATGCAGAAGTAAGCAGCAGAAACATCAGATCTTTCAATGGAATGATGTCTTTCTTGCACAGATCTTTTCTTTTCATCAGAGTTAACCAGAATCCGAAATATTACATGAAAAACTTGGATGAAATCGCTAATGAAATCGTTGATAAACTTATCAGATATGAGTGTGTCTCAATCAATCATGAAGGAAAATTAAAACCAACACAATTAGGAAGAATTGCTGCTCTTTATGGTGTTTCTCCTTCAATTGTCCATAATTTCTTTGAGAAAACAAATGACGCAATGTCAATTGATTTGTTACTTAAAAGCATCTGTAATTCAGCAGATTTATCTGAAGTTCCTATCAGATTTGGTGAAGACAAGATATTGAGTGAAATGACACCGAGATATGAATATCACGAACCTTTGACTTCTGCTGCTGCAAAAGCATTTTTCATTTTGAACTATTACTTTTCAAACAGAAGAATGCCGAACCAAGATTTCGAAGCTGACAAAGCCGTGATACTCAAACAGACTCTCAAAATAGCTAAATGTTTCAGCGAAATCTGTTGCGTCAAAGGATTAGCAAATGAAACATTAAACTGTTTGGGAATTGTTCAAATGATTAATTTCGGTTTGTGGAATGATTCAAATCCACTTTTAGTACTGACAAACGAAGCCTTTGACTTCAAATACATTCACGAAGTCATGTTCACGAAACAGAGATTGCCAAAGATCTTGAATGAACTCAGAAACAATTTCTGTCTCTACAAGAAAACACAGATATTGTTGGATAGAACAAGAACTGCAATTAGAATTGAACTTGAAAAAGTGTCAGGAACAACAGGATCCCAAATTTTCAACAAGAATTTGGAGAATCAAAACACAATGCAGGCATTGCATGTGTTAGTTGTTGGCATCAAATCAGGAAAACTCTATTGCCACGACAGAGTTGTCTGCGACAAAGAAAATTTGATCGTAGAAATGCCAAGTATGTCAACAATTCCAAAAAGTGACATCTGGATTTATTTGATTCCAGAAGGAATGGTTGGCATGGATCAAATGGTTCCTTTGGTTGCACTCGATCTCGATCACTTGAGAAGAGTCACAAAGGAGTCACTTCACATTTCTAAACCGCCAGCTCCTGTCAAATTAGGAGCTCCACCACGAAAACCAATTCAACAAAAGAAGAACGATGAAGATATTGATTTCGGAGTTAACGAACTCGAATTCAATGAAGCGAATGTTTTCGAAGAAGTCGTGAAATGGGAAGACAGAGTTTTCGGAAAGAGAAAACAACAAGAAGAACCAGTAATGAGTCAATTCGTTGGAAGAAAACAACAACCACCAGAACAAGCAATGCCTGAATACACATTCGATAAGAATGGAAGAAGGAGAAGAGTTCAACAGGCTGAACCTGTAGGTGATAATTACACAATCGACAGATATGGAAGAAGAAAGAGAGTTCAGAAAGAAGAACCTGTCCAAAGTGGTCCTCATTACAGAAGAAGAGAAGCAATTCCTGATAACATGCTGAAATTCTCAGGATTCGACAGCAGAATGAGACACAAACAACAACCAGAAGAACCTGTTGTGAACAGAGACAGAAGACGAAACAAATTTAAATTTAAGCAAGAACCAGAGATACACAAAGAAGAAGAATCTTTCTACGAAGAAGAAGAAATCTACGTCATGGAAGAAGACAATCAGGAACCTTTGGAACCAGAAGTTGATGACTTAAACATTGCAGCAGAAACTGATGAAAAAGTAGAAGAAAAACAAATTGAAGCTGAACAAGAAAAGAAAGAAGAGGTCATCGAAGAAAAGAAAGAAATGGTTGAAGAAAAGAAAGAAGAAACGGTTGAAGAGCAGAAAGATGTTGTTGAAGAAGAAAAGAAAGCAGATATTAAAGAAATGACAGAAACATTTGAAGAGAAGAAAGAAGCTGCAGAGGAAAAGAAAGCTGAGGCTGTTGAAGAACAGAAACAAGGTGAAACCGTTGAAGAAAATAAAGAAGCTGTTGAAGAAAAGAAAGTTGAGGAAGTTCAGGAAGAAACTAATAAAGAAAATGTTGAAGTCAAGGAAGAGAAGAAACAAAACGAAATTGAGGAAGAAGAGAAAGAAGTAACTCAAGAAAAAGAAACATCAAATAAATCTGATTCCAAAGAAGAAATTCAAGATGAACAAAAAGTTTCTGAAGAGAAAGAAACTGAAGAAATCAAAGAAGAGAAGAAAGAATCAGAAACTAAAGAAGAAATCAAAGTTGAAGAGAAACAGAATGAAGAAGTTAAAGAAGAGAAGCCAGCAGAAATTCTACCTGAAAAAGAAGAACAAGTGGAAGAAGTAAAGACTGAAACTAAACTTCAAGAAATTGTTTCTACAAAAGAAAATGAAACAGAAGAAACTGAATCTAAAGCTGAAAATCAAGCTCCAATTGAAGATAAAGAAGAACCAGTTAAAGCTGAAATTTCTCAAGAAGTTACTATTTCTAAAGAAGAACAAAAAGATTTGGTTGAAGTAACTAATGAAATCAATGAAGAAGAAAAAGTTGAAATTCCTAAAGAAGAAATTGTTTCTAAAGAACCAGAAGAAAAAGTCAATATAATCGAAACACCAGCAGAAGACGTCAAAGATGAAACTTCTAAAGAAGAAACTACTTTGGAAGAAACAAATATTGAGGCTCAAGCAGAAGAAGTCAAAGAAGAAACTCCAGAAGAAAAGATTGAATTAGATGAAGCTCCAGAAGAAATTAATGATGAAACTTCTAAAGAAGAAACTACTTTGGAAGAAACAAATATTGAGGCTCAAGCAGAAGAAGTCAAAGAAGAAACTCCAGAAGAAAAGATTGAATTAGATGAAGCTCCAGAAGAAATTAATGATGAAACTTCTAAAGAAGAAACCAAAGTTGAGATTCAAGAAGAAATTAAAGAAGAAAATCCAGAAGAAGTCAAAGAAATTGAAGAAGTTAAAGAAGAGGAGGAAGAGATTGAGGAAGAGGAAATTGACATTGATTTACTTACATCTTTAGCAAATCAAGTTGCAGGAATGAATGCTTTAGATGAGGATAGTTTGAGTGATTTCCTTGATGATGATGACGAAATCACCAAACCAAAGAAATCAGAAAAATTCGAAACTTATGATGAATTCATTCAGAAACAAAACTTAGAAATTGATTCTGATTTAGAACTTCCTTCGAAACAAATCTATGAAACAAAAATTGATTCTGATGATGAAATTCTTCCTGCAAAGAAAGGACAAAAATTAGAAATTGAAGATGAAATTCAAAAGAAAGAAGAGCTTCCACAACAAGAAATAAAGAAAGAAGAAATCGAATCAGATGATGACATTCTTCCACCACAACCTCCAAAAGAAACAAAGAATGATATTATTCCTCAGACAAACGAAGAAACAATTGAAGAAATTCCACTTCAAACAAAGAATGAACCAAATGAAATTCAAAAGATTGAAGAAGAAAAGAATGAGGTCAAGGAAGAACTTCCATCTAAGACTGAAGTTAAAGAAATTCCACAAACTAAGGAAGAAGAACAAAAGAAAGAATCAAATGAAGAAATGCAAAAGAAGGAGACAGAGTTTGAGTCAGATGATGATTACAACATCGATGATGACGAAAATATTGAAGATATCTATGAAGATGAACAAGTAAAGAAACCAGATGTTGAAGAAGAGAAAAAGAAGGAAGATCAGCCAGTTCTAGAACTCAAAGAAGTTCCTTCAATTCAACAAATTTCTAAAGAACAAAACATTCCTTTAGAAGTAGAAACAATTGATGCAAAACGAAAACAAGAATCAGAATACGAAGAAGAAGAGGAATATTACTACGAGGAAGATGAAGAAGAAGATTACTACGAATATTACGAAGAGGAAGAAGAAATCATTGAAAAAACTCTCAAAAAAGATGTCCAAAAACAAGAAGAAAAAGAAGAAAAAAGTCCGAAACTCAACATCGATAACCTCAAAACAGAAATCACAAAGATAAAAGAGAGTCATCAGAAGACATTAAACATGCAAAATCCAAGAACTTCTACTTTAGTTGTTGTAAACAACGATGATGACAAGAATTTGGTCGAAGAAATTCCTAAAAAGGCAGTTGTTGTCGAGATAAAGAACAAACCACTAGAAATAACTCTTCCTGTTCCTCCAAAGAAAGAAGAACCTCCTGTTAAAATCGATGTTCAAAAACCAAAAGATCAAATTCTTCATCAAAAACCTCTTAAAACTCAATCTAAAAGTGAAGTGGCCAAATCAAAGAAGAAGAGGCAGCAAAGACCAGCTCTCTTGATCAGCCACGATCCGGATGATCCAAACTATGATCCTCTTGAATTCTTGAAGTCTTTGAATTCAAAACTGGCAGCTGACAAGCCGCCAAAAACCGCTTCCAGACGAAAACATGTTGACAAACCAGTAGAAGTTTTAGAGGACGAACTTATACAAAAAGGCAAAGTTAGAGTTCGCAAACAGAAAGTTATCATCAAATTAGGTTCTAAAGCGCAACTTCCTCTTCCAGAAGTTGCAGAGAAATTACATGAAAGAAGGAAGAGAAGAAGCAAATTTGTTACGAGATCAGGACAAAGAATCCAAAGATCAAGGAATGTTTCTCATTCCCAAGATCAATTTGAAGAAGAAATTGAACAAAATGATGAACAAATTGTTAATAATGTTCTTGAAGAAACTAAACAACCAGAAGAAGTTAAACAACAAACAACAAATATTCAAACAGAAGAAAAACAACAGCAGAAACAAAGTAAAAAGAAGAAAGATGATAAATTCGCTGTTTGGAGACCAAACAACCAAGAACAAACTGCTAAAGAACAAGAAGAGAAATCTCCGCCACAAAAGAAGAAGAAAGATAACAAATTCGCTGTTTATAGACCTCAGCAACAGAAAACAGAAGAAACTCCTCAAAAACAAGAAGAAAAAGCTCAAATTTCCGAAGAAAAAACTCAACAGAAATCAGAAGATGTCGATGAATATAATATTTTGATTTCTGAGGCTCAATGGGAAGATGATACTGCAGAAATTTATCTCAGCCACTTCAGAAGACCTTACAGAACAAGGCCAAGAGGTGGAAAACATTGAAATTTATTGTTATTTTAATTTTTTTATTGTTAATATCGTAAAAATTTTATTGTTATTTAGTGTAAATATCATAATGAAATCCTTATCATCCGATTGATGCCAACGATATTAATCATATGAAAATACATAGTTAATTATCAAAATCATTTTTTATTCGTTCTGAAATTATAAATACAATTGTAATGCATCATGGAATTTTTCACACAGACCTTAAAAATTGGTAAGGGTGATTGATTTTTCCATGGGCTTTCAATGTATTTGTATAATTTAAAGTAATATAGAATTCGATTCGTTCTTGCATTGATCCATTTTTTCATATTTACTTCCTTCTGAAATAATCGTAATGGTATTAAACAAGAAAGAAATAGCAATTCATGGAACCTTGCAAAATAATACTATGATGCCAAAAGTTTCTCTAACTCTATAGGGCATGCATAGAAATCAAAAAATTCTCGATCTCTTTGTTAGCTTCTAATCTTGCATAATAAAGAGCTGTATGGCCGTCTCTATCTTTTTCATTGATATTTGCTCCCTTTGAAATTAGAATTTTTAATGCTTCTAATGATCTTCCTCCTGCGGCGAGATGAAGAGGTGTGCGTCCATTCCTATCTTTTGCATTTATATCAGCACCATGAGAGATTAGGATGGTCAATATGCTGTTACTACCTACTTATGCAGCTTCATGAAGACAAGTTCGTTTGAGTTTATTTTTAAGATTTATTTTAGCCGCTGAATGAATGAGAAGTTCAGCCATTTCTTTATTGTTATAATTTGCTGCGAAATGAAGTGGTGTTTCTCCATATTTATCATGGGCGTTAACATTTGCACCAAAAAATAATAGAACTTTAGCGACTTCTACGCTATTGCCCATTGATGCATGATGCAGAGCAATCCTTCCCAAATCATCTTTTATACTATTAACTTTTTGGAAAAAGTCGCTTGAATTCAGCAAAAACTTACATATATAAATTGTATTAAAAGCTGCTGAAAAATGAAGTAACGCTTCTTTATCAGAAGAGGTCTTAAATAGATCGACTTTTTCATTAACAAGTATTTCTATTGTTTCTGGAAATGCAGCACACCACGGAATAATTGAATTTTTATCTTCTTTGAACATTAGAAATACTGCTTTCAAGTTTTGTGAATCGATTATATTTTGATATTCAATTTCTTCTAATCTAAATAAATTTCTTTCGAAAACATATTCTAAAAATTTATTGTTATGAGATGAAATTATATTGTTCATGCATTCACTATCTATTGTAAACTTCTTCAAGCATTCATTGATGATATCTGTATTTCCACCTATGAATGAATATTCAAGGCAATCCGATGTAATTTCTTGATTTAAACATGAAATTATAAACTGAAAAATGTTCACTGATCCAAAATAGCAGCAAGATTCGATAGCATTTAGCCTGAAAAATCCATAAATTTTAATTCGTATATACTCAAAAGAATTTTGAACTACATATTCTTTGAATTTATCAATTTTGTCATACATTATTATTTCTTCAATGGAATTTTCTCTTGGAATCGAACCTATTATGATATTTATTTGATTAACATTTTCAGAATTAGTGAATATACGCAAGTGATCTGATCTTAATATTAAATATTTAAGGTGACCTAAATCAAATGAATATTTAGAGACGAATTGATTAATAACATTGACATAAAGCTCAATAGATCGATAATTATATTTAATTGCTATGAATAAACTCTTAATAAGCTCCAATATACGGGTTTTATACTTGTTGATAATTATTGATTCAAACAAATTAAAAATTACTTCCAGTTGTTCATTGCTATTCAAATGAAATATCCTTTCATATGTTTCTATGAATTTATCATACTGCTTTAAATATTCTAAATGCATGAAAAACAACAACCAAAGTGTCACTTTTTAAAAGGCAAAAAAATAGAAAAATAATTTCTTGTCGTTTAACAAAACCCCAAAGTTTCTAAGTTATTCAGAGTAAAGTTATCGACCAGGAGACATTGGAAGACCCAATCGATGATTTTCGAACTATGAAAGACAAGCTTTGATCTTGGTTCATCAAAACATATTTTGGCTCTTTACAATTATTCTCTGACTCCATTGGTTTCAAACAATGAAAACAGAAACGGAGTAAGTATTAACAACCTCAAAAACAATCATATGGATATAATTTTGTTTGAATATTTTCATTAAAAAAAATCCCGTGGGGTAGAATAGAGTTAAAAATTGCGCCTTGGCAGCTCCACCACCTCTGCACTATTAAGAGCACATCTTATTTAATATATCTTTTTTCTTTTTTCCTTCTTCTTTTCTTTCACTCTTTCTCTTCTTTTCCTTCTAACCTTCTCTCTTTCCAGCAATGTCGAAGATATTCGGAATTGATTGCTGAAAAAGCATCTATTTCAGATAATGGATGTCTTTCAAAACTTGCAGTTACAAGTGATAATGCTACTCAAATTGAGGTGCACTTACACCCAAATGACATGGCCTTAAATTCTGTTTTAAGGTTGGTTTTCAATTATAATTCTCGTCAATTGCAAAAAAAAAATGCAAATACACTTGAACAATTGCTGTATTTATTGAAGAAGTCTTAAACTTGTATCCTAATCTATATTCATGAATATTCTTATTTCTAATTTCTTTTTCCATTTGACAAATAAAGTTTTATCCATACTTGTCAACTTATTTATGTATATGCATTGGAGTTTATAAATTCCAAATTCAAAATATGAAGATTCCGATCACCAACGTGTTTTTCCAAATTCCAACCGTTCATAAATTCATTACCATATTCATAAATTCCGTCGCCTTTATTAATAAGTCTATTGAATAAAAGTCTGATGGACGTGAGTTAAATTCTTAACTGTATTTTAATTTTCGTATTCAAATATGTTTCATAGTTCAAGTTTGGAACAGTTTTTATCATTTAATTTTTCCTTTAGTTTATTAATTTTTCCTCCATGCAATATGGCGTCAAAAATTTTCTCACTGGGTTTTCGTCTATCAATCTCAGCTCATTATATACGCAACCAATCAAAAATCTGATATGGGAGTCCAAGGCTAACTTTTTGTTGTCTACCTAATAAAAGAGGAAGCAGCATTAGTGAGAATAATCGCAAATATTCAATTTAAATTATCTTTTTATTCTTAATTTAAAGTGACAAAAAGAATAAAAAACCTATTCTAAGGCATGTTGTTATGTAAATGAGACTAGACATCATATTTTATGTTATGAAAAAAAAATATTTAGAATTTTAGAACAAAATAAATAGAAAAAATAGCATAACTTATGGATGTGCGTATATTAAATTTAATAAATTAAGAGAAATTATTTTTGGCGCCAAAATTATTCGTTAACTCTCAAATTTTTCTGAGTCAATAAGCCGCCAAAAAAGTGTCATTTTGTTTCGTTAGAGAAAGATGAATTGTCCATGTCATCCAATCGGGAACAAGGGGGATGGGGATTAGATGATAAAGAAGCAATTCATGCTCTCTATCTGAAGCAATCAGACTTACCAGCAACAATGTGAATCAGTCTTTCACTGAATGAGTAGGTGTTGGAAGAACTGTTCTCTAAAGCGATACAGTTGCGCTACATGTTCGTCAACTTGTCTAGAAATAAATATATCATTTGTTTTATACGTTTTTTCGTAATAAATCTATTTGTATTTGTTGTATTTGAGTATGAAGATAACAAAAACTACGGCATAAGACGCAGTACACTGGGCTTCGTTGCCATTTTATTTACCATGTTAAGAATAAACTTAACAGACATGCTTTGTTTTCGACGAAGCCATCTAAAATAACGTACATCTAAATAAAACTAAAAAACTGTAAAATTTCTTTATTTGATAGTATACTTCAAATTATGCACTATACCTTCTAGAATTCTATAACACTCTTTGCATATAATTTTTTTAAAAAAGGTTATATCTCGACAAAAATATGATTTATCAATAGAGTATGTAAAATAAAACTCATTCGCAGTATTAAAAAATCGTAAATCTTTCCAAAAAAATTTTGAATTACAAATTTTAAAACTTAAAACAACATTTTTTGAAGCGAAAAAACGAAATCTAATTTTTTTTTGGAAAATTTAGAATAAATAGAGCTCTTTAACTCGTCGAATACAAATTGTTTTCAAGTTTTTTTCGACCGGAAATTGAACTTTTAGAGTTTATACAATAAGATTCACATGAAAAAATACGGGTTTAACAAAGAAATCACCAATATAAAGGTTTTTTAGTAGAACGAGATTGATAAAAACTATGGTATGATAAAAAGACGATAATTTTTTTGGCGGGATAATTGAAGAATATGAATGATTCGAATTACAGACATACTCTAGTCCGAAACTTACTATGGTTCGTGACTTATTTTTGACACAGAATAGCTGTAGACTAAGGCTTACTCTAGATCCAGACTTATTATACAATTAAATTTGCTTTTGGAATAAGACTTAATTTTAGTTACAAACTTATCTTAATATCAGACTTATATTTAGAATCAGACTTACTTTAGTCTAGAACTTACATTTAGAATCAGACTTCCATTTCAAGTCAGACTTACTTTCGTCCGAAACTTACATTTCAAGTCAGACTTACTTTCGTCCGAGACTTACATTTCAAGTCAGACTTACTTTCGTCCGAAACTTACATTTCAAGTCAGACTTACATTTCAAGTCAGACTTCCATTTCAAGTCAGACTTACTTTCGTCCGAAACTTACATTTCAAGTCAGACTTACTTTCGTCCGAGACTTACATTTCAAGTCAGACTTACTTTCGTCCGAGATTTACATTTCAAGTCCAAGGAAAAGAGACTATTGATGACTTACTTTCCATCGATGGTGCACAACAGCAGGGAGGGGATTGGTGGGTTTGGGGAAATTCGCTGAGGCACTAGTGTCCGGATTGTTCGTCAAATAGGTTTCCTTTCCTATAAAGAAATGATACTTTTTTGGCGGCTTATTGACTCAGAAAAATTTGAGAGTTAACGAATAATTTTGGCGCCAAAAATAATTTCTCTTAATTTATTAAATTTAATATACGCACATCCATAAGTTATGCTATTTTTTCTATTTATTTTGTTCTAAAATTCTAAATATTTTTTTTTCATAACATAAAATATGATGTCTAGTCTCATTTACATAACAACATGCCTTAGAATAGGTTTTTTATTCTTTTTGTCACTTTAAATTAAGAATAAAAAGATAATTTAAATTGAATATTTGCGATTATTCTCACTAATGCTGCTTCCTCTTTTATTAGGTAGACAACAAAAAGTTAGCCTTGGACTCCCATATCAGATTTTTGATTGGTTGCGTATATAATGAGCTGAGATTGATAGACGAAAACCCAGTGAGAAAATTTTTGACGCCATGCAATATTAAGAGAGACATTATTTTTTGTGATTCTTGTGAAGAATCAGGAGTTTTTGATTTGCGCCGAGTAGTGAAATCAAGAGGAGTCGCTCCATCATTAGTTAAAGAATTGACTTCAGCACCATGAGAAATTAATAATTCAACAATTTCATATGAACATTCGCCTGATGCTATATGAAGAGGTGTATATCCTACTTCATCCTTTGCATTGATGTTAGCACCATTTGAAAGTAGAAGTTCAATCATATCTTTTTTAAAATTGTCTTTAACCTTACAACGTAATGCTATATGAAGGGCAGAAAGTCCACAGGCGCTTTGCATGTTGACATTTGCACCATGTGAAATCAGAAGTACAGCAATTTCTTTCCAATTAAACATACATGTAAGCATAAGAGGGGTAAGTTTTTGTTCATTCCTAGCATCATTTATATTTGCGCCATGTGAAATTAGAATATTAACAGCTTTAATATTATTATCATAGCATGCCATGTGAAGTAAACTGAAGCTGTATTCACTGATTACTGTGTTGGCATTGGCTCCATGAGAAAGAAGAAGCTCCAACATAAAAATATAATTTTCCATAATTATTTCATTTAATATTCTTGAATCTAGTGCACTAACATTAATACCATTTAAAATCAAATTTAATGCAATATCTGTTTGATTTTCAATCGCTGCAATATCTAGAGCTGTTGTGCCTTGATCATTCATATAATTAATATCTGCACCATTCTGATACATATATTCACAAAAAGATGGAATATGAAAATATGGAGATACAATAAAAGTAAAGTTGAAATCTTCAGTTTCATTTAAAATATAAATAAATGCATGAAGATTTTTGTATATACCAACATTCATTAATTGGGTTTTTGGATGATATTCCTGATGTAATTTATAAAAATTCGTGATGTTATGAGATTCAATCGCAGCATTCATTGTGTCATCATCAGGATTGTTTTCTTTCAAACATTCATCAATGATATATTGATTGTTCCCTAAAAATGAAGCATCAAGACATTCTTTGGTGATTTTTATGTCAAATTCTTTTTGTAATAACTTGAAACAATTAACAGCTCCTCTTAAACAACATTTTTCAAGGATTTCAGTGAGATTAAGTTTCTCGTTTTTTAAATGATACAATAATTCATTTTCGTTATCATTCATTATTGCATATTCAGACGTATTTATTTTAATATCATCATATTGTGAAAGAAATGAGATATTATAAATGTCAGTGCATTGATGTTCTTCAATTATTCTCTTCATTAAATCTATGTAGCCACGACGATAATGTAAACTCTTATTGCAAATATTTCCTATCAAATCAATCATCTCCTTTGCTGTAAAATATCCAGTATCAATTAAGTTGTTTTTGATTTCTTCGTATAATCCTGCTGTTGAATCTATTTCATCTGAATCCAATGCATATATTGCATCCCATGTATCAATATATCCCTTGTACTTATTCATAAGAGTTGTATAGTGATCATTTGCTTGGCTTAGTTTCATGAGTTGAAAAAATATGATAGAAAGCATTACTTTGATGAATGAACACTAATTGCCTAAAATATTAAAAATCCAAAAATTAAATAGAACGATTATTTTAGATTCAAATGTTGTTCGGCATTGAAAACAAAAATATATATAATAATGAAAGTAGGGGAATAAATCTTCCATAAAAATTCATGAAATTATTAATATTTATTAGAAAATCTTCAGTCGGCTATAAGATCCAATCAGATAAAAGATGTTTGTTTTGTAAAAAGTATATTTAGTTTTTTTTTATTAATTTACAATGTAAATCTGGAGTATTGCATAAAATTTGTTGTTTTAAACCACAGTGCAATATGGTATTAGTACAAAACTCCATATTAGTGTGTTTTGATTGGGCATATACATGGGCGTCAAAAATTTTCTCACTGGGTTTTCGTCTATCAATCTCAGCTCATTATATACGCAACCAATCAAAAATCTGATATGGGAGTCCAAGGCTAACTTTTTGTTGTCTACCTAATAAAAGAGGAAGCAGCATTAGTGAGAATAATCGCAAATATTCAATTTAAATTATCTTTTTATTCTTAATTTAAAGTGACAAAAAGAATAAAAAACCTATTCTAAGGCATGTTGTTATGTAAATGAGACTAGACATCATATTTTATGTTATGAAAAAAAAATATTTAGAATTTTAGAACAAAATAAATAGAAAAAATAGCATAACTTATGGATGTGCGTATATTAAATTTAATAAATTAAGAGAAATTATTTTTGGCGCCAAAATTATTCGTTAACTCTCAAATTTTTCTGAGTCAATAAGCCGCCAAAAAAGTGTCATTTTGTTTCGTTAGAGAAAGATGAATTGTCCATGTCATCCAATCGGGAACAAGGGGGATGGGGATTAGATGATAAAGAAGCAATTCATGCTCTCTATCTGAAGCAATCAGACTTACCAGCAACAATGTGAATCAGTCTTTCACTGAATGAGTAGGTGTTGGAAGAACTGTTCTCTAAAGCGATACAGTTGCGCTACATGTTCGTCAACTTGTCTAGAAATAAATATATCATTTGTTTTATACGTTTTTTCGTAATAAATCTATTTGTATTTGTTGTATTTGAGTATGAAGATAACAAAAACTACGGCATAAGACGCAGTACACTGGGCTTCGTTGCCATTTTATTTACCATGTTAAGAATAAACTTAACAGACATGCTTTGTTTTCGACGAAGCCATCTAAAATAACGTACATCTAAATAAAACTAAAAAAACTGTAAAATTTCTTTATTTGATAGTATACTTCAAATTATGCACTATACCTTCTAGAATTCTATAACACTCTTTGCATATAATTTTTTTAAAAAAGGTTATATCTCGACAAAAATATGATTTATCAATAGAGTATGTAAAATAAAACTCATTCGCAGTATTAAAAAATCGTAAATCTTTCCAAAAAAATTTTGAATTACAAATTTTAAAACTTAAAACAACATTTTTTGAAGCGAAAAAACGAAATCTAATTTTTTTTGGAAAATTTAGAATAAATAGAGCTCTTTAACTCGTCGAATACAAATTGTTTTCAAGTTTTTTTCGACCGGAAATTGAACTTTTAGAGTTTATACAATAAGATTCACATGAAAAAATACGGGTTTAACAAAGAAATCACCAATATAAAGGTTTTTTAGTAGAACGAGATTGATAAAAACTATGGTATGATAAAAAGACGATAATTTTTTTGGCGGGATAATTGAAGAATATGAATGATTCGAATTACAGACATACTCTTCGTGACTTATTTTTGACACAGAATAGCTGTAGACTAAGGCTTACTCTAGATCCAGACTTATTATACAATTAAATTTGCTTTTGGAATAAGACTTAATTTTAGTTACAAACTTATCTTAATATCAGACTTATATTTAGAATCAGACTTACTTTAGTCTAGAACTTACATTTAGAATCAGACTTCCATTTCAAGTCAGACTTACTTTCGTCCGAAACTTACATTTCAAGTCAGACTTACTTTCGTCCGAGACTTACATTTCAAGTCAGACTTACTTTCGTCCGAAACTTACATTTCAAGTCAGACTTACATTTCAAGTCAGACTTACTTTCGTCCGAAACTTACATTTCAAGTCAGACTTACTTTCGTCCGAGACTTACATTTCAAGTCAGACTTACTTTCGTCCGAGATTTACATTTCAAGTCCAAGGAAAAGAGACTATTGATGACTTACTTTCCATCGATGGTGCACAACAGCAGGGAGGGGATTGGTGGGTTTGGGGAAATTCGCTGAGGCACTAGTGTCCGGATTGTTCGTCAAATAGGTTTCCTTTCCTATAAAGAAATGATACTTTTTTGGCGGCTTATTGACTCAGAAAAATTTGAGAGTTAACGAATAATTTTGGCGCCAAAAATAATTTCTCTTAATTTATTAAATTTAATATACGCACATCCATAAGTTATGCTATTTTTTCTATTTATTTTGTTCTAAAATTCTAAATATTTTTTTTTCATAACATAAAATATGATGTCTAGTCTCATTTACATAACAACATGCCTTAGAATAGGTTTTTTATTCTTTTTGTCACTTTAAATTAAGAATAAAAAGATAATTTAAATTGAATATTTGCGATTATTCTCACTAATGCTGCTTCCTCTTTTATTAGGTAGACAACAAAAAGTTAGCCTTGGACTCCCATATCAGATTTTTGATTGGTTGCGTATATAATGAGCTGAGATTGATAGACGAAAACCCAGTGAGAAAATTTTTGACGCCATATACATGATAACAGATTTTGTAATTAATACAAAGATAAAATTTCATTATACATGCTATATGATTATACACTGTGTGCAGTAAATAAGAAAATATAATAAAATATAAAATTAAATAATATTAAAAGATCAAAAGATACTATGCTTTCCTAACATGAGTATTTGTATGCATGTTAAATATTTGTAATGGAATATAATGTTTTACAGTAGTTTTAAGTTGAAAATCTCATATGATAATATATTAAGTAGAATTCCAGCATCTTGAAGCAACAAACCATCAATATTTCCATGCTTTATATATATTCTAGGTATCTTTTTTATAAGGATATTTTTATAGAATAATAGTTATTAGTATAGACATGGAATATATAAGTGACTTTTGTATTTCTCATATAATGACAAAATTTAAAAGTAAAAATATAAAAAGTCGAATTTTTTACATGAATGGTTTGCTGAAAACTTCCTTATGGTCTTCGAAGAGAGCGTAAGTATGTTCATGCTGAGAAACGTAGGATCCTTCAACATCAGAAAGTGGTGGGTATGGTTTAACGATCTTATTCTTGATGAGTTCGTTCAAAGTGAGCGAATAAGTTCTATCTCCGGCTCGTTCGATGAAGCGTTGGCAAAACGCCATTGTCTTGAAGTTGTCCTGGAGCAAAGTGAGCAACTTCTGTTCGGATCCGCTCTTTGGAGTTGGAGGTTGCTTCACTGTCATGAAATGGCTTGTGATACCGTCATCAAAGACGATGCCCTTGCCTGTAGTTGCGAATGTCTCGCAGGCGTAGACTTCGCCTGGAAGCATTTTATCTGTTGTATGAGATCTGTTTGTGAGAGGAATGCTCTTTCCGCAGTGGATGATGTACTTGCCGAGCTGGTGGCCGGTAAGGTTGTAGACTGGCTTGAGAGGAATTGTCTTTCCATTTAATTCGATTGAATATGAGGTAATAACTTCTTCAATTTGAGCGGCAATCTCACTGATGCGGGCTTCTGGGCCAGCCATCTTGACTGCTGTCTCTGTAGCTTGTTTGGAGGCTTCAATGAGTGGATCAAAACGTGGATCGAAGCATGCAGTGAAAGCACTATCGATAATGTAGCCATTAATGGCGACACCGAAGTCAATCTTCATGACATCGTCCTTCTGGAGAACTCTTGTATCGCCTGGAAGTGGAGAATAGTGCGCGGCACAGTTGTTGATGGAGCAGCCGCATGGGAAGGCCAAGCCGCGAACTGGTGGGTTGAACTCGACCATGCGACGTACGCCTTCTTCAATACGAGCGCACATATCGTTGAGATTGACGCCTGGCTTGATGATTTCACTTCTCATTGCCCATTCGCAGACAGATTGATGGATAATGCCTGCTTCACGGAATGATGGAAGTGCTTCCTTAAGTTCAGCAAGTCTCTCTTCTGCTGAAGTATCAACAGTAACTTTTGCAAGCATTTCATCACTGTACTTTTGGATGCATCTTTCTCCAAAGTTTCCGTCTGGGTGAAGCTTAAGTGGTGGTTCTGGAAGATCTTTGAAAACTTCATCTGGAATTAAAACTTTTTTCGCTTCTTCTTCCTTCTTAGCATTATTTTTGGCGGCTGCTGCTAAAAGGAAAGCCATTTGATCGTCATCATCATCTTCTATTTTTGGCTTTGCTCCTTTCTTTCCTGCTTTGCGGGACATACCTTTATTTTTATGAAAAAATTGAATGACCCACTTTGATTCAATTTTGTTTGGTAACCTCATTTTTTTATAATTGGTCGGCAATACTCTAATGATAAAGTTTACTGATAAATTACTTTTGATCCCCATGATCGGATTTTCCAACACCACAGAAAAAAAAAATCGGACCAGTTCCAAGAATAAGTATTAAATTCTCTAGCTATTGTTTATTGAGAATTTCGGATTCCTTTATCTATACCGAATTTATATTCATCATTAACAGATGAGTGGTGCAACTTTCCATAATTGCGTATTATTCAAAATGGTGATATTCCAATGTATTAAGCATTACATTTCTATCCTAGTGGAGTTGAATAACACGCCGTCGTGTTATGAAACATGAAAATATTATGGTACCTCTGTGTGAAATGACGCATCACGCCTGTTGCCAAAAATTTGAATGGCAGTATATGGGCGCATGTAAACTCTATCTAAAAGCCCAGTATAATTATGTTGAATAAATAATCATTACATTTATTAATTTTTTTGTTAAAATTTTAAATGAGTGAATTGATAATTGTTAATTCTTCAGCATTCGAGAGAATTGAAGAATTAAAATCCTTGATTTCGTTTCAATCAAGAGTTCTAGATCGAATCAAGCAAGATGTTTCGCTTGCTCAATCTCAAGTTGATTTGCAATTTGAAATCATGGATTCGCTAAACAAAATGTATGCAGACACAACATCATATACAGGAAATAAATCACCTTTTGCTAAAACGTTAAGAAATTTCGACAAGAAAAATCCAAATGTTCGATCAACTATCCAAACGCCTGCATTACAGCCTCTATCAGGTATAGAATCGCCAACATCCCCAGGAAAATCACATGACTATTCACATGCATTACTCTCAGCTATTGATTATGACTTTTTTTCTCGAGAATATCCTTTAATTCTTTCATATCTCTTTGAACGAAACATAAAAGACGAAATAAAATCAATAAGTTCTTCGTGTGAAAAGCTTGCACTCTCAAAACGAACAGATTACTTAAATAACGTTTTTAAACAATTAAATGAAACCTCACAGATCTTTGATGCAATTCTTAAATTAGTTAATGCAACTTCATTTTCAGAGTTAACAGAGATGATTGAAAACAAAATACCAAAATTATTAAATATTCAGCGAGCAGCTATATTCCAAATCGTTGATTCTGATATAGTTTTACAGAGAGAATGTATGAAATTACACAGATCATTCAACAGCGGCGTTTTTTATAATATTTTCAAATCTGGTCGAATTAAAATTGTTTCATGTGAAAATCCTGACATTACATCAATAGACCAATATCTGTTTATGAAAAATCAAGTCGCATTAGTCGTTCCAATTGATAATTTATTGTTATTACTTTTTGATAAAACTGGAGGCTTCAAAGAAGATGATTTTCTTATTGCACTTGGCATATCCAACTTCATACGCGAAATGGCACCTTCACTAGAACAAAAAGATGTTGAAAGACCGAATATCCAGACAACAATAAAAATTATGAATAATTTTTCACCAAAAGTTCTTGGAGAAGTTTTCCATTGCGAAGGTGTCAGAGTATTCCATGTATCTTCAAGCAAAAAAGTCTTTTTGGACTCAAATGAAGTGAAACCAACAATTTACAGCATATCCACAGGAATTGTCGGCCAATGCATTACAAAAATGAGATTGATACGTATGTCTAAACCAGAACTTTCAGTTTTGTTCGAACCAGCCGTTGATCGAATTAATATGAATACTCCAACATCATCTATCATGGTTTCACCTATTTTCAGTAAAGACAATAAAGTTAAGTACGTTATTGCTCTTTATTCTAGGAAAAACGTTGACTTTTTCACAGAATTAGACGAAAATACGATGAAAATGGTTTGTAAATCATTAAATCCTATAGTTAGAGGAAATAAACTTCAAAAGCAGCTAGAAAGGAAGGAAAATCATATTAAATATTTAACTTTAACAATGGATATTTTCAATCTTCATGTAGATCTCCTTGATTTCTATAGAATGAAGAACCTTATGAACAGAGCTCTCTCAGCTGTTGTCGGTGGTGACTCAGAAGTATTTTTGACAGATTATTTCCGAAATGATTTATCAGAACTACGTACAGAGTTCAATGAGAAGATATCAGAGACAGGAAGTCCACAATGTATCTCAGCTTGCACTGGAAAAATGATGCAGATGATCGTAAGCGACACACAAACGAAATATTATATTCCATTACCTGGAAACAACGGACAAATCTCAGCTGTTGTTAAACTTGATATCGATAAAGTTGCTGCAAAAGCAAAGCGCATCATTTCTGTTTATTCCAGCGTTTCCATGATAAAATTAGATTCATCATCAGCTTCTTTCAACACGAAATCAAGTTTGCAGCTTAAAGTTGAGAAGATGAACAACTCCTCACAAGCTCAATTCACAGAAATCGATGATAGAAGAATTACAAATTGCGCAAAACCGATCAGAGACTTCTTTGGCTCATTATGCGACGCTTACAAAAATTTTTCGGATGACATTTCAGCAGTAAAATTCTCAATGGCCATTGAAAAGATTCCTGAAGAAAATAGCTCTTTGTACGTGCGTGCACACGAAGACCTTTCCGCTCTAATAGGAACAGCCGCCTACGGACCAACAACTTTCATTCAAATCCCAGTTAAAAATGAAAATTTCCAAAAAGTGACAGCAACAATGTTACGGAAGTTAACAGAGATTTGCGGGTTCCCTGACTTAGCAGACCCTGTACCAACCGTTACATTAGCCATGCCATCGAAAGTTCCTGAAGATTTGTCACTGGACATTTACAATGAAGATGCGAAAAGTTTACTTTCAATGACAACTTATATGTTGTTTGAATTCGGAATTGAAGAAGTTTTAGATGCAGAAGACTCAAATATTTTGTTCCTTCTTAAAGAGCTGAGAGGTCTGCATTCAGCACACTGGGAAGTTGCTGTTGACAATGTTCATTTTGCTTATCTCCAGTTGAAACAAATGAAAGTTGAAAACAAAATTGAAGCGTTAAGTTTGATGTTTTATTTGCTTTGTTATTCAGCAAATAAAATAGAAACAACAGGAGCTGTTGTACAAGCAATTGAAACAGGAACAGCTCCTTCTCCTTCCTCAATTCTTCTTTATGCAGCTGCAGCAAGCAATGCTCCATTTTTGGAGAAAAAAGAATGGTTTGAAATTTTGGAAAAAGTTTCGTTTTTGTCTTCCTGTGAATCTTTTGATTCTCTTGGAGAGAACTCTGATACATATTGCTTGTTGGCAATCTTATCAAAGAGATCTTGCCTTGCAAGGAAATTTGAAGTCGCTGAGAGATATGTCAAAGAAAGATTTTCTGACCAAGTTTTGATGAAATATATTTTAGAGGCAGAAATGCGCGGAATGATTCTCCCTGTGATTTTCGAGTTGACAACACCAACATTCAAGACAGATACAATTAGAATGCCGATGGTGACAAATGCTCGAAAGATTACAGGAGCATTCATATAATAATAAAAATATTGTTTGAATTCTTGTTAATAATCATTTGTACTATGCAATTTTTCAAAATTATACTGATTATTTGTCTAGACTCTAAAAAATTGAATCAATTGCAAAGAATATCAATATGAAAACTTCAATCATAAGGAAATTAAAAGTTCTATTACCGTGCATTACGAAATTAGAGCAGGTAAAGTATAGATTTTGAATAATTTTGAAATTGTTCTTAATAATTGAGTACATATATTACTTTTAACAAGCAAAGCATTCAATGTGTTCATTTTGAACTACTAAAATTGTCTCATTTTAGGTAATATTTATTTTATCAATTTTGTAAAAAGCAAATTACTGTTAACAACAAAAATTTATTCTTTATAAGGAAATAGAATTCAAATAGCTTCTAAGCTCTGCAACACATTGTTTCGTTATTAATCTTCCTTCAATTACAACTTCGTTTGAAAGTGTAAGCTGAGGAACGTATTTCTGAAGGATTCTAAGGACACCTTGTAAGTCTTCTGGTTTCTTGATTTTTTCTATTCTTTGTTGAATTGCGTCAATTCTTTTCTGGGAAGAATGCAATCCTTCTCTGTTAGGTGGTATTTGTTTGTGTTGAGCGGTATCTATGATTTGATGTGCCGATTTCGGAGGATTATACATCATTGCTTTAATTATTTTCTGTAATTTGGCAATACATTTCTGAATATGCATGTAATCCTCTTCTTCTTTAGAACGTGGCATGTTTAAAAGTTTATAATTAACCCAATTCGTTAGATCATCTAAAATTGCAGCTTGAACTGGATTTGCTTTGTCATTTTCGTTTTTAGGTTCAAGAATTAAACGTAAATCTAAGGAAAAATCGAACGGTGTAAGATAGACGTTATCATTTAATTTCTTTTTGATGACTTCTAAACTTAGTTTTCCTGAATAATCTGTCCAGTCATCGAGAAGCATTCGAGCAATCGGCTTTTTCTCAATTTTCTCGAGTAATTTTAAACATTGACTGTTCAGATATGGATCCATACTTCAATAAAATAACTGAACATTCCTGGTTTCAACAATAATATGCTTAATAAATATTAAGATCTTTTCATGATACGATTCTCCCCTCTTTATAAATAGGTAATATTTAATGCTATTTAGGCAGATGTCATTTTTCATGAACTTATATGATGGTATTAGAAAAAAGATGAAAATCATAGGGGTTTAATACACTCCTGTCGCTCAAACTTCTGCAAACAAGCGAAGATATCGGAAGAGAATCCCATTTTGATTATATCTTACATTCCCCTATAATTATCATGAACATGTGACAACTTGTAATCTTCTTTTATTTGAATTATACACATTTTTTCAGATCATAAAAAATTCAACATATTGAAGATACCATCTTAACAAAGTAATGTCCAGCAAATGGACTTCAACCATGTTTATACAGAGAATAAAAAAAAGTCGATTTTATAAAAAACTTACAAAAATTTATTTATTATCAGGTGGATACTGCTCATCAGCTTCCAATGTTGTTCTGTAATGAGGATGGTCAACAACTTCGCCACCGTACTTCTTAAAAGTATGAAATGCTTTCCTGCGATCTCTGTAAACAATCAAAACAAAAATCGAAATGAAAAATGAGAAGATCAGCAAGAAAAGCCACTTAAACCATCCGATTCTTTTGAAAGACACAATATCTGTATCCTGAGTGACAACGCAATAAGCATCTGTTGCCTTTCCTTCAATGGAAACCTCGTTTAACAGCCTTTTAACTCTCATGTAGTTGTCTTTCATGTCTGCAGCAAAAACTGCTTTTGTAGACAATGTCATTTGAGTTCTCTGAGCTCCTGTCAAAGAATATTGATAGGAAATTGCGTTTCCATGGTCAACCCATAACTGTTTAAGCTTCAGAATTTCTTCTTCAGTCAACTTTTCGAAATAAGATAAAATTATTTCTCCGGCGTTTGACTGGACGACATTGGCTCTGTCCAGGCATGACAAACAGTTTGTTCTGGTGTAGCAAGTCTGACATTTCTTTACAATTCCTTTTTCGCAAACCAATAAATCTGAATCTTTTAATTCTTCGTCAACAGCTTTGTAGATGCCGCCATCAACTCTCTGCAGCTCATTGACATTCATGTGCTTGTAATGAATGTTGTTTTCGTCGAGAAGATTGTGATATAACAAAGTTAGACTTTTTTCACGGTTTTTATCGGATGTTAAGGATATAACCTTAACGTTTTTGTAGTTCTTCAAGAATTTCTTGAAATGAAGATCGAATCTACGCTTTGATTCCGACAATGGGCCTAATGCTGGTGGAAGAAACGGATCTTCTGGAGGAGTCTGCGACCAAAGTGCTGGAATTGATCCTCTGAGTTGTATATATGAATAAATTTTGTCATTTTTGAAATAAAGTTCTTCAGATTCGATGAAATTTGCTGGATGTCCGTTTTCGTCAGCACCACGATTCCAATAGTGCGCGCCGGCGAAATTTCTAGATCTCCTAGCAATGATCATGAAGGGATCATTGTATGAAACATAGCCTGCCACAACAGGAATTGTAAATTTTTCTGTTTTGAAGATATCTTGAAATCTCTTCATTGGTACTTTGTTCCATGTGAACTCTCCACGCGATTTTCTGCCTTGTAGAAAGTCTTGGTAGTTAATGGCCAAATTTTCATTTTGATTTTTTGAGTAATACATTGAACATAAATCAAGCCCACGCTTCAGAAGATTGTAAATGTTGTTATCCGTGATTCCTGTTGTAATTTGAATGATTTTATAAGATTCGATTTTTTGGATGTTCCTGAAATTCGAAATTTTTGAGTCCTCTGTTACTATTACAATGTATAATTCATCATTCAGTTTGTATATACCTAATGGGAATAAAAAATCATATTTTTCATTTTGGTCATTCAGTTTTGTATTATTTTGTAACTGTAGGGTTTTCCTATCGATTATTATTGTTTGGTTTTCATCATCTATTGATACGTAATTGTTGTCTAGTATGAGTTTCATATTAAAATAAAAATGAAAAATTTGGCAATTTGACAAAATTGAATCGGATTTGAAAAGGTGTAATCTAGTTCAAATAGTGTAATTTTCGATCAAAATGATTCATTATCCAGACCGATATCGTTTATATTTCGGGAGAAAATAAGAGAGAGATCTTATTGAAAATAAGTCCATAGAGGCATATACATTCGATTACTCATGTCCCGGTGCAAAATATATTTCTGATAATTCTTTAACATATGAAAATATGAATAGCAATGTATCAAGGTTTTCAGGGGTGACTATACCACCCAAAGTTGTTGGATAAACCGTGCACTAAATTCAGTAAATTCCTCATTATGTATATATACCAAATGAATCTTTGTTTGGCTTGAGACACAAATGTTTGGAAAAAACTATAATTATATTTCTGAGTGTTTCTGCCCAAAAATTAGAATGAATTGAATTTTGTTAAAAAAAATCATAATATAAATTTAAAAAGGTGAAAGAAAGTTTATTTATAAGCTATATTTTTAGGATTGAGAAAAGTTGAATTATAAATTTTGTTTTCAAAAAAATATAAAAAACGCTATCCTGGGGACTCGAACCCCAAACCCTTGGATTAAAAGTCCAAAGCTCTATCCAGTTGAGCTAGGAAAGCTTTACATTTATAAGACTCTACCGTCCTTCATCCCAATCGCATGTCACTTTTTAAGCAGTTCAATCTCGGTTCTTGGATAAATGATGATCAAAAACGTAGCATCGTAATTGATTAAGTCATTACTAAAATGGTAAATTCTTTATGTAATATAAAATGTGTCTGTTCAAGTTTGTGATTGATTATCTTGATTTTTGTTGTATTCGTTATTTTTCAATTTCATTTTCGCGGAATTGCTGAAACTTTACGGCGTGTTATTATTTTGTCTTCAAACTATTTTAATAAAATACTATCTGCTTCGCCATAACTAGTCGCAAAAGAAAGATATCCTGATTTTTCAATCTGGATAATGGATAATAGAATTTGGAATAGAAAAATAAATATCAATTAACTGCGTCAGAAAATTTCCATAGCTCTGGATTGAAATATTTCCCATCTTGGTCTTTCCAAAATTTATCGAAGGTAAATCCTTTAGATAATAACGCATTTGCAGCATCTATCTGATTTTTAGTGCGTGGCTGCGAATAGAATATAAAGAGAAGCGTTTCCGTACTGGCAAATTTTTTGAAAGGTTCCAAACTCTTGGGAGAATCAAAGTTAAATGATTCTGGTATCTTATATGCTGATAAACTTCCTAAAGGAAGCTCCGAAACAATGGATTTCAGATTAGGAAGTAGGGCATCTTCGGAATTTAAATCAATTCCTAGTGAATTGATATCGGTTTCGTTAAAAGTAACTTCGTTTTCGAACTTATCTGCTACTGTTTCTAAAGAATATTGCTTTGGGAGTTCTGGTTGATTTGTATTACGAACAATACGAGATATTTTTGGAGATACACGTTGTGGAGATAAATTAATTGATGTTGTTGATGTGTTTTGCATTGGCTGTTTGCTATTTTGGATTATAACTGAATTCAGAGTTGGTTTTTCAACTTTCAAGTTTGCAGTAGCCGATGATGGGCTATTTGGATGTATTTGGAACTGTTGTGCACCATTTTGCTGAGATGTTAGCCAAGAAAAAGTAGATTTCATTAAAATTGTCACTTTTATTGAATTTTTTTTTATTTTTCTTATGAATGATTTAGAATTTGAAGATTTTAAAGATACTTGGGATGATACAACTCCAGTTGAAGCATCACAAGATCCTGAAGGAATTTTTAATGTTCAATACTCAAGAAAATATCGTATTATTATGGGAATATTTCGAGCAGCGTTAAATAAAATGGAAATATCAAAGCGTGCACTGAAACTTACAGAAATAATAGTTACCAAGAATCCTTCTAATATAAATGCATGGTGGTATCGCCAAGAGATTCTGAAAGTTCTTGGATATTCATGGGAAGAAGAAATGAATTTCCTTGATGAATTATTGGTTGCAGAAAATAAACCATACCAACTATGGAATCACCGTAAATTCCTTGATGATCGCTGTGAAACAGTACCAGATGAGAAGGATAGACTATTTAGAATCATTGCAGGCGATCACAAAAACTTCCATGCATATAGCTTCTTCATTTGGTTCATTCAGCGTTGGGGAGTTTATGATTTTTTACTTGATTATACAACTGATTTACTTAAAGTTGATAATCTCAACAATAGTGCCCTCGCATTCAGATTTTGGATAGTTGAAAATAAGAAACTTAATACGGCTGATGAGTTAAAATACATTTTCGACTTAATGAAGCGGAATTATCAAAATGAAAGTGCAGCAAACTTCATTCGTGGACTAATGAAACTTGATACATCATTAATTCCAATAGTTAAAGAGGAATTAAATAAAATTGTTACTGAAAATTGCTTCGCGGAAATTTACTCTCTTTTATATACAATTGCATGTTTAGAAGATGACAAATCAGCACAAGATAAATACTGCGATATACTGATTGATTTAAATCCATCTAAGTCAAAATATTGGCAAATGGTTAAAAACCATCAAATTTGTTAACATGGATAAAAAGCACTAGATATACATGAATAGTGTTTCATCAATAAACTTATTGTATTTTCATAAAAAATTTATATCAAAATTTATTCAAACATAATATAAGTACATGCTAATTAAACAAATAATTAGATGTATAATAGCAATTATATTTCCTAAATTGGAAATATAATAAAAAAAATTATTAACATTTGTTTTTTGGATGCATAAAGTCTTATCATTCTGAGACTGTGTAAACTATTGTCTAGTATAATATGAGCTCTAAAGAAAAAATAAATATTATTTTCAAATAGAGTTAGTTTTGTGTAGAATATTGGATGTCATCAGGAGATGTATAACCGTATTGTTCAAAGAACAATTGAATTTGAAGAATTAGTAAAATCTGAGCAAGAAATAAAATTGGTGAAATAAAAAATATAATTAGCGTAACTGTTAATGTCTTTGTCATATGTTTTGGGTTTGTTGCTGTTGTTATACACCAAATAGAAGCAATAAATGGATTTAAATGTCGATCTTCGTAAATTAAAGGTTGAAATGAGCCAAAAAGAAAATTTAAAACTATACCAGCGATGAAATAAATAGAAGCCCAAGCAGGGTCAAAAAATAATAGTGTCTGACCAGTTGAAAAAGCGCCTGATAAGAATATATCAGATATGATAAATGATAGTATTAGTCTTATGTTACATATTTTAAGTGATTTAAAGATATCTGATAGTTCCTTTGATGGAATGAAACCGACCTCTTATTCAGGCCAAGAGATTCCAAATTTTGAATACAGCTTCTGTGCATTCTTGAGAGTAATTCTTGTATGAGCATGCAAGAAAAATTTTCAGCCAGATTTGTGTTTATTGAATTTATAATAACCCTATTCCAGAATAATATTTTTGTCTAATTTCAAGCATCTTTCTTTTTTTTTCCTAGGGTAACTGATCGCTTCTTATCTGGTTCGTACGCCAGATGTAAAAGTAATAATTGAAAGATCCTGATTAATCAGCAATATTGATTGCATACTTAATTTTTCTTCCGCATTAATTAATTTAACGTAAACCATATTAAATTAATATATAGTAAATTAACATATGTATCATATCAAGATTGGAACCAAATTAAATATTTAATATATCAGCGATTTTTTACTTTGTAGAAGTATTGATATGTTTATTAAAACCATGTGCAATTCATTAAGATGAAGAGATCAAATCTATTAATCAGGGAAAAATATTTTTTGACTTTTTTTATTTTTCTTATAAGCATTTGCATAAATAGTAGCATGCAAGATTAATATTTTCCGGCAGGAAGAAACAAAAAGAAAGAAAAAATACGTCTAAGTGGTCGCCGTTGGGATCAAGGAAATGGCATTTAAGCAACTTGCTAGATAGTACAACGTATAAAAATCATAAATTAAAGGATATTTTAAAGTCTTTACATTAAATTTTGGAGAAAGGGATAATTTGTTGTATTTAAATTAATAAGCAGCAACCATCAGTAGTTTGTTTCTTCGGTGGTTCGGGAGCTGGAGCTGGCTTATTCTCAGCCATAATCTCTTTAACAAGAGTTAAGAATGTTTCGTGGATATTGGTATTTGTAAGAGCTGATGTTTCATAGAATTTGCATTTAAGCTTAGCTGCGAGTTCTTCGCCCTCCGCTCTGCTAATTATACGTCTTTCTTCAAGATCGCACTTGTTTCCGCAAATAACGCATGGAATATTTGAAGTGCTCTTCGTACGAACGAGTTCGCGATGAAGTGATTCAATTTCTTCGAAAGAAGCTCTATCATCAATAGCATAGACAAGGATAAAACCTTTACCTTGGCGCATATAAGAAGTACGCATTGCTGCAAAGTCATCCTGACCTGCTGTATCGGTGATATCAAGTTGAACGCTTTCTCCGTCAACGTTTAAAGGACGTTTGTAAGCGTCTTCGATTGTAGGATCATAATCTGTGATAAACTGTCCTTGGACAAATTGGATTGTAAGAGCTGATTTGCCTACAGCACCAGCACCGAAAACTACAATTTTGTACTCAGCCATTTAAAATTCTGCTTGCAGAAAAAAAAATTTAAGATTTTTCTCTACCAAAAAGCTCTTGTAAAGTACTCAAAAAGTGAATACCGAAAACAAAAAGTTCTTTGATTTTCATATGTTGTATATGATAATATATACAATATGTATGAATATTTAATTTTTCAAATTATAGACTTTTTTCAAGGGTTAAATTTTTATCCTATTAGTGATGAATTAATTATTGAAGATATTATTGACTTTTTCAAAACTCAAATTTGACAAATTTCTATGTAGAGTGTTCAAAATACTGAAATCTTGTCAAATTCTCTATCACAAAGGTATCTCATATCACGTTTAATATTTTAAAGCACAATTTTCCTAATTTTATATCACAGTGGATGAAAAAAAAGATAGTCGGGGAAAAAATATTGATGCAAGATTTTTTATTTATTTCATTTGTATATTTATTCTTTTTAGAGATGTACTAAAAGGACGATTTTTGAAATAGTGTGGTTGTCAAAAATATTGTAAAATTGAAAAACTGTGAAATTGTCTACTATGTAATGCACTGTTCTTCGCTCGAATTATCTGCCAGTGACGCTACAGAAGATAACTTTTAGTGAGTTATATGGCAATTTAAAATATAATTGTAAGCTGCAATCCAACAAAATGATGTTCAATAAAATTCTAACATTACAATAAATTTTTATTCATACTTTGGTCTATTTTCATAAGCGTGTCGTTCAAGCTGAGCACCAAAATGTTGAAGCTCCGGATCCTGCCCTATTAAATTCCAATCTCCGTTGTATTTCTGACTTAAACGATTGCATATTTCTTTAAGTTGTTCAAAATTATTTCCTTGACCAAGATAATCAACAAATTTTTTGGTTATATCTTTTTCAATATCTTGGCCTTGATTAATTGCTTCCTTTAGTGGATCAAATCCTGGCATTAAAGATGATGCTCTTATGTTTGCAGCTTTGATTACCTCTTTATCACTAGTAGTATGTAATAAACAGAATAATAATCTAACATGAGCCTTTCTGAAGTAAGGGTTAATTTGTATACATTTTTCTAAATCCTCTACTGCTTCATGAAATCTTTGTATTTTGATTAAAGCTGCACCTCTATTTGAATATAGAAGATGATTTCCTGGATTTAGTTCTATTGCTTGTGTATATAGGTCATATGCTGACTGATACTTGCCTTCATTAAACTTTTCGTTTCCTTGCAATTTAAGTGCTTCGCTATCCATTTTAAAATGTGATGAAAAAAAAAGTAGTCGTAAATTTGCAAAATAAATAAAATTTAAGGGTGCACTGTAAGCGGTTTGACACCCATTTCTAAATTTCCATTATTTCAAGAAACATATCCGTAATTTTTATTCCTAAGATTAGTAATAATGTACTGATGCATAATAATAAAAGAAAGTTGAAAAATGTTAAATAGGTAAGGAGTTATTTATGAAATAAGTATAGCCTTAAATGTCCAATTGATCGGAATTGAGTACCAAATGATCGAAATTGAGGGTCTGTCAAACCGACTACAGTGCACCCTTAAACTACGAGATAAAAGGCGTAAGTTCACTTTTAAATTGAGAGTAGGTATTCAAAATATTCAAATTTACGACTACTTTTTTTTGGATTTAATATCCTTTTTTCGCAGCGAATTCACTATATCCCCTAGTCCATCTGGTAAATATTGCAATCTATTATTATGTTTATGGTATTGTTGAACATGACATACGGTTTTCTTAAATAATGATTGTGTATCTGAATTCGTTCAGATTCGGTGCGTTAATGAAAAATAGAATTAATTTGATATTATAAAGCTCCATCTGCGCAAGTTCTCAATTTTGAGATAAGTTCTCAAATGAAGAGGTAGATTAAGTACTTCTGATTCGTCGTCTAAAAAGATTCATTGGGATAGCTTAGTGTAATTTGACCCCATTTGGACTAATGTATATAATTTGCATACTTTCATTGAATAAAAGCAAGTAAATTTCCATGAAAAAAGGAAAAATTTGAGACCGCAAAAAAATTTTTAACTGGAATCTTTAGGCATATAATCTTCTTATCGCCAAAGTTAACAAATAAACCAATGGCAAAAAGTATGATATAATAACTATGTTTTAATATGCTTATGTATAGTTGCTACATGATCATCAATGAAACCATGAATATGAATCAACTATAATATTATAGTTTATAAGATTAAGTATTTTAGCTAGCTATTTTTGTTTTTAAATATATGATTCAAGTATATGAATAGATGTCATTTGCCATTCTCTTTGAAAAAGGAAAAAAAAAATACAAAATTAAAATGAAATTGGTTCTTAAAGCAAATTAGAGAAATTTCTGTTGATCTATATAATAAATTAGCTTATCAAAGATTAATACACAGCAGAATCATCATTGTCGAAATTATGACAATGTCACATAAGCAAATTGTAGATTAACATACTCATTTTAATAAAATGAATGGAAACATGATATTTCGTGGGCCTATTTCAGAGTTTGAAATGTGTAATGATAACGTTTTCCGCTTTTTGAAAGGATCTGAAGACATTTCTACATGGCAAGTCATGAAAATGATCTTGTATATATTATGTATTCGTGTATCAAATGTTATTATAGAGCAATTACTCATTTTTGATCATTTTTGGAAATAATGACACTTTAATATTCTCTTATTTCGAGAAATTTCTGAGTGAAATATAATAGGAACACAATGTTAATACATTTTATTGGATAAAAATAGTTCTTCAAATTGACATATTTTAAGACGATTATTTTCTGAGGAAAAAAACATTGATGTCTCAAAGGCCTATGAACTCACCAGGAGCACCTGGTTTCACACCACCAAGAACAAATATTCCACCACCTATCAAACCTATTGTATCTCCACCAGGAGTTTCTGCACCCAATATTCTACAAATTAACAGACCAAATTCACCAGGCACTGTTTCGACACCAGTTCATGTTGTTCCACCAAAAATAGCTCCAATTGTTTCAACTCCACCACCAGAGACACCAGTTCTGGCACAAGCTCCACCACCAGTATCTCAACCTGCACCTACACCAGTTACAGCTAGTCCACCACCTCAAGCAGTTCCACCAAAAGCAGAAGTACCTCCACCGGTTAGTAAAACAACTCCATCACGCTCTGCCAACTATAATGAACCAATTTCAGCAGACTCAAAGAAAGAAATTCCACCACAAGCAGAACTTAAATACAACCCACCACCAACACCAGAAGAGAACCCAGAAATTAGGTCTCTTCCGGCAGAAAATTTCACAAATACGCAAATGTCAGGTGATGTTCCTCACGATATTCTTGCGGAAATTGAAGTTCCACAAGTTTCAGCTCCACCTGAGGGCACACAAGGCACCAAAGTTATGAAATCAATCAACTCCATCATTGAACAAGCAAATGAAGGCGACTCTATTGTTATTCCTGAGGGCGTATACGAAGAATCACTTACAATTACAAAGAAAGTTCACCTCTTTGGTGAAGGAAACTGCAGAATTGTTTCTGACGGCGCAAAGGATACAATTTCAATCAAAGCAGAAGGTGCAACATTCACAAACATTGCATTCCTCCAGCATGAATCGCAAGCTTCTCGTGCTCTCAATGCTAACAGTGGCTCTGCCTACTTCAAGAACTGCAAATTCTCTGCCAAGTACATGTCAACAGCAAACTTAGTTGGCAATGCACAGATTACATTTGATCACTGCCAATTCGAAGGCCAGTCATCATCAGTCGTCAATCTTGGCGGAAATTCTGTTTCCCAATTCATCAGCTGCACAATAAAAGGTGCAGGAAACAACGGACTTATTGCCAAAGCTCATGCAGCTACAACACTCAAGGATACAAACTTCCAAGATATTCGTAAAGATGCCGTTCATCTTATTGACAACTGTTCTGCAGTTTTCAAGGGTGTTAAGATCAACAATGTTGGTTGCCATGGCATCCTTATCTCATCAGAGTCAAAGCACGTTTCGATTCTCGATTCAGAGATTTCTGATTGCCGTGAAACAGGAATTTCCGCATTCCTTGCTTCATCACTTTCACTCTACAGGAATACAATCAAGAAATGCAAGACATGCGTAGAAGTTTCTGATGGCGCTTCAATCTTGATGAAATCCAACCGTTTCATGGACACATACTCTGATGCAATGGTCATCTGCTTCTGCCATGCCAACGTTCTCTCACAGGAGGACACATTCACAGGCATCGGAAACGGCCTTTGCGCTATGGAAAGATCAAGAGTTACTGTCCAAGGCGGAAAATTCGAGAATCTTGAAGGCACAGGAGCCATCGTATTCGGAAACGAAGCATTCCTCTCCGTTTCATCCTCTAACTTCAGGAACATCAAGTACAGCGGCTTGCAGGCACACACAGGCGGCTCATTGACAGTCAGCAGCAGCACAATGACAAACTGCACAGACAGTGGTTTGTTCGTTGATGGTGACTGCAACGTCAGAGTCGAAGGCCTCCAAGTAACAAACGGCCAGAAAGTTGGTGTTCTTGTAAGGAATTCCGGCGCATTCCTTAAGGAACTCGATCTCAAGTCCAACTACCAGTGTGGTTTGTTGTTGAATAACGCAAGAAAGGTTGATTGCCAGCAGTCATCATTCTCACAGAATAGAGCTAGTGGCATCATCATCAAGAATTCTGAGAAGATCACATTCAACAACATCAATTCCTTCGAAAACAACTATCACGGCATTGAATTCCACAACTCATTTGTTTCAGTAAGAGGTGGAGAGATCAAATCAAACAAAGTTTGCGGCTTAGTCATCACTGAGAAATCTGATGTTTCCGCAAATGATCTCACAATCTCTAACTCCGAATACGGTGTTCACATTACAGAAGCAACAGGAGATGTACGTGGAACATCAATTTCCGACTGCAAAGTTGGTGTTTACTCAACAAAGGCAATCGCATCTGTTGCAACAACATCATTCAAGAAGTGCGAGATTGGCTTCTCCGTCACAGGAAAGGACTGCAAGTCTGGAGCAAAGAACTGCCAGTTCGAAGAGAACACAATTCATCTCCAGTGCGAGAAAGATTCAACATTGTTCGTTAAGGAGTGCGAACTCAAGAACTCTAAGTCTGTTGCCATCAAATCTTCTGAAGGATCCAATTGCGAAATCACTGGTTCTCATTTCTCAAATGGTACTTGCGCTGTTTGGGCTGACACTAAATTACATGTTGTCAACAACACAATTGATGACTTCTCAGAGGTAGGCTTGTACATTTGCGGAGGAACTGGTGACATCATGAGCAACAAGATCACAAATAATGGCGGTGTTGGTATCGATGTAGTTAGCGGTGAACATAAGATTACAAAGAATGAAATTGTTGGACATAAGTATTATGGTATCCACATTGATTTGGATGCTTCCCCTGCAGTTTCTAATAATACATTCTCTGATAACGAATTAGGAAATGTTAGCCGTGAATGATAATTTTTTATACTATCCTCGGCATTTATTTTTAGTAAAATACCGGTATAGAAAATCTCAATTTTATTTAAAAATGAACAATAAGCATCATTTCATAATCTATTTCTATTTATATTACAACAAATATATTGAAATGTGAGAAAGAGTACTATTCCAGAATTAGCTCTAGTCCATTGAAATGTTATTATAGTGCATATTTCATTTTAGACATATAAATGCATTGTATTTTTGCTTTTAAAGTTTTACAATTTTTTTTCTCGTCCTTACTTAGATCGTATTTCTTCATACATAATTTACTTATTGATTATGTGGAAGTAGATGAAGAGCCAATATAAAATATATACTCAAGAAGCTATAATTCACACCTGATATATTCTTTAACGATGTATTCTTCTTCTACAAAGTAATATTCTCAGTTATTATAATGAATGTAATAACATTGATAAAATTTTTATTATGGAAAGTTTAAAAAATTCGTGCATGTGTCCGGTTTCATAAAATTGCGTTCCACTTGCAGTGACGGTTTGCATAAATCTACAAATAGCACATGATTAAAAAATATAAAATAAATAATAAAAAAAACACAAACTATTTTACTAAATTATTTCTTATAAGTCAACATAACCTTAGGCGAGTCTTCTATAGCAGTGGTAGGCACGTATATAGTAGGATCTCTAAGGATCAAGTACTTCAAATTCGTGCAACCTTTGAAACAATATTCAGAAGCAGCATCAAAACTGCAGTCAGAAATATCAGCACTTTCCAACTTCGTCATTCCTGCGAAAGCGAAGTCCATGAGGAATTTCACAGACGAAGTTATCTTCAGTGTCTTTATCATTGTGTTCTGGAAAACAAAAGATCCAATGGAAACAATTTTTGATGACAAAATCACTGAATACAAATTCGTGCAGTTTGCAAACGAGAAATCGTGGATCTTTGCAATCCTCGTGTGCTCGAAATTGATTGTGTCCATGTGGATGCAGCCAGAAAAGCATCCTTCGCTGAAAATGTCCACATTCGTGAATGATTCAAGCGAAGTAAGGTGTGTTTGAGCGAAACACCTCGATCCGACCTTCGTAGTCATGCTGCTCATAACTAATGTCATAAGTTTTGAACATTTTTCGAAGGTAGAATTCTCCAATCTCTTCAATTTCATGTTTGAGAGGTCAATTGTGGAGAGTTTCGTGCAGTTGTAGAACGCGTGGTGTCCGATGCTCTCTATCAGTTGAGAAAACCTGATTGATGCCAAATTATGGCAATTCAAAAAAAGATATTCAGGAATTTGAGTGATTGAAGTGTTTTCGAAGGAGAACTCCTGTATATTTGTGCCAAACAAACAAGAAACACCAAGTTTGGTGAGTTTTCGTGGCAGTTTTAATGAAATTAAGGAAGAACAGTTGCAAAACACTTCAATTCCAAGAGAATCGATGTCCATCCAGCTGATATCGATTTCCTTGACCGATCTGCAGTTAACGAAACATCTGTTGCCAATATCTTTGACAGATTTCGGAATTGAAAATTTCGAAAGTTTGAAACAGCCGCTGAACAGTGATTCTGGGAGATACTCGGTCTGTGTGTCGATGAGATTGATACTGACAAGGTTCGTGGCGTTAACGAAGCAATCTTTTTCAAATTTCTTGAATTTCTTCGGCAAAACAACTTTTTTCAGAGAAATTGTGGAGTTGAAGCACTTGTAAGGCAGGAAATTGACCTTTGTTCGTGATAGATCAGCTTCTTTCAGCGAAATACAGCCACTAAATGCAGATTCTTCGATATCTTTCAGAGAATTCACGAAATTGAAGGTTTCTAACGCTGGAGACATGAAGAATCCACATTTCTTGATGCTGAGAAGAGTCGGTGGAGGGTTGAATGACTTCAAACCTGAAAAAGCAAAACAATATTCTGGAATATTTTCAACTGTTGTAGAATCAAGGGAAATGTTGGTCAAATTGACACAACAATAGAATGAATACATGGAAAGACTGTTCAAACTGCTTGGAATGTTGATCGATTTCAAATAAATGCAGTTATAGAATGATTTCACGCCAATTTTGAATATAAACGTTGGCAAAATAACTGTTGTTAATTCGGTTGAGTCTCTGAAGAGTTCTGGAGCAATATAATTCACTTTTGTGTTGGATAAATTAATTATATCCAAAGATTGGCAGTTTTCGAACGCCGATTGTTGTATTTCTGTTAATGTTGGAGGGAATACAACTGTTTGCAGTTCTCTACTGTGACAGAAAGCCCTTGTTTCTATCTTTAATAACTTATCTGGCAAAACCAAGGTCTTTAGTCGGCCACACTGCATGAAACTCTCCTTTTTGATCACTGTTATGTTCAGTTTACTCATATTCAGAACAGGAAAGCCGCAATTTATGAAGGCTCTGTGATCAATTTTTTGAATTTGAGCAGGAAGAGTGAATTCTTTGAGTACCCTCATATTATTGAAAGCGTTGTCTTCGATTTCGGTGCAAGAATCTGGCAAATAGAGGAATTTCGTTTTAATACAGTGCCTGAACGCGCTTTGAGGGATAACTGTGAGTTTAGTCTTGCTCAGATCGAACTTCCTGATGAGTTGGCATGAGTGGAAACAGTAAGGAGAAATAGTTTTCAGATTTTCGTAAAAATCAAACCTCAAAATTTTGTCGCAGGACTGAAAAGCGGCCTTTCCTATGACCTCTAGCTTGGTAGGAAGCGAAACATATCTCAATTCTCTGCATTTTGAGAAAGAATGTTCATAAATTTCTCTGATTTCTGTTTCTTTGAGGGAAATTGACATTAATTCGCACTCAGAGAACGCGTAGGCGCCGATCTTCTCTATAGATTTCGGTAGAATTACTAAAGAAAATTCGGAATTTGCAAAAGCATGAGGAAGTATTTGAGTTACGCGCATTTTGTTGATATATTCTGGTATATGGACTGTCAACCCTGTTGTCTGACCACAATAAGCATTTCCATAAATGATTTGTTTTCCATTTTTAGACAAAACTCTTCCAATTCCGATTTCTTTGTTATTCAGCTTCGTATAATAGAATGGGACTCCATAATTAGGCACAAACATCTCATTTTCTTTGTTTTCAGCCTTTATTTCATTTGGTATTTTATTTGTTAAGTTCAAAACAGTTGTATTTGTAACCTTTGTGTTCTTGAATGCAGTAGGATGTATCCTAGTGATGGTATTAGGTATCAAAACTGTTTTTAATTTGAGACAATTTTCAAAAACATTTTCTGGGATGGAATCAACGGTGTATTGAGTCATATCTAATGTTGTAAGCTGTTTGCACGATGAAAATGAATATGGTGCTATGGCTGATGTAAACCATTGAATTGTTAGAAAAGTGACACTTGTATTGAAAAATGCGAAATCCAAAATTGCATGGACATTCTGAGGGAGAATTAGGTCTGTTAAGTTTGTACAGTTGGCAAATGAGTAGCTTGATATGAGTGTGATTGTTGATGCTGCGAAATCAACTTTGTATAACGCATTATTGTTGCAAAATGAAAATGAATCAATGTAATACAAAGGTTCGTAAGTAATGAACTCTTGTATCGATGTATTGCAGAAAGAGCGTTTGCCAATTGTAATTGCAGAACAATTGAAATTGAAAAACGTCAAATTTACGCAATTTTCGAAACAAAAGTCTCCAACTCCAGAAATCCAATGACTCACATGTATTTCATAGAGAGAAGAACAGTTTCTACATAGTCTTTCTGGCAATTCGTCCAATCTGACGTGAGATATATTAATAATTTCGAGTTCTGTGCATCCTTCGAAACATCCGACTCCGATACCCTTTATACGTCTATCAAAGGTTACGTTCTTGATAAGAGTACCGCTAAATGTGAATTCCGGAAGTGAATATTCCAAATTTTCCGGCAAAATGATCTCGCTGAGGTTCGTGCATTGGTATAATAGGTGGCTGCCTATTTGTGTCTTCAGATTCGATATGTTTACCGATGATAAATGTCGATTAAACGCTAAACTGAAGTTTCCGAGTTTTTCGCAATTGATAGGAAGGGTAAAATTGGTAAAAGCAGTGTTGTAAAGACATTCATCGCTCAAATAAAAGGTCTGGAGTGGCCAAACAACCTTCTTCAGCGAGATACAGTCTTTAAACAGTCCTTTTGGAATAGTTGTGAATGGAGAGTCACTTAGATCGACTTCTTGTAGCTTGGAGCACCCTTTCAATAAATAATTTCCTATGGAATAAATGGAATTTGGGAAAATTAATTTCGTAATCGCGGTTCCGCTTAAAGATCCAGCTCCAAGCTTGAGAGCACCTTGTGTGAATACTATTTTTGATAGGCTTGAGCAGCCTCCGAAGGCGTAATCTGGAATTTCGTCGAACATAATATTTGATAATTGCAAAATCTTGAGTTTCTTGCAATTTTGGAACGATCCAGTCGATATATAAGAAATAGTAGTAGGCAAAGTTAATGACTGAATGGCAATTCCTGAGAAAGCTCTCTCTCCAATGATTAATTGATAATCTGGGAAAGAAATTTCGCCCAAAGACGAGCAATTCTCAAAGGACATTGCAGGAACAGCATCGACAACAATGTTTGAAAGGTCTGCTTCCTTTAATCGCTTACAATTTGAAAAAGTTCCGTTTCCAAGCGAAACAATGTCATCTCCGATAGTTACACGTTCAAATCCAGTATTAGAGAATGTGAAATGACCAAGTTTGACCTTCTCTTGTGAGTATGTAACTGATTTCAGATTAATACAGTTAGAAAACGTGAAATTTCCTATTTTGGAGACTTTCGTTGAGCTGAGATCGATTTCTGTGAGGTTTGTGCAATTGAAAAATGATTTGGAACCAATATTTGTCAGAGAATTTGGAAAAATTATTTCCAAAATTTTTGTATTTGCAAAGGCATTATCTGAAATTGTAGTGATTTTCGTATTGAATTTAATTGTCTCTAGGTTGTAGCAGCCAAAAGCAAAGGAATTCGGAATTTCCGTGATTATTGATTCAGAAAGGTCAATTGTTTTCAGGTTTTGGCAGTTCTTTAGTGTATTCTTACCGATAGAGACGGCATGGCTTGAAAGCGAAAATGATTTGAGGCCTGTAGAAGAAAAAGAATCATCTGTTAAGACTTTTATTGTATTTGGAAGGATTACTTCGGTTAATTTCAAGCAGTATTGGAATATGAATTGATCTAGATGGGTAATCTTCAATTGCGACATATCAACTTTTTGTAAATTTTGGCAACCAGAAAAAGCGAAATTTTGAATGGTTACGATACTTTTAGGTAGTACAATCGATTCTATTCCTATTTGCGAAAACGCCGATGAATGAATCTTTGTAATTGATGGTGAAAATTTAATTTTCTTTAAATTTAAACACTTCTTAAAGGCTGATGAAGGTATTATCTGTATGTTTGTGTTGCTTAGATCGATTTCATTTATTCCAGTTTCTTCAAAAGCTGATTCTTCCAATTTATTTACCGAATTCGGAAGAAAAACTTCTTTCAAACCAGAAAATGCGAATGCAAAATTGCTTATATTCACGAGATCCTTCGGTAGTTTCACCGTTTGAAGATTCCTGCAATAGGAAAACGTATTTGAAGGTAATTCTTTGATATTCGTTCTTTCTATATCTACAATTTCTAATTCTGTGCAATTGTGAAAGGCGTGTTCACCGAATTTGCTTATTGGTATAGATAGATTCACTTTCTTAAGTTTGTTTGAAAAAGAAAATGCGTGATCTAGCACTCCTTCTATTCTGTAATTCCTATTTTGGATGACTACAACTGGATCTATGATGGTTAAGTCTGTCAAATCAGTTGCAGATGATTCATCAGAATTAGTTCGAGTGAAATAAAGAGATCCAGAGTCTTTATCCACTAAAAAGAAGGCCCGGAGTCCATCTACATTTAGAAATGTAGATGAAGAAGGGTCTTTTTCATCACCAGACTGAACAGCGGCGATGAGAAAAAGCAAAATCATATTTTTTGATTGAATTGTAAAGAAAAAAAAATTAAAATTGAATAATACCGATTATTTTTTAATCAAATTCAATAACTAAATTTATTGGTTGTAAAGTGAGTTAACCCAATCGGCGAATTCGTAGCCGTTTTCGCCTTGCTTGAGTTGGGATCGAAGGTATGCGGCATCTTCGGCGGAGAAGTACTGGTCGAGTTGAGCATCTGTAAGAACAGGCTGGTTCTGGGCAATAGCCTTGAATACTTCCATTGTTGTCTCTGTTGTTTCTGCCTTGGAGAAGTGGTCGAGCATGAATCTGACGTAGTCGTCGAATTCAAGAGCAGTGCCTTCACCCTTAGAGTTGTACTTCTTGCAGTATTCCTTAGCCTGGCCATCTGTGATATCTTTTAGATTTTGAAAAAAAAAAAAGAAGGTTATCTTGGAAGATTCATAGAAATTGTTATAAGTTTGATGCAGGATGATAAATCAATAATTTCAAGATTTGTGCATTCTTTAAAACTTTCTTCTTCGATTGTTTTAAAGTTAGAATAGCAATCATCTGCATTTTTTCGCATTTAGCTGATATTCTAAGATCGAGTTAAGGAATCATTAACTCCATTAAGTGTTTTTTCATCATTTATGTTACAAATTTGGATAATATATGTGAAAAGAAAGAGATTAGAAATGATAAGCATAATGAATTATTTTTCATTCTTTTAATGAAATATTAGCGACGGATGAATCGTTTAGAGAAAATAATTTGTTCATCAAAGTTTTGAGATCGGAGACACACTTTAATTCCTGAATCAATAATCATTTGAAAATATATTGTTGTTTTGTTCTCAATATGTTGCGGACATAGAATGGATATGCATTCATTGAATGCATTTCGTCCAATTGTTTCAACACAAAGAGGGAAGTTAATGTATTTAAGATTCAAACAGTTGTTAAATGAATATGATTCAATTAATGAAACAGTGTTTGATAAAATACTGATGTTGACAATGGTATTGCTGTTATTGAATGAATATTTGCGAATAACACTACAGTTGATAACTAATACACTATCTTTTGATTGACTTAAATGATAAATAAGATCAAGCTTTGTATCATTTATAGAGTAAAGAGTATTATCAATGCATTTATATTTATTTGATTTGAAATTACTGATGTTTTGAAGTGATTTGCATTCTGAAATTGAGTTGATTTCAAAAGTAGTTAAATTGTTTTGTTCTGAGAATGTGATTGATTCAAGATTGTTACAGTTAAGAAATGAATATTCTGAAATAGTTTCAACAGTTGATGGAATACTAATACTCTTTAATGAAATACAATTCTCAAATGATTTAAATCCAATGTATTTTGCATCTTCTCGAATTGTAACTTGTCTCAGATTAGTGCATTCAGAAAAACAATGATCTGAAATGTTCAAAATATTAATCGCTTTTTCTAAATTAATGCAATTCTCAAATGTTGATTTTCCTAAAGTAATTGAATTAGATGATGAAAATTCAATTGCTTTTAAGTTTGTACAGTTTCTAAATGCATAATCTTCAATAACAGAAGGTTGCGAATTTTGATCAAAATTTATTGAAGAAATTGTTGAGTTTTCGAATGAGTTTGATTTGATATTTTTTACTGTGTTAGGAATTGTAATATCACTAATGTTGTATCCCCAATATTCATAGATAATTGTTTGATTTGATTTCATAATCAAGGCATTTGTTGTAATAATAAGATCATGTTCATTCAGATAAGAAACACTTACTTTAATTATTCTTTGAATTGCATCAGAAGAAAATAAAGTTTTGTGAGTGAAAGACATTGCTGCTTTTTTATTGTTAGATGAAATGAATAAATTTCCATTAACAATCATTGATGAATTAGGGAAAGTAATGAGTTCAAGATTTTTGCAATTATAAAATATATCATTACCAATGAATTCTAAAGAACCTAAAAATGTGACATTTATTAAATTATTGCAATTATTAAAAGCATAATTTTCAATTCTTTTGACATTACTTGGAATTGTTATTGAAAAGAATTTTAATCCATTAAAGCATTTTTCTCCTAAAGTTGTGACAGAATCTGGAATTTCGAAGTTTTCTAAAGATTTATTTAAAACAAAATATAAAATGCTTTTATTTTTTGAAAATAAAGTATTATTTTCGATTGAAAAGTAAGGGTTTGATGATTTGATTGTTATATGTGTTATTTTGGAAGCACTAAATGCATCTACTTTGATTTCTTTGACATTTTGTGGAATTTCAAAAGAAGTAATTTCAGTTCCAGAAAAAATAAAATCTTCTAAAGAAGTTAAGTTAGAGCCCTCTTCAAAAATAATATTTGTTAGATTAGAACAGTCTTCAAATGCGCCATCATTTAATTTTTCAACAGATGAAGGAATTCGAACAGTTGTTACTAATGAATTAATTCGAAAAGCATAATTTTGTATTACTTTAAGTCCCTTCGGTAAAAGTATCTCAGTAACTTTGCTGCAACCACTAAATGCATCATTAAATATTGTTGTAAGTTTTGTGCAAGATGATAAATTAATAATTTCAAGATTTATGCAATCTTTAAAACTTTCCTTTCCGATTATTGTTAAGTTAGGGTTTTCTCCAAATGAAAAAGACTTTAATGAACTTAGCCTGGAAAAGCAATATTCTGTTAAAATTGTGACAGATGCTGGAATTTCGAATGTTTCAATTGATTTGTTACACGAAAAATATAAAATGCTTTTGTTTTTTGAAAAAAGAATACTATCTTCTATTGTAAAATAATTATTCGATAGATTAACTGTAATATTTGTTAATTTTGATTCATCAAATGCTTTTAAATCGATTTGGTTGACATTTTGTGGAATTTCAAAAGAAGTAATGTTAGTTCCAGAAAAAACTGAATTTTCTAAAGAAGTTAAGTTAGAACCTTCTTGAAAAATAACACTTTCTAGTTTGGAACAGCTTGAAAATGCATTAGATCCTATTGTTTCAACAGTTGAAGGAATTGTAATACTTATTATAGAATTACTGGAAAAAGCAGAATTTTGTATTTCTTTAAGTCCTTCTGGCAAAAGTACCTCAGTAACATTACTGCAATCACTAAATGCATTAAAAGAAATTGTTGTAAGTTTTGTGCAAGATGATAAATTAACAATTTTAAGATTTATGCAATCTTTAAAACTATTCTGTCCGATTGTTGTTAAGTTAGGATTTTCTCCAAATGAAAAAGAATTTAGTGTTTTTAGGTTTTTAAAACAATTATTTGATATGATTTCACATGTGGCTGATATTCTAAGGTCGGGTGATGAATCTGTGACTTTATTAAGTGTTTTTAAGTCACTTGAATAGCAACTTGAGTTAATATCTTTGTAACTAAGAAGTATGGCGATGATGAGCACTATCATTTATTGATATAGAAGTTCGATGTGAAGTTTATTTCTGAGAGGAAGTTGTCTAATCGAGATATCAAATATCTCTGATTTTGAATAGTTTACAATCAAAAGAAAATTAAAATCAACTGAATTCAAAAATCAAATGTATATATTTTAAGGTGTAAAAATGAGACTGTGACCAGTAATAATGGATCTTAAAATTTTACCGATAAAATAAATTGATAACTTTACATTTTATTTATTGGAAATAAAGGTTGCTGAAATTTAGTGATACAAAAATTAATATATCAGAATAAAAATTAATATGTCACTTTTATATAAATCTAGAGTTTGACAGCGTTATAAGTTTATTAGGATCATTTATGCAAATGCCAAATTCGATTTTGATATGACGTCTCTGGAAAATAAAGCAACGATAGTATAATTGAACGTTACTTTATTTTCCAGAGGTTGTATATTGTTTTGTTGGCAAATTAATTCTAAAATTACACAAAAAGTATTGTATTCGTGTTTTGTCCTAAAATTCCATGGTTTGTTTTGTAAATTTTTCAACAATTTTTAAAAGTTCACCTTTCGGAAATGTTATATTATATTCTTTACTATAGAAGTTGAATGCGAGTTTATTTATAAGCTTATGTACTGCACACACAGTCAAAAGCACTCGAACAACATTACATTTCCAAAAGGTTCAATGATCACAACAATCAACGATTGTGCATTCATTGAGTGTATAAAACAGCATTTTTAATAGCTTTTATACTTCCATCAAAATTAGAAATAGTTCCAAGAAATGGGAAAAAAATTTCAGATTTTAAAATTGAAGAATACTAAATTTGATTACCCAGATTTGCCTTACTTTTACCACCTCTCTAAAGGTGGGGGCCCCGCCTATCGTTGGGAGTAGCTATTAAATAGAACCACCAAGGGTATTTTTCGAACTGCTGGGGTGGTGTAGTGGAAACATTTGACAAGATGATTCATTATGCCAAGGTTTGATTCCCATTTAGCCAATTTTTTTCTTTTTTGGATCATGAATTTTTTTTTGGGTCACTATAAGATTTGTTTCATGTTCTAAATCTGCTGCATATGTAATCTATTTTTATTTACCTATTTTTTAAAATATATCTATTGGATTGCCAAATTTGAATATATTTAAAATCATAAAACTCCAAAAAAACTATAAATATATGTTTTATGCATAGTGCCGATACTCAAATATCAGATTACTTAGATCCATGAATAATATCCGAATTTTTTTTCTTAAAATTAAACTTCAAAACTTCTTGCAATCTTATTCTTAATCAATTGTAAATTTTTAAAACCATTTTTTAAAATAATTTTGCGTAAATTTTATTCTCATGTTGTTTTAATCGAAAATTGATACATTTTCAAAAAATAATATTGACTTATGAAATTCATTTTTAAGGTGAAATAGTATTGTTTTTATTAAAGTATATGAATAATATATAAAAAATAATGAATAATATAAGCAGATTTTTAGTTTACAAAACAAATATGAGCAATGCAATTTCAAACTTTTGCTGGCAATTTCGATATTGCTCAAGTTTGTAGTATTTGTGATACCTATAACATCGGCTTAATCAAAATTCGATTTTTCTTATGAGTTATTGAGAAAATTTGATTGCAATGAGAAGGATTTCGACGTTTTTGATAAACTAAGAGCTGAGCTTTAGGGGTTCAGTTCATTTATGGCTGTAGTTTGATGCGTAGATCTCTTTTTTATTGTAAATTCTTTCAGCATGGAGATCGAGAATGAATCTTTTGAGAACTTTATGAGTTTTTACACCCGTAAAGAGGTCCTTCGAGGAAAGATAGTCCAGACTACATGAAGATGTGGGTTAACCAAAAAAATCCGATGTTTTCCCCATATTCATGTAGATCTTCGAAAAAATGAGCACCAAAAAAGCCAAAAAAATAAGCTTTTTATTGGATTTGTACACTAGATCAATAATCTATTTAGGATCTGACACTCTTTTTAGCCAGAGATATGAGGTCCTTTCTAGGAAAACGATCTATTCATCCATAAAAAAAATGAATTATCGTTTTCCCCAGAAATTACATGGGGAGTGGTAAAAGTAAGGAAAATCTGGGTATTTTTTAATCAAATTCAATAACTAAATTTATTGGTTGTAAAGTGAGTTAACCCAATCGGCGAATTCGTAGCCGTTTTCGCCTTGCTTGAGTTGGGATCGAAGGTATGCGGCATCTTCGGCGGAGAAGTACTGGTCGAGTTGAGCATCTGTAAGAACAGGCTGGTTCTGGGCAATAGCCTTGAATGCTTCCATTGTTGTCTCTGTTGTTTCTGCCTTGGAGAAGTGGTCGAGCATGAATCTGACGTAGTCGTCGAATTCAAGAGCAGTGCCTTCACCCTTAGAGTTGTACTTCTTGCAGTATTCCTTAGCCTGATCATCTGTGATATCTTCGCCGAGAGCTGTAAGGCAAGCCTTGAGTTCGAAGTACTCGAGGGAGTTGGATTTATCCTTGTCGAAGTACTTGAATGTATCCTTGAACTCGTTGAGTTCTTCTTCGGAGATCTCGAGACCCTTAGCAGCAGCGATAGCAGCATCGATTTCCTTGACGAGTGTATCGATGTGGGCGATGAGGTTCTCGAAGAAGATGTTGATGGAAGCTGGTGTGGATGTGATTTCGAGATGGAGCTGATCCTTTTCGAGGTCTTCGTAGATTGGTGTGAGTTCCTCGGCGGCCTTCTCCTTCTTGGCGTTGACTTCCTCACGGACTTCGTAGAGTTTCTGTCTCTTTGGTTCGAGTTCGCCATCGACGGAGTTGATCTTGCCATCGAGAGCATGAGCCTCGTTCATGTGCTCGTCAGCCTTGACTGTGTAGTTGTTGATGCGGGCCTTGCGCTCTTCTTCCTCGAGGAATGTCTTCTTGGCGAGGATGATCTGCTTGAGGTCAAGACGTGCCTGATCGAGTTCACCAGTAGCATCAGAGTATGTGTATGTGACCTTGTAGTTGAGCTTGAATTCAACGAGCTCGTTGTATGGATCCTGGAGGGCCTGGATCTTTTCAGCGAAGCCATCGAGGGAGGCGAGGTTCTCCTCAACTTGAGCCTTGACTGCAGCAGCATCTCCTGGGATCTGGTGTGAGGATGTGACGAGGGCTGTGATACCATCGATGATTGGGACAGCAGTGGCATCGAAGTTGGCAACCATCTCCTCGAAGATCTTGTTGAGTTCTGTGATGATGTGCTGAAGTGTAACAGCATAAACGTTACGGATTTCTGTTGGGCTGTGGTTGACACGGAGGTGAAGTGAATCCTTCTCGAGTCCGTCGAAGATTGGGTCGATCTCGTTAACGTGCTCTCTCTTTGTTGGAGCCTCAGCCTGCTTGGCGAGGAACTGTGTACGGCGCTCGCGGAGTTCGCCGCTGATGGCTAAGACTTCCTCCTTGAAGGCGATGGCCTCGTCGTAGAGTGGCTGGGCAAGAGCGTTGTACTCGTTGATGCGGGCCTCGTTTGTCTCTTCGAAGAGCTTGCCGTTGAGCTGCTCGAGGAGGTGCTTGATGTATGTGATCAACTGGGAGTGGTGGCGGTTGACGGAGTCATCTGTCTGGGATGAGAGTGTGTTGATTCTGAGTTCGACAAGCTCCTGGAAGAGTGGTGTGAGCTCGGCGAGGGCTGGCTGAAGGTCTTCGGCTTCATGAAGCTTCTGCTCAACCTTGTCCTTCTTTTCGGCTGTTGTGCCTTCGATTGTCTTGACTTCCTCGTGGATGGCATCGCACTTGTTGATGATGTCCATGCACTTGGCCATGAAGTCTTCGACTTTCTTCTTGATCATGTCGTTGAGCTCCTGTGTAAGCTCATCACGGCGTGTTGTGGATGTCTGCTCGATCTCGTTGAACTTGTTTGTGAGGGCTTCTGGTTCAAGGCCTTGTGGGATCTCTGGGATTGGTCTGTTGCCAGATTTGCACTTTGTAACAAGAGCAGCCCATGAACGCATGGCCTTAGCACGGTGATCAACGATCTCTGGACGGATATCACGGTTGTATGAGATAACGGAAGCGAGCTTGCCACGAATTCCTGGGATTGTCTTCTCGTAGTCATCAGCCTTGAGCTTCTCGTCTTCGACTGTCATCTTCTCGATAGCAGCCTTAGCATCCTCGATGTATGTGTTCTTGAGCTCATCGATCTGCTTCTGGATGGCGACTGTGCGCTTGATCTTGTCAGCCATAGCAGCGATCTTGGACTCTGAGGCGAAGAAGTGGAAGAATTCGGCAACCTGGGTAACAACAGACTTCTCATCTGGTGTTGTGTCGATGACATCTTCTGGATCGAGGTAGACATAGATGCCGAGTTCCTTGCAAGCTGCGAAAGCCTTCTCGCAGGCGCCCTTGTGGTCGTTGTAGTCAAGAGCGGAGTAGTCAAGAAGGTTTGGACGGAACTTGTTGATGAGGGCAGCAAATGCAAGACCTGTGTTCCAGGATGTTGTGAAGTTGTTGACGGCAACGTGCTCGTAGCCCTGTGTGTTCTTCTTAGCCCAAAGAAGAAGAGCGTCACGAGCTGTAGCTTCTTCGACGGAAATTTCTTCGATCATGAACTTGTTGATGCATGTCCATGTAAGACCGAGTGTGAGTTTAAGGTTCTTGTTGATGATATCATCAGCGCCGATACCGACTGTACGGATCTTCTTGACTTCATTGATGTACTTAAGGGCAAGATCGACGTTTTCACGCTTCTGAACCATCATCTTTGGTTGCTTGTGCCACTTGCTTGGCATTGGTTCCTTACCGATGATTTCGAGAAGGTTCAAAAGCTTTGTGCCATCTTCGAAATCTGTTTCGATTGTTTCAAATTGGATTTGGCGAGCAAGAAGCTGCTTTTGGACCCATCTGGAGAAAACCTTGATCTGGGTCTTCTCCCAGGCATCATCGAGAAGTCCTTCACGACGAACAGACATTCTTTATAATAAATGATATCACTTTTACAAAATTATGGGACGAAGTGATATGGTTACGATATAAAATGATGACATCAATTGTGGAACTCCGAAATGATATATCTATAAATAATACACATGAAGAGAAACCGGCGTAAATAATCAAATTTTCAATCACAAATTGAATGAATATCAGAATATTCTTTCAAAGAAACCGTCACCTCACTTTATATTTTTATATGGACATATTTATGAATATATAGTATTCTGATTGGGAAATGGACTAGAAAACTGAGATAGGAATTTTTTTCGAAATTTCAAACGTCTACGCTCCATTTATATTTTTGCCGGCAAAAAGCTTCCTTTTCCAAGCACAATTTTTGTATATTGAAAATAATTAATTTGACTTGATCCCGAGATATTTCGTATCCAGGACATTGATGTAAAGATTTCACTGTCAATTATTTTAACGACCAAGTGTGTTAGAAAGGTGTTTTATGAGTATTTATCACTCTTACCGAAGAAATTCAATTAAAAATATTGATTTATCTTCGCTCTGTTTATTTTCATCTTGATTGTGCATTTATTCTTCGTGGCTTTAAATTTTTCATAATTAACGAGTCTACAATATTTATTCAACATTTGATTTTTTTGAAGATGTGAATCAAATGCATATAAATAGTTTGCATACCTATTTATTATTCAAATTACCGTTTTTGTAGTGATGCGAAAAATTCCCAAACATATGGGGTTTCTCATATCCCGTCCCCTATCGTTTCCCCAATTCAATTTTTTTTGGAATTTTATTTTTTTTCCCGCCCATTTGAATTAAAAATGGGCGATTTTCGTTAATGTGATTGAAATATCATAAAATTAATACGTATTTTAGCTAATAATTCTATTTTTATACAATATTCTCTCATTAAATCAACATTTTTTTCTAATTTTAATTTTTAATTTTTAATTTCTTCATAATTTTAGCGATTTATGCTCATTATTAGCAAATAAATAATATATATAATATACTTATTTCATTTTATTCAGATAGGTCTTTGGGATTGGGATACCTTGTCCAAATTCAGAGGAAGTTTGAGAGGTTGGGATGGGGTAGCCCATATTCAATTATCCCAAGTGTACTCCACGAATTTAAAATTATATTATATTATTGATGACATATCTAAATTTATAGATAAAAATTTCAATGCGTACACAATTTTTTTGAGAAAATTCTTTTTTTTTACTTATTTTCATTCATAAAAGCTCACGTGAACTTAATTAACAACTGAGACATTTCCTATGAAATCATTTAATGCCGTCAAAATAGACATGTCTAAGCTGTTTTGAGTGACTTTCGCTCGATGTCTGCTGCAATATCAGACATCGAGCGAAAGTCTCTCATATTGGCAACACATCCATACGATCAATACTATAGCTACGAATTACAAGCCTGTTTGGGCAATTTTTGGCCGAGTTCTGATTTTTCATTAGATCTCGAGCGAAAGTCTCTCAAATTGGCTGCCAGTTCATAAGAGTGAAACTCTAGCTACGAATTAGAAGCTTGCTTGAGAGACTCTCGCTCGCGTTGGGATCTGCATCAGAACTCGAGCGAAAGCCTCTCAAAGTGGTAAGACCTGCTCATTGTTGAGCAGGAGCTGCGTAATGTGTTCGAGCAGAGTGAGGCTCTTCTAAGATCTTCCTTGTGATTGGAAGAAATTAGAAGAGTCTCACTCTACTATTTTGTAATTGTATGCCCCGGCCTTTGAGTGACCAGGGCTGCGTAATGAATTCGAGCAGAGTGAGGCTCTTCTAAGATCTTCCTTGTGATTGGAAGAAATTAGAAGAGTCTCACTCTACTATTTTGTAATTGTATGCCCCGGCCTTTGAGTGACCAGGGCTGCGTAATGAATTCGAGCAGAGTGAGGCTCTTCTAAGATCTTCCTTGTGATTGGAAGAAATTAGAAGAGTCTCACTCTACTATTTTGTAATTGTATGCCCCGGCCTTTGAGTGACCAGGGCTGCGTAATGAATTCGAGTAGAGTGAGGCTCTTCTAAGATCTTCCTTGTGATTGGAAGAAATTAGAAGAGTCTCACTCTACTATTTTGTAATTGTATGCCCCGGCCTTTGAGTGACCAGGGCTGCGTAATGAATTCGAGCAGAGTGAGGCTCTTCTAAGATCTTCCTTGTGATTGGAAGAAATTAGAAGAGTCTCACTCTACTATTTTGTAATTGTATGCCCCGGCCTTTGAGTGACCAGGGCTGCGTAATGAATTTGAGTAGGATTGTACAATAGCTCGGCAAACGCCGAGCAAATTGATATAAACGTACATCCCACAAAAAATGGATTGTCAAAATTTATCCCAAATTTTACAAAACCGCAGCGGTTATGACATCCCAGGGCTAAAAAAATTCGGAAACTCGCATCTCTAGTTTTTGTTTTCCAAAATCTTTCACAAAATAATTCCAAATTTTTTTTGTTTTACTCTTTTTCACTATTTTTTCCTTGAGCTGTGAAGATATTTTTAATTTTTTTATGACAAATTGGAAACTTGTCCAAGAAGAACTTAAGGGTCTCATCGGCGATGATGATGACAGAGTTAGTGTTCTTGCCAATACTTCAGCATTAATCAACGAACACATGGCTAATCTTAACTGGTGTGGATTTTATATGCTAAATTCAAAGGATATTTTAGTTCTTGGTCCATTCCAAGGTAAGACAGCATGCACAAGAATACCAATAGGTAAAGGAGTTTGTGGCGGCGCAGTTGCACAGGCAAAAATTTTACGTGTGCCAGATGTTCATAAATTCCCAGGCCATATTGCTTGCGATAGTGCTAGCAATTCAGAAATTGTTCTTCCTGTATATATCAATGGAAAGATTTGCGGAGTTTTGGATATTGATTCACCTCTTCTTGATCGTTTCTCAGAGGAAGATGAAAAGGGCCTCAAAGAATGTGTTGACATTCTTGGTTCACATCTTGAAAAATTATAAACAATTATTCATATTATATGATACCTTTCCTTAAAGATTGAAGCGTATCTTTCTAATTATATTTTATGATTTGTAAAGCCAAAGCAAATGAGTCTTACCTACTTCACCATTAAGCGAAAAAAATTGATTTATGCTTATTTGGTCTTAAAAAGACTGAAAATTATTCATTCAAGGATTAGGGCGCAGGTTTGTCCTTCTGATGGAACAGATTTAAGGCAAGTTACTTCTTCTAATATATATGAAAACAAAACAAAATTTGAAATGGATAAGAAACGATATGGTTTAAACTTTGAGATGCAATGCACGGGCATATATTTATATTTAGGCACCCTTTAAGAGTATCATAATTTGGTTTCTCGATATTTAGTACAGAATTCCATTTTTCAGGTAAATTTTATATATAAAAAGAATGACTTTCATGGAGCTTATTTTGTTTTGAAAGTTCATGAACGCTAGAAAATGAGGTTTCATAAAAAAATATACTAGAGTCAAAATCTCGAGCACAAAAGTGACATTGAATACTTGTAAGTATTGAATTCCCATGTAAACTATTCATTTCTATCGTTTTTTGTAGTCCACATTTCCTCACTCTCGATTTTACTCATAAAAATATTAAAAAATCACTATACAATATATAAAATATATATTTATATGGTTAAAACAATGTTATTTTTGCGAGATTTCATCTGAAATTAAAATTAGGGATTTTTTGAATTTTGAACTAAAATTTGTGATTGGCAAATATTGAATAATCGATTGGAATATGAAAGAAATACTTTAAAATTGAATAGAATGTGCCGATAGAATTTTTCTCACAATTTTAAAAAGTTGTTCAAATCCTATTTTTGATTGAGTTTTTGCAATTGTTATATATCAAGTGACAAGCTAAAAATAAAATTTTTGTTGCACTACTATTTTTGCAACAATTTGTAAATTACGTGCATCCCTTGTATTCCAGTGATCAACATCGAGATTACATATTGTAAGAAATCCTTTTGAAGTAGATCTCTATTTGAATTCAAATTCGGACAGTCTATTTCATGTTGCTTCGTGAGAATGTATATAATTTGCAATGTGAATATTATATAATTGATTCTGTATAAATAAGTAATTATGCTTTAGGAAACTGCTCGGCATTGCATGAGATCTAATCTTATAATAATTTTTTAGATATGTTGAAATATGTAATATTTAGCTTCAATATCATTTATTATGGTGTGTCTTGTAATAAACAGAAATTCATCAAAAGTAACAGCTCTCAATTTTGTGACATTTGTAAATTCTAAATTGAACGAGAAAAATGAAATAATACTAAGCATAATACAATATTCTAGATTTAATTATAATTAGGAAAAAGTTAGTTTTGAGAGTACTTTTCATAGGCATATAGAATGAAATATTCTGAAAAATAATATCACATAAACTCATATTATTTTCTAATATATAACTATTTTATATAAAAATCAAATTCATTGATCTTAAAAGCGAAGGATAAACCTCAAAATTTACGAATATAATGAGTGGGAATATAATGCTTATCTATCATAAAACCATATGAAATATCAATTTTATTTTTCATATTCAAATGGACTGAGTGTTAACATTTAACATTTTTTGCTAATTGTCGTCAAAAATTAGGCGTAAAGCAAAAATTGATATTTCATATGGTTTTATGATAGATAAGCATTATATTCCCACTCATTATATTCGTAAATTTTGAGGTTTATCCTTCGCTTTTAAGATCATTGAATTTGATTTTTATATAAAATAGTTATATATTAGAAAATAATATGAGTTTATGTGATATTATTTTTCAGAAGATTTTGTGTTCTTCTTCAAAATTTTATTTTTTTATTAAAAAGAATCTTTACAAGATATACATTTACTTTAATTAATATTTAAAAACGCGCTCTATCAAAAGTTCCAAAAATTCAATATTTTAGCTTTTCTGAGGTGTCATTTTTGATGAATTTCTGTTTACAACAGTCTTTGCTGTTTTTTTTTGATATTGGATATCAATGACTCTTCTGTGAACGAAAAAATCATATAAATCATTAAATTCTAAACGTAAGCGAAACTCATTCAATTTATTATTAGAATCAAATCTATTTTAAAATTGAGCTATTCGTTAAATCACAAAAGGATACTTTATATTTTTAGTCAAAATTTGTTGATAGGAGCTTATTGGCGCAATCTCATGTTCTTCCTGGAAGCAGCGCACAGACCAGTCAGAAGCGCTCCTTCCAGGACCAGAAAGACTAGAAGGGGTCCTGACCTTGAGAAAGGACCCCCTTCCAGGTCTTTCTGGGACAATTCGGTTCGCATTGCGAGTGTCTGCTGCTTCTTTTGACCAAAGCAGCAGACACTCGCAATTATATGTTGCGGCAAGTGCATCTGTGGTGTCGGAATGCACTTGCTGCGAACTTCGAGCAATCTCCTGATCTTCCTGGAAGCAGCGCACAGACCAGTCAGAAGCGCTCCTTCCAGGACCAGAAAGACTAGAAGGGGGCCCTGACCTTGAGAAAGGACCCCCTTCCAGGTCTTTCTCCAAGGAACATTGTGCCATTGTGGGAGACATGCAGAGGCAATGTCTCCCAGAATGATACATTGCGACCAACACGAGTGAATGGGACACTCTATTCTTTCAATTTTCTCATTAATATTTTATCTTTTTTTATTAGATCAATAAATAAACTCTTTTAATGTTCACAATTACATAAATCCATATGAATCAATTCGCTATTTATTTAGTCTCTAATTTTAATAGCTTTTTTGAATCTTGCAATCTAAATAATTAATATATGCAGGTCATTTTATTTTTTTTTCTTAATTACATTATATATAATAATAGATTATATGTCCAAATCGAACAAATTGTGAATTTTTACTTTTGAATGGTATTCAAATTTACCCTCTCCTAAGAAAATGCCCCAACAATAAAAAAACTCTTAAAAATATATCCAGGTCTGGATGGAGATGGTTTTGATTATATCCAAATTTGATTCAGAAATTTTTTCAACCAACAAAATTTTATTAATTCAGAAAAATTATATTATGTTTTTTATTTAAGTAGTAATAATTTCACAGAAATATGAAAAAATGAATTCAAGTTTTTCGCATAAATAAATTTTATTCATTTTATTCATCGCTGACAAATATACATTTCATATGTTAAATAAATTCCTATACATGATAGTTCCACAATTTTTCTTTTTTTGATAAATTTACATAACATTTTTATTTAAAAGATAGTGGTTATCTTTTATCACATTCTTCACGAATCAGAAACCGCTTGGCATAAAATTTGAATATCAATTGATCTGAAAATTGAATACTTGTAATGAGCTACATTTTTAAAAGTTTATCCAAAAATGCTCCTAGCTGAATTTTCCATACATTTCAATAATATTTTTATAAACTTGTAAACTTTTCAACAATCAAAGAAATATCGAAAAAATGATTGGGATAATAAATATAATTCCGATTTATTCCGAACTTTAATGAGAACTTTATCAAATCTGTCAAAAGTTATATGAGCTACAGTAATACTTATTCCACAAGTTTCGGAGAGTCATATAACTTCTCTATCCCTAAACTATTCAAAACACAATCGTCTACTACGGATCATGATGCAGTTTACGCTGATTCCCAACTCAGCTTATATGATAATAACTATAATCAGCTCATCCAAAAGAAGCAATCCCTTCAATTACTGAAGTACACGAGTGATTCGGCAATAACACAATATTTCCGACACTCAACTTCGTCATCGATCGCTTTTCCAATTCCATATAATTTTGAAACTAAAAAACAATTCTTAGAAGCAGTCCATGTTTGGCACGAATATATCCGAAAAACATTGACCGGAATTACTCTACCTTATCCGATTCTTTCTAAGGTATATATTCCATCCCGTCCATTTCGGATGGATTTATTAGCTCAGCAATATAACAGATTTGATCAAACAGCGAATCCATTACTCCCAAAGAACATGGAATACTTACACAGGATGCTTATAACTGATGATAGATTGCCTCCAGACGAAGAATTTCCTCATCAGCTTCCGAAAAAGATTCCTGTTCTCGTAAAGCATCAAATTAATACAGAGCCTCAATGGCAAAGCAGTTGTATCCCTCACGAACCAAATCTGCTCATATATTCAAATTTTGATGATTATCTCTCCGCGTACGAGTCATGGCATAAGATTACATGCCTTCAACTCTCAACTCCACCCATTCCTCCGGACCAATTTGAGAATCTTATCAGTCTAAAGAAGAATCCGGAAATGGAATACGAAAAGGAGTCGTCGATTAAGCCTATTCCACAGGAATTCCCAATTGACTACAGCTGGACACAGAACCTGGCCGAGCCAACAATCCATTTGGACGTAAATCGCTTCCGAGTTTTTTCGATGAAAGAAGACCATCACGATTACCAACATTACCTTGTCTATGGTGTCGATAGGGACAAGTTCCTCAAGAATATCAAGAACTCGGGCGATAGTAAGAAAACATTTCGCGAACAAAAGCTAATTTACCCATTTACCTTCATCTGGTACATGGATAAGAAGAAGGCAACGGAAGATCTATCTACTTTCTTGCATTCTTTGAATAGTTCAATGAGTTTTCGCGAAACAACACAGTTTTTGCACTGGGACTACAAAATTGACAAATACGAAAGCATCATCCTTGAAACAGAGGGCAAGCTTTCCCTGAAATACATGTTGGCAGCCAATATCAAACCTTTCGAAATTATGAAATTAATCGAAATTGCCAAAAATTCAGATCAGCATGCGATTCGTGTTGCGCATATGTTATCTACTCTTGTTTCCTCAGAGTTGTACCAGGCTTTTACTGATTTTTTATTCATTCCTGGCGACTTTTTCAGAAATCTTTATCAGTTCATCAAAGTTGCTGTCCTTTTGTCGGATAACAACATAGAAATCTACAAACCACCTGCCAAAATGACCGAATTCGATTTTCTCGTTTTCAAATTACATTATTGCACAATTCTCACTACGATACCTATCTGCAACTTTACGTTTCCCTTTTTCAGATACCTCATCAAGGCATCTCACGATTGCCACGATTCGATTTCGGAATGGCTGAAAGATGGAGATTTAGTTGATAAACTCTGGGACTCGTTGAAACAAGAGACTCCTACAGCTTTGACGCTTGAGATGTATATATTCGCAGCATTGCAGCCCGATACAATTTGCTTGAGGCTTTTCAGAAATGATTTCTTCGAAAGAGTCGCAGAAATCTCTAATTACAAATGCGGACGCGGATTCCTTCTCCGCATGATCTACCACGACTGCGGACGTGTTGTTTTGATGTTTATTCGAAAGGCATCTCCGATTATTCCAACAAATGTCTTCCAGAACATGACAAAGGAATCAGAGAGAATGATCATGACGATATTCGCTCAATACGCTGCCTTCTTGGGCTCTATTGGAGCATTTGCTCCTCAACAAGAGTTAATCAAATTATTAATCGACATAATCGAGCACTACAACGAGAATTGCCACAGTATTGTATTCATACTTCTCAAGATCATTACTCTCAAGAGGCTTTTGCTCGACAAAAACCGTCAAAACCAAGAAAATTTGATTGTTCCTTTGGTAAAACAGATTTGCCAAAGCGCCGTATCCCAGGAAAGCAGAATCTCTCTACTCGATGCAGCATTGTACGTGTCCGCGTGCCTCAAAATCCCAGGAGCTGCTGAAGAAGCCGCTAAATATCCAGAAATCATCAGTTTCGTCTTAGAACAGATGAACTCCAGCCAGAACGATGTGAACAGAAGGGCATGGAAGTTCTGGCGCCGATTGACAAGCTCTCCTTCCATAACAAAAAGTTTACTCGCAAACGAAAATTTCGGAAAAACTTTATCGACTTTATCGTACTCGGAAAATCCAACGATTTTCATGAACTACTGTCGATTCGTTACGCATATTTCGGAGAGTGTAAACAGCGGAACACTTGATTTGCTGCTTGCAAGAGTTTCGTCAGCAATTGGAAGATTTGCTTGCACATTAAAACTGGCAAACAACATTTTCCGCGGAAACTTACTTGTCCTGAGGGAAATTGAAAAGATGCTCAAAGCAGTTGCGAAGAATGACAAAACTAAGTTCAAAGAAGACCTCGGAAACCACTTAAAGTCACTTGGAATCGATCTCACCAAACATTAGAATTAATTATATATATATATTTATTTATATATCGGAAATAAATTGTATTTATTGTTTGTTTATTTGATATTAATTTTTATATTTTCTCCGGAATTTAGAAATTATCGATTCTTTCACAACCATAATGTTTCGTATATATCTTGATCTGTTTTTTTGCACTCTTAATCACTAATAAACATATTTCACATATCTCCGAGCGCATTTTCATCTTAATTTTGAGGGAGTATCTCAATCTTACTATCCAAAAAGTTTCAGAGAATATACGATGACAATGTGTACGAACATAGACTTGATCGAAGAGAGAATATATTTTCATTGAATGAACTCAATTCCGTATCCTTGGAAAAAGGTTTTTTATAGCTCACAAAACTTGTGTACATGAAACATAAAAGAATAACTTCAATAGCTGATGAAACATAAAATAATTTTTTTAATTATTTCCGAACGAATTATGTGCTGATAGTGATCAACATTCATATGTAACTCTATTGTTTTTCCCTCGAAAAATCAAAATTGACAATGTTCACTTTTTGAACGATCAACAATAATGTTCATTATCGATAACTAAACGTGATTTCCTGCAAATATGTCTTGATTGTTCTGCCTCAAATTTTGTTGGCTTATAAAAAATGCCTTTATGAAAAAGTGGCCAACGTCGTTTTTTAAAAAATCTAAAAACCCGGAAATTAAGCACATTCATAAAATAGCATAAACTTTTAAAAAAACAATGTGTAATTTTTCTTTCAATTTTTTTTTTCAAATTCGATGTTGCCCTATTTCGCAATCTTCTCTTTATCAAGAAAGATTATCCAAATATCATTAGGATATCAAGAAATAATGATTAACGAGCCAGTAGATCTCAGACTGGACAATTATGAGTCCCTGGCACATAATAATATTCATTCAATTTTCTTCAATTATGAAGAATTCCAAGATCTATCATATTCAGATGTTCAATACTACAATACATACCTGCATACTATTTACCCAAAAAATGGTCCAACATTGTTAAAGTTTTGCACATTTCGCAGTGAATTTTCGTCAACTCCGGATTATATAGTAGTTTTTAATGGTGGCAGTGGAACAAATAATGTGATGGACATAAGTAGTAGTAATATTATTCTATTTCTTAGCACAACAGAATTTAATTACAAATTTGAAAATGTATCTAACACTAAATACAATATCAATCCATTTGACAAGACAATTGAGCTAAATGGAAACATTGATTGCCATAATCAAAAGTTTCTAATGCTTTCCACATCTTGGGTTGGAGCAAAAATATATTTCAAAGCAGAAAAAGTGAACAAAGACATTGAAACTCAAGGATTTGTTATTGATAATAATAATGCATTGGGATATATTGAAAGTTATTCATTCGGAACTGAATTAAGAGCTCAATATGGAAGATATGAATACTTAATTGATGAAACACCAATAGTATTAAATATACAAAAGAGCAGAGCAGTAGCAAATACTTATTTCGTTTCTCATGAGTGTAAAGATATACTATATAACGTAGGTAATGATCAATGGGAGGAATTTCCTATATTCAAAGAGGTCACAGGTACACCTTTAACTATAAAATCAAAATCAGGAACGAATAGTCTGAAAATTCACGTTTTTTACACCAACTTTATTGGATATGATCACTTTGATATAATATTGAACCCAGAAAATGGCAAAGTATATGTCGGAGAAACATCCAGCAAATCTGAAAAAGTTGTTTTTTCATCGTGGTATCCAATGAATTTCAAAGAATACTTTAACTATACAGCAAAAATGACTAGAGACTATCCTGTTATAGGTCATTATACAAATTATCCCTTTGAAAATGAATTTGAGTTTCAAAACGTTTTTTATGTACTCTATGAATTTACTTCTCAAAGTACTTTTACATTTGGTGGTTATGATTTCAAATCACTACTCCAAGACGAACAAACAGGATTAAATAGAGGAATTTATCATGTCGGTTCAGAACCATTGATCAAAGAAGGACAACAAAGTGACATTGAACACTTTACAATATTCAACGCACAACAGAAAAGAACTGCAACAATTTCATTCAAAGAGGATGAATTAAGAATTATTGTACTTTCTTCCCGTAGCGATTGTTATTCTCTTTTAATGTTCAAGAATGCACATGAATTCATATGTGAAGATGGTTCTCCTGTTAATCCAGCATATTCTTCACAGCTTGGTGAAATTATTCTTAACAAAATTAAACCTAGATCTGGATCCCCCACACTTGAAATTCAATATGATTCACAAGTTTTTAATAGAAATGATAGAATTGATATAGTATACAATATGTTTGATATTGCTGTTAAATTTTCATCAAAATCAAGAGGGAAAATGTTTATTATGTCATCTGTGGAATCAGAAATTTATATTATCAGAGATTTGGGAAATTCCATTTATATGAGAAGAGGAACTTTCTTTAAGATTGATTATGCAGAAGGAATTTTAGATTTTTATAACCTTTCACAATTACCAGTTGGAGCTCAAATTGGAAGACTTAAATTAAACAATTGTATATCAGAATTTGACCACCCAGGTTTAGTTATTAGAGATGGCGAAGTCAAAACATTCACAATTGATGAATTATCAGTTGATGTTTATCCTTATCATTATCAGGATGATGATTTATGCCATTTTTATAGTGAAAATGAAGTGGTCATTAAAAAGATTGATAATGGATTTAATCTCAGATCTAACAATGGACCTCAAAATGTTACTGTTGTTATGGAAGGTTTATATGAAAATACTTTTGCTGACAATTATAATACAAAAAGTTACAAATTCGGCGTTGATGCAATATCCAACAAACCATTAGGATACAAATTACAAAAATCCAATATCCACTAATGTGTTTATTCATATTATTCATTCTCAACAAATATCACAAGTTTAGATCAGAAACCATATAACGTGACAACATGGACAAATGACAGAAAGATCAAGAATTATGTTGTTGAATCAGGTCAAACACTCACATTGAATAATATTAATCTTCTTTTACTTGACCCAATTCTTAGCGATATCACTTTATCAAAAATTATATTTGACGATCCAGACAAAGCCAAGAGATATGTCAACAAAAAGTATGATTTCTTCATTGAAATTTGGCCAACACCACCTCCAACACAAACACCAGAACCTACACCAGAGCCTACACCTGTACCAGCAGCTACTCCTGCACAAACAACTACATCCAAGGAAATAATCACTCTTGAAATGACAACCAGTAATACCAATAATAATGATAATAATAATGATGATAATAATGATCAAGGAAGTGATCAGAAAACCAAAACTGGAAAACTAGGAACCGGTGCTATTGTAGGAATAATAATTGGCGCTATCTTTATTGTTGCCTTATGCATTGCTACAATTTTCATCATCAAGAAACGTCAAATAAAGGCAGAAAAAGGAAGTGAATCCCAAGCTCAACTTATGAATTTGGTTTAAGTTTGATAAGATGATGCACTTTAAAATTAGGTTTTGATTTTTCTTCAAATAAAATTTATTTTTTTTTAATATTCACAAATACAATCTAAAACAAAACCATATTGTGCTATTACTAGAGAAAATAAATTTAGAGGAACTTAATATTAATTGCTACTGTAAATGAGATCACAATTAAGAATTTTTTAATTAATCCAAATGAACGAGTAATCAGTGAAAAATAAGTATGTTATGATAATCCATAAATTAGACCACAAGTTTCGGTTATTCTAAAAGAGCTTCTTTTAAAAATTTTTATTAATAATGAATAGGTATCAATAAACATCCATACAAATACAGTATTCAAGATACTTGTTTATCCATATATGCATTTATATCAATTCCAAATAATTTCTAATTGAATTGTTATTAAAATACGCTGACATTAAAGAAATCATTTATCTAATGATGTGAAATTTATTTCCCCAAAATGATTTTTACAAATAAAAAAGAAATTTTACTTTTTATTTCATTTATACATTGCATGAGCTTTTTCGGAATTAGTCCTGGTTTCTATCTGTAATTCTATATTTTTTTCCCCTAGAAATATCTTTCAGATCCTTATTGTCATTGGTCACTTTTTATTGATCAAAATCGTTCGATATTTAAATATTGCTGTTATGTATAGTATATCCATGGATGATAAAAATTACTTGGCACTTTTGGTTTATTGAATGAAATGGGCCAACCGCCTTTTATTTTAAAAATCCTATTTATTAGCACAATGGAATTTTTTTATAAGTGTTATTTTTCTTTCAATTTTTACTGTTTTTATGATCTGAAATTTTTCTTAATCAAAACGATGATATCCTTTCTCACAACTTTCTCTTTATCAAATAAGGCCATCCAGATTTCTTTAGGATATCAAGAAATAATGATTGACGAGCCAGTAGATCTCATACTAAACAACTCATATAAGTTTGATACTTACGATTTTATTCATACAATTTTCTTCAATTATGAAGAATTCCAAAATCTAATATATTCAGATGATCAGATTCACAGTGCATACCTGCATACTATTGTCCCCAAAAATGGTCCAACATTGTTAAAGTTTTGTGCATTTTACGAAGAGCATTTGGAACACCCGGATTATCTAGTAGTTTTTAATGGTGGCAATGGAACAAATAATTTTATGGACATTAAAAGTGAAAAACTTATACTATTTATTAGCACAACGGAATTTAATTACAAATTTGAAAATTTATTAAGATCTAAATACAAAATCAATCCATTTGATTTGGCAACTTATCTAAATGGAAATATTGATTGCCATAATCAAAAGTTTATATTGCTTTCCACACCTTCATATGGAAGAAAGATTTATTTCAAAGCAGAAAAAGTGAACAAAGACATTGAAACTCAAGGATTTGTAATTGATAATAATAATTCATTGGGATACAACGAAAATTATTCATTCGGAACTGAATTAATGGCTTCAATTGGAAGATATGAATACTTAATTGATGAAACACCAGTAATATTAAATATAGAAAAGGATGATTCAAGGTCAAGAACGTACTTCGTTTCTCACGAGTGTAAAGATATACTATATAATGTAGGTGATGATCAATGGGAGGAATTTCCTGTATTCAAAGAGGTCACAGGTACACCTTTAACTATAAAATCAAAATCAGGAACGAAAAGTCTGAAAATTCACGTTTTTTTAACAAACTCTAAAAATTATTCTCACTTTGATTTAGTTTTGAACCCAGAAAATGGCAAAGTATATGTTGGAGAAACATCCAGCAGTTCAGAAAAAGTCGTTTTTTTATTGTGGTATCCAATGAATTTCAAAGAATACTTTAACTATACAGTAAAGGTAGCTGAAAATAGACCTGTTCAAAGTCATAATGCAAATTATCCCTTTCAAAATGAATATGAGTTTCAAAACGTTTTTTATGTACTCTATGAATTTACTTCTCAAAGTACTTTTACATTTGGTGGCTATGATTTCAATTCATTGTTCCAAGACGAACAAACAGGTTTAAATAGAGGAATTTATCATGTCGGTTCAGAACCATTGATTAAAGAAGGACAACAAAGTGACATTGAACACTTTACAATATTCAACAAACCACTACCAAGTACCACATCAATTTCATTCAAAGAAGATGAATTAAGAACTATTGTTCTTTCTTCCCGTTTCGGCTATTATTCTCTTTTAATGTTCAAGAATGCACATGAATTCATATGTGAAGATGGTTCTCCTGTTACCCCAGCATATTCTTCAAAGTTTGAAGAAACTGTTCTAAACAAAATTAAACCTAGATCTGGATCCCCCACACTTGAAATTCAATATGATTCACAAGCTTTTAATTCAAATGACAGAATTGATGTAGTATACAATATGTTTGATATTGCTGTTAAATTTTCATCAAAAATAAGCGGAAAAATGTATGTCATATCATCTGTGGAATCAGAACTTTGCGTTATCAATGATTTTGGGCGTTCTATTTCTACATACAAAGGAACATTTTCAGGATTACTAATGCAGAAGGAATTTTAGATTTTCGTAACCTTACACAAATACCAGTTGGAACTCAATCCGGAAGGCTTAAAATAGCAGGAACTATATCAAAATTTGACTCCGCAGAATTAATTATTAGAGATGGTGAAGTCAAAACGATCACAGTTAATGAATCATCAGTTAACATTTATCCTTATCATTATTCAGATAAATTATTCCATATTTATAATGAAAGTGAAGTTATCATTGAAAAGATTTCTAATGGCTACAGTATCAAATCTTATAATGGCACTCAAAATGTTACAGTTGTTATGGAAGGATTATATGAAAATAATTTTGCTTTTAATACAAAAGGTTACAAATTCGGCATTGATGCATTATCAGACGAACCATTAGGATACAAATTACAAAAATCGAATATCCACCAATGTGTTTATTCATATTGTTCATTCTCAACAAATATCACAAGTTCAGGTCAGAATTCATCTAAAGTTACCACATGGACAAATGACAGAAAGGTCAAGAATTATGTTGTTGAATCAGGTCAAACACTCACATTGAATAGTATTAATCTTCTTTTACTTGACCCAATTCTTAGCGATATCACTTTATCAAAAATTATATTTGACGACCCAGACAAAGCCAAGAGATATGGCAACAAAAAGTATAATTTTTTGATTGAAATCTGGACAATACCACCTCCAACACAAACACCAGAACCTACACCAGAGCCTACACCTGCTACTACACCTGTACCAGCAGCTACTCCTGCACAAACAACTACATCCAAGGAAATAATCACTCCTGAAATGACAACCAGTAATACCAATAATAATGATAATAATAATGATGATAATAATGATCAAGGAAGTGATCAGAAAACCAAAACTGGAAAACTAGGAACCGGTGCTATTGTAGGAATAATAATTGGCGCTATCTTTATTGTTGCCTTATGCATTGCTACAATTTTCATCATCAAGAAACGTCAAATAAAGGCAGAAAAAGGAAGTGAATCCCAAGCTCAACTTATGAATTTGGTTTAAGTTTGATAAGATGATGCACGTGATCAAATTTAAATTAAATTCAAATTTAAACTAAAATTAATTTTCAAATTTAATTGAAAATAAAATTAATTTTGATATTTAATCTAAAACAAAATTAAATTGTTTTTTCACAAGCAAAAGTAATTTTGTTGTTATTGTAAATGAAATCACTTACAATAACATTAATTAATTAATCCAAATGAAATCGAATATTAATCAATACACTTAAATTTATTTGAATAAACACTTTTCCTATAATCAATATATGTTTATTTTTGCCGAAGTATGCATGTTTGCCCGAAGGGCAAGCGTAGTCACCTGAGGTTAGAAATTATATAATATCGAATTTGTTTTGTGGACTACTGAATCTTAGTACGTTTATGTCTTCATACTGTATATCATAAAGTTTTATTTAACTCTTTCGGACAAAAAGAAACATGGTATGCTTATTGAGTTTATTGTTATCCACATGGATAACATTGACTTTTCATTCCTAATGAATTCAAAAGGTATTTAATGTGGTAAAATTTAGAAAAGTAACTAATAGATTTTTTTGGATGTCACATCAAGACATTCTTCCAAATTGATTCAGCGAATTGAGAAATATCTATAAAAATTACATTGATTCATACATTGCGTTGTATCAGTTAAAATCGAAAAACGATGAAGAATTAAACTCGATTTACAAAATGATCAAAACAAATTTGATTGATTCAAATAAATACCATCCTCAACTAATTATTAGAGATATTTTAAATATCATAAAGTATAATAATCGTTATACAACATCATACTTAAAACTTGTGAAATTCATATCAGATGATTATCCTCTTCATTATGCAGTATTAAATAATAGTGAAATAAGAGTCGAATTTCTATATTCACATGATGCACAAATCAATGAAAAAGATGTAGATGGAAAAACAGCTCTTCATGAGGCAACATATAAAAATAATAGAGAAATAGTCGAACTTCTTATTTTACACGGTGCAAATATCAATGAAAAAGATAATAATGAAAAAACAGCTCTTCATGAGGCAACATATAAAAATAATAGAGAAATAGTCGAACTTCTTATTTTACACGGTGCAAATATCAATGAAAAAGATAATAATGGAAAAACACCTCTTGATGTTGCAACAAAATATAATAGTTATGAAATAGTCAAACTTCTTATTTCATATGGTGCAAATATCAATTAAAAATAAGGAGATGGAAAAACAGCTTTTAAATCATGCAGAATTTAATAATAGTATGGCCGAACTTCTTCTTTCTCATAGCACAAATATCAATTGAAAAGTTATAATAAATATAATAGTAAAAGCTTTTGTTACTTTAAACATATAACAATACTAATGAGATATATTTATTAAATTCCAAAATTTTGATGAAATATTTGAGGAATGAAATATGTGAAATTTATTTTCCCAAAATGATTTTTACAAATAAAAAAGAAATTATCAAACATACCATTATTTTCGATTCTATTGCCGATCAGCATTTGAATCAAAAATAATCGTATGTTTGATAATTAATTTTTATTACATTTACATTAAATGAACTTGTTGGATGGAAGTAAAAGATAGTTCAACAGCTTCAACATCAATATACCGGTATAAAGCCTGGCAAATATAATTTTGAATATACTAAATAAGCAGTTTACAATTTATTTTGTTAGGAAACGCTTAAAAACCAAAAATCAAGAACAAATTCGAAATATCTAAGATTCCTTGAATAATGATCAATGAACAATAAAAATTGTCTAAGAAATTAATGAATTTTTAATTACTATCCTTATTAAAATTTGAAAATATTTCAATATTTAAACAAGAAATAGAAATTTTATTTCAGTTCCAAATTTTGAAAAGTTTAGCCCATTAAAATGTACGAATAAAAGATATCCTTAGAAAAATGAGAATCGAGTAGCTATTCCATTAATGCGCACATTGGAGAACAGATTATTGATTTCCATTTTCAGGTAAATATTAAAAGATCAATGAATATAAAAGGAGCTGAGAATACAAAGAGAAGAATGCACGCATCAATTTAAAATTAATTCAGATCAAATTGAACCCGAAAAGGAATTTATATTGTAGAGGATCATTTTTTTTTATTTGAGTGTTTACTGAAAAAATCGATGAAAAATTATTAGGAGTATGCTATTAATTATAAGAATTATTTTGTAATTTATTTTGTAAAAGAAATTTGCCATTGAAACGGTGAATTATAATCAGAAAACTTTGTGAATTTTTGAACGATAGATTCAAAATTAATCATATGCTTAAACTGGAAAATTAAATGATTATTTGAGATAGAAATATGATAGAGGTAATATTTTCGGAAAAATAAGTCTCTCTGTTTACTTTTTATTATTTCCGGAATTCCTTTCAAAAGTTTCCTTACAAATCTTTTCGTTTATTCCAAATTCTATTAGTAGAACTATACAGAATTCTTTAATTTTTGTGAGCGATTAAAAATTTTGGCCAAATTTGAGAGAAAAAAAATTCGAAAATATTCCAAAAATAATTGATAAATTCCAGTTAAATATCTTTATGATATTAAAATAAAATCCGATAATCTCTCAAATGCGAAAAATTGATCTCAAAAAATATTCTTATCGATCCGAAATTTGAGTTTGTATTTTTGAAGATAATCTTCCAACTTACTCGGTCGCCTTTTTCAAAAAATAATGGCCAAAATTGAAAAGCTGGATTTGAATAAAAAGTATTTAATTTTGGCTAATTAGCATAGATGATAATGTATTTAGTATGTATATATAAATAATATTCTAGAACCGTAACATTAATTTCTGTGCACATTCAAATTGTGATGGGAATATTCAAATTATTTTTAGTGCTCATTTTCCAATGGAGCTTTTCATCCACACTTTCGACAATAAGATTCATTCATGCAAATTCTCAAACACTGATACAATACGTACAGTTCAGCAAAGATTCAATCCTTCTTTAGAAACTTTGATTTTATACAGAAACTCTATTCTAGTACCAAATCTTACATTATTTGATTACAAAATCACTAGTGGTGATCACATCTACATAATTCCTCAAACATCTTCTGTTCAACAGAAGTCACTAGTGCTAGAAAGCAACTTGCCAGCCGGCCCAAAGTTTGAAATCGAAAGAATGAAAGATCAAATGTATTTCAAACTTGATTCAAGTCCCCAATACTATATCAAAATTGTTAAACGTTTCAATAGGATGGTGGAAAGAGAATTCACCCGTCAGGATACCCAAACACCTATAATTCCCTCAATCCCGAATAAGCCATCAGTTGCCCCACTTCCTGCCTTTTGGAAGTAATTGTATCAAATGCATTATTATTTAATTTTAATGCACAATATATTCCTTGTTTGTTTTATTAAATGTTATCATTTTTTAGTTTAAAAGTATCTCATATTTTGGTAAACGCCGAAACAGATGAATATAATTTTCTGAAATTTAAAATAATCGTCTGGAAATTCTTTCATTAGCAGTTGTGAGTAACTTTAAATCATCAAATTTGATCAGGTGTGCAATGAACAGAAATAAACTTAACATTCAATATTCCCCTGAAATTATAATTATAAATACATTAACATAACCAAAAACACGTCATAAAATGTTTTTAAAGATAATAAAACAAGCTTTTAAAGGAAGTTTAGCTAACAAAAGTTTGACATTTGTTTTCACATTAGCAATTTTATCTTTTTGCTATAAATATAACTTTTGTTTGTTAAAAATATACAAAAAAAGCTAAATAAATAAAATTGAGTTAATAAAAAAAGTTCAGTTCAATGATAGAGAAATTGTATTAAAAATAAATTAAATATTTTCTTAGTACAAAGGGAAAATGGAAAATATTTTATTTTAATAATAAGATTGACAAAAATCATTTAATAAAAAGCTAACGAATGATTTTTGAATTGTCTTAACTTTAAATCTTAATGATAGAAGATCTGAAATTCCAAATTTATATTCATTTTGAAATGAAGTACAAGAAAAATGAACTTAAAATCGAAATTTGCTGTCTAACTTGAAATATTATGATATTCTGAAAAGCTAGTGATTGTTGTAAGGAATGATTTATTCGAATTATTAATTTTGAACATTTTGTAATATTTATAATGAATTAAGGAATTTGATTGAAGAAAACAGTGAAATTGAAACGTTTTAAAGTAATTTGAAATGAATTTTTTATAAATAAATGAGTTAATAATCAAAAACTATAAATATATTGAATTAGAATTGTAATTTTGTTAAGAAATAAAAGATTATGTGAATGATTCGAAAAAAAAAATGATTTTGGAAAAAGAAACGAGATAAAATGGGGAAATGATGTGCAATGGGGAGTAAGTGAATCAGGAATAAGACAATATGAGTTAATAAACAGAATACCAGAAAATAGATTCAAAGTCGAATCAAAAAAGTAATTTTGAGAACTTGATTGAAAAACATTCAATATTTGAATGCATATTGAAAATTAAATAACCTCTTTTTCATCTCAATAAATTACCAACGAATAAAATTGAAAGTTCGAAAAGGTTGATCAATGAAACGATATTATTTTATTGTCGTATTAATTATTTTTTAGTGCTGTTTTTTTAAATATGGTGGACCAATTTTTATGTTCTGGTGTCAAACCGTAGAAACTCGACATATTAATATAGTAATCAAATAAAAACAGCCAAAAAAATTACGGTCGAATTTTTGAAATGAACTTTTGATAATTTGAAATAATCCAACTTACTTCAAATAAAGGTAATAATGTTACAATTTCCACTATAATTACGCAATATTATTAATAGCAATTAATAACAATTGAAAATTTACAATTCATATAACGTCGAAAAAATAACCCAAAAGTGGGAATTTTAACTTGTAGCAGAGGAATTTTTGAATACAAATGAGCAAACTTTTGAAATAGAATTTGCTCTATATCAGATGAGCTCCACACTGGTGAAATTTGGGGTGATTTTACCAACGATATCTCAAAAATTAGATTCTTATTAACTTCAATTTGCCGAGTTAACCAAAATGTTTTATGTGTATTAAGAGGATATTGGATAAGCATGCAATATCTACGCTTATTATACAAACTTGAGTTTTGATGATTATCTTGAAATTAAGAATTTAGGTTTGGAATTTTCATGTATCATCACGGCTGTATGCATATAAACAGATGTAGAGTAGTATGGCTATCAAAAATAACCCAGTTTTATTGAAAAATACGGGTGCTACAAGTTAAATTTATGCTACGGAGTTATTTTTCCGACGTTATATCGAATGTTAATTGTCTCAGAAATAACGTTTAACTATATTACATCAAGATTTTTATTTGTTAAAAAGTGATTAAATAATCATTTCAAAATTTAAAAAGATTCTCAAATTTAATGTATTATTATAGCGATCAATAGCCTATGTTATAATAATTGTGAAATAATTAAAATATCTCTCTCAATTTTTATCAAAAAGAATTTCTTGCATTGTTGATACAATACATATGATCTATAATATTTTGCCAAAATTTTAAAAATTTACTGCGCTGTCTCAAAAGTAAACTAATTTCTTATGGATATTAGTTAAAACAAATTATATAGAGCATCATGTGTTCACTCATAATAACCAGAAAAAATAAGATGCTAACAAATATTCTCGCTTCAATTATTCAATTATAACTTTTCAATAAGATATTCACGGATCTATAAAATTCTTTTGTATAATACATGTTTATAAGATAATTGATCCATCTATTTGAACAAAAAAAATTTATAATGTTCTCTTTTTTGATAAATTAATCAGTACAAATTCTTCCTCTAATTTTTCCGGAGTCTTTCAATCAATTGAATAGAAAATTCAACGTGCATTAGAAGTAATTGGTATTCAAAATTTGACTTGAGATGGCGGTTTCTCACAAAATTATGTTATGCCCCTATCAATTCGAATGTCCCATACAATTTTTCATTATAATATCTTAATCCTACCAGATACATCTCAAATCATGTCTCGCTCAATGGCTCACTGCTACGTACCTAAGATCAAATTTACTCCTCAAGAAGATCAGATACTGACTAACCTCGTTCAAAAATATGGACCTGGTGATTGGGACAGAATTTCTAGGGATATGAAGAATAGAACACCACGTCAATGTCGTGAAAGATGGATTAATTATATATCTCCAGAGTTATCCAACGATCCTTGGACTCAGGAAGAAGATCAACTTTTGGATGAATTATATTCTGAATATGGATCAAGATGGCATAAAATTGCAGAGTTTTTCCCTAATAGATCTGGAAATTGCGTTCGCAATAGATACAAGCTTCGTCAACGACGTGCTCAGAGACAAGCTGCAAAAGAAATCATAAAGCAGCCAAAACGTGCAAAACCTATATCACAGCCTCAACCTATGTCATCCATCATATCGATTAAGAGCAATGATGATTTTTCTGAAATTTTCAACATCGACAAAATACCATTCGAAGAGTTCTTCAACTCAACTTTTTGATTTATTATATATACCTATAGAGAATACATTTTTATTTATTTTAAAACTTGTTTTGATACTTCTCTTTTGTTTCAAATTGAATTGTTTTTTGCAACTTTCTTCTATTTGTTTTTATCTTTAATTTCATTTCATTATAATAAATGTCAACTTTATTTTCTCTTCTGAAATAAAACACACTTGAAAGATCGTAATTCTATGCGAATATTAATTGTTTAAGGTTTTCGGAATGTGATATCAACTGTATTATTATAAAATTGATTTGATAGCATTACCATTCATATATGTTGCGTTGATTATTTTAATTTGAAATAATATAATGTTCTTATGTGCACTATAATCACTTGGCATATCTATGCTTTCATGTTGATAATGCATTTTTGATGTATTCATATTATTCTCTGGATATTTTTTTTATCTTTATGTTTTAATGCTATTTTTTTGCGCAACTTTTATCGAACTTATAGCTATTGTTGCAATATTGCCTAATTCAATTGCATTATTCAGAAAATAGCATAGTATCAAATCTTTTATAAATATTCTTTAAGGGATCAAACTGATATCAAATAAAAATAACAAACTACTTTGTTGCAGTTTATATTTTATACATAAGCTTATGATTTATAGACTTTGAGAATTTTCAAAATAAATTTTCTTATTTGATTTGTAATAATTCATTCAAGAATCCTAAGCCACCAGGCATTCCTTTGATGTGGCGATTCATATTATAAAGATATCCGTTTTATGATACTTCAAGCAGGAAAAAAAAATCCAAAGACCTGTAAACGTGACATAGATAAATTTTATTGTTGTCACTTTTTTCAATATTTATCTAATTTATTTTGGATGACCGAAAAAGAATCAAATCATCCAGACACAGAACTTGAAGAAGGAAAGATAGAACAAGAAGAATCAAAAACTAATGCTCATGAAACTTTAAAGGAAACAGAAGCTCAACTTGAATCCGCTTTCAAAGAAGCGGCGGATGAAAAGAGCGCTACTCCAAGTAAATGGGAGCAATGGAAGCCATATCTTCTCAAGTTTAGAGAGCCCAAAGTCATATATACTATTACATTTATCTACATACTTCTATTTTTAATCATTCTTTTATGGAAATTAATAGCATTTAGAAGGAGCAAAGTCGAATACGAAACACCAATTGGTTATATTTGGAATATGAAATTCAAAAATGAAATTATTAAGTATATTAACCAAAGACGCCATGATCAATTCGTCATTGTTCATGGCCCCAAGGGTTACGGAAAAACTCGCGGAATTAGAGTTCTCTCTTCTGAATTGATAAGTGAAGGTCGAACACCTTTCATTTTTGATTTCCAGAAGATCAGTAAAACAGCAACAAAGAAAGATGCACGCAAGGTTCTCCAATCACAGCTTCTTATGAACCTCATGAAAATTGATGGACGAACAATCGATATTCCAATGGCTAAAGCCGTTCAACTCCTTACCCCATTGACTGTTCTCAAGGAAACAGTTCCAAAGACAATCCATTTCCAATTCAAAGACCAAAATCTCCAGAAAATCGCTTCACTTTTACTACAGATTGCTTATGGATTTGAGAGGAATCCAGCAACAACTATGAACAACTTGTTTGAAGCAATTGATGCCCTTGCCGCTCTTAGACCTGTCATATTTATCGTTTCTCCAGAAATTTTATTGAATAACAACCACAAAGAAATATCAGACCTCTATACTTCGATTCTACAGAACCTCCGTTCCTTCGCTGAGGCCTATAAATCCACTCCAACTGTTACAGAAATTTCAGATCAGACATTAGTTCCAGAGATCTTAACAATACCATCCTGCAGAGCACTATACCTTGGCGAGCTTCAATTTGAGGAGGTTGAATCTCTCTCAAATGATAAATACTTCAATTTAAACGATGTCAAGAAGATTTACAACAAATTTGGAGGATACGGTGGCGCATTTGCTACTATTCGTGATAACAGACGCGATGGAATACCAATACAAAGTACAATCGATGAAATTGATTTCAGCGATAAAGAATGGCTTTCAACTGTTGTTTATTCTTCTAAAAATGTCAAGAAGACTGTTGCTTACCTCAAGGATGTTGCGTCTGTTAAGAAAGATGTTTTGTATAACCCAGAAAATGAAGAATGTTTTTACCTCGTCAAATCTGGAATTATCTCCATATTAGAGGATAACAAGCGCCTTACTTTCCAGTCTAAATCACTCAAGGCTTTATTTGATTCATCTTCATTCTAATTGAATTTTTTTTTTTTATTTTAATATCATTATGAATAAAATGAGTTTATTAATAAATTTATTTTTTCTTTAGACACTAATTGACCTAGATGTTTAGCTATTAATCCGATTAATAATAAAATTTAATTTTAAATATATTTAATATTCATGATTTCCCATTCCATTTATTATTTAAAGCTCATGATGATAAATGTTATGAACTAAATGTTCGGTTCTCTTGATTATTAAATTTTCATTTAATTGGATAAGGTTCTGAATGGTCTCATGATAAAAATAAATTTATTATGCATAAGAACAATTTATAGTAAAGATATAACAATAAAACAAACAATTAAAATTAATCAAATTTTTGAGTGAGCCTGAAAACCAAGATTTTCCATTGCCTTTGCCTTTTGTCGCTTAAGACTTTGGATTTCATCTTGTTTAGAAGCTTTGATTTCATCATATTGATGAGATAATTTTTCGAATTTGTCTTTCAAATCAGAGACAATTTGATCCTGAACAACAATTTCTTTCTTTAAATCATCATTTTCTGTACGGAGTTTTTCGAGGAATTTATTCCAAACTTGTCTGTGTTTTTCGAGAGATTTTTGATTAGCTTTCTTTGCATTGCTTATTTCAAGATTATATCTTTCAATTGGTATATATGTTCCTTGGGCTTGAATTGCAAGGCTTTGTTTTTGGTATTCGAGGAAAATTGATTGTAATTGTGATCTTAACTCAGTTCTTTGATCATATAACTCTGAATTTTGGTTTTGAAGATCTTCTGCTGTTAAATTGTATTGATCAAGCTCATCTCTCAGTTGCTCAAGTTTAGAATTCAGGACTTCTGTTTGTTTCTTCGATGAGGCTAATTTCTCATTGGTTTCTCTCTCCAATTGAGACATATATTCTTGTAATTTTTTAATTTGCTGATAATGAGGTAAAGCTCGCATTTCTTGATTCAATTTTTTGACTTCGGCTTCTAAATTGTCGCAAATCACTTGTTTCTTAGTAATTTGTTCATCAAGCTTGGCTTTTTCTTCCTTTAGTTTGTTGATTTTTTCTGATAATTGATTATTTTCATCTTCAATTGATTTTGGACTTGATGCATTATTCAATTCTTGCATTTTAAGAATATTTGCGTTCAATTCGTTCAATTTATCTTGTTGTTCTTGTAACTTTTTCTGATTTTCTTTTTCGAGATTATCTATCATTTGGTTTTTTTGGTCCAATTCAGCTCGGAGCTTTTTAACTAATGATTCTTGCTCGGATTCTTGTAGTTTTTTGATCTTCTCATCGAAATTTGGTATATTATCATATAAATCTAGCTTAACAGTATTATTATTTTTAGTTTCAGGTATATCTTCTGTCTGAACACTTGGAGATGGATGCCATGCTACAGGAGAATTACTTGGCTTGGAACGTTTCCGTTTAAAAAATGTCGTCATCAAAAAAATAAATAAACTAAACATAGCTCTAAAAGTAAATAATTATGTTTAAAACTGTCCGAATAGCATATATTTTCCCTGAAATATCCTCAAAATTTTATTCATTTCCAAAATAAAATTAATTCTAATGATATGAGCAATACAAATGAATATTTATCTCGCAATTGGCCGAATTGATGAATGTGAGTAGTTTATGCTATGATATAATGAAATTTAATTTTTTATTTTCAATGTGAAATTTGTATGTGTAATATGTTGGAGAACTATTTTATGAAAGGGATAGTGTTAATTAACTTATTACACAATCAGAGATAAAAAAAATTATTTTCTTATTTCACTAGTTTAAGTATTCTATGGTTAAAATCTTAAAATAATGTGTAAATTAATATATTATTTGTCATTCTTATCACTATAGATAAGAAAGATATAAAATAATTTTAACAGTAATACTTTTTTATAAAAATCTTTATGAATATCTCTAGAAAGTAATTATTTTTGGAAAGCACTCCAAGCATTATCGAATTCTGTTTCTGTGTTGTTGCACCATTGTTTAAAATCGCTGATACCACTAAGAACTATGTCAGTAATTTTTTCATCATCATCTGCCTGTACTCTAAGTGCTACTTTTGTCTCAGCTGGGTGAGGAACTGTGTAACCGCAAAAGTTTACCTTTGGATTCTGAAGAATTGTCTGTCTAAGAGCATTACCCATTGTGTATGTTTCACCTGTGAAAAGCATTGAGCCTGATGAAGGCTTTTCATCATCATATGTAATAACTAGTTCAAGAGGCTGCATTTTTAAAAATCTTGGTTGTCACTTTTTTAGAGTACAAAAATCTTCATGAGAACAATTTATGTTCTGATATTGAATCTATTTGTTCCTTATATATAAACAATTCGATCCATATACTAGAAATCGAACAATATTGATTTTTTGATTCTCATATTTCACATGACTCAGCAACTCCGGATTTTTGCAGTATTTTAAAATAGTAATTCCTATTTCAGTTGGTTTGAATCATATAATTTTATACATTTCGCATTCAAAATTTAGATTTCAAGATATTGAAAACATCTGCTTGAAAAACATCCATTTTGCATGTATACAAAATGTGTTTATAAGTTTTTGACTTTGTTCATATCTTAATACTCAAACATATGTAATATCAAATGAAAAATCAAATTATCTTTTATAATGTTTCTTTCTTTAATATAATAAATTCAAACGTTTCATAACTGTCTGTATACAAGTTTATAATAGAATCCTTGTTGTTCAAGCAACTCATCATTTGTGCCACTTTCAATGATTTCTCCGTCCGAGAATACATAGATAATATCAGCATTCTTGATCGTTGATAATCTATGAGCAATAATTATAGATGTCTTCTCTTTCAGAATATTATTCAAAGATTCTTGTATTTTCTTTTCTGATTTAACATCATGTGCAGATGTTGCTTCATCAAAAATAAAAACTTTTGGATCTTTGATTAATGCTCTGGCAATTGCCAATCTTTGCTTCTGGCCGCCTGAAAGAAGAACTCCTTTATCTCCAACAAATGTTTCATACTTTTGCTCAAGTTTTGTGTTAATGAATTTCGAAATGTTTGCAAGTTCACAAGCATTTTCAAGCTGTTCTTCTGAGACAGCTTTAGTTGTTCCGTAAGTAACATTATCTCTGATTGTCTTTGCAAAAAGAGTTGCCTCTTGTGGAACGATTCCCAAATTTTGATGTATCCATCTAGGATTGATTTCTTTAATATTTTTACCATCAATTAGAATCTCTCCTTCTGTTGGTTCATAATATCTTTCAAGTAACTGAATACATGTAGATTTTCCAGAGCCTGATTTTCCTACTAAAGCACATGTTTTTCCTTTAGGAATCTTGAAAGAAACATTCTTAAGAACCATATCTTGTCTTGATGGATATCTAAAACTGACATTCTTAAACTCGATTTCTCCATTGAATGTATCAGGAGTTTCGCCATCTTCATAAGGAACTGATGATTGATATCCCAATAATTTGATGTATCTTGAAATTGAATTTATTGCTTTGACAGAACTCTGCATTGAACCTTGAACTGTAATCAATGCCAAAACACCACAATAAATGAAACCCCAAGTAGCAAATAAATCACCAACTGTGAAACCATATGATCCATCAGCTTTCTTCGAATCATCAATAATATGTGTGCCGTAGAAGAAAACAACAAGTACAATGCTTTGAACGAATGTCATAATTATGAAAAACATCATTTGACCTAAGAAATTCGCTTTCTTTTCAAGTTTGGAAGCAAAAGTTTGTAACTGATAGAAATTACCTGTTTCGCTTTGTTCACGGTTGAAACTTCTTACAGTTCTAATGTAAGATATTCTTTCTTCGGCAAATGTCATAACTTTTGAGATTGCCATGAATTGCATTCCACCTGTTTTCATCAAGCAAGGTGTGATGAAACTAACACATATCATTGACACAGGAATTATTGAAATGCCAACAAGTGCAAGTTTCCAACTGTAAACAAATGCAAAGATGATGCCTGTTAAAAATTGAGCGATATTTTGGAATAGAACTGCTTTTGATGAAACTGAGTTTCTGATCTCTTCTGCATCTTCATTAAAGACAGTTAATAAACTTCCTATTGAGTTTGAATCAAAGAAACAAGCATCAGATTTCATCATTTTCTTAAATAACTTTCTTTTTAAGGAACTTGTAACTTCGATAGAATGAAGCTCCCAAAAGTATTTGTCAGCAAATTTTGTGATTGCATACAATGCAAAGGTTCCTATCATCCAATATATTTGATGCATAACTTTATTCATCTTTGATTCTCCATTGACTTCATACTCAGAAAGAGCTGTTATGATATTTCCATAGAAGTAGAAAGTCAAGATTGTACAAACACCAATGTAAATTGATGGAATAATTGCAACAATTCCTAGGTAATTTCCATAAATTTCCTTAGTTAACATTTGTTTAGCTATCTTCATTTCTTCCTTCTGCTTCTCTTCTGGGGAGACCTCTCTCGGGCTTTCCTTTATCTCTTGAGTTCCAGCTGATTGTTCTTCCGTCATTCAAAATAATGAAAAAAAATCACTTTCAATGGCTTCTGAATTTGTTTTCAGAAATTTAAAGCATTGAAGGGAAAAGGTGGAAATGCGGCTCACAATTTTGAATATGTTTTAATTTAAAAAGCCCCTAATATCGGAGATACAAAGAAAGCAAAGCATTTTTTATTTTGGACTAAATGTTCTTGCCATTTATAAAATTGGATTGAAATTTCATACCTTTTATTGAATAATTATAATATTTCATAAATAGTACGCATTATCCTTCGATTTCATTTCTTTTTTCCGTTTAGAAATTAAAATCAATAATTAGCCAGAACATTCATTACAATTTTTTATTCTTGTATTTTAGTATTTAACATCAGAGTAATATCTTTCCTCAAAAGGTACGAAATTGAATATGATCATTGAAATTTCAGAATCATTTTTCACAATGTCTTCTGATAAAAGTTCACGGGTCACAAGTGAAGAAAACATAGAGAAGACTACAACAACAGGGTTTGAGATGTTCGAGTGCTTGAAGTTATTCAGAAACAAAGCAATTCTGTTCCTAGTTTATTTCATATCATTAGGAAATGGAGCACTTCCTATCTTCAACATGATGATTCTTGGTGATGTAACATCATCAGCAAGCACAGATCCAACTAAAACTGCAACTAAGTTAATGACTCCTCTTTTATTAAAATTAACTTATATTTCAATTGCCCAGGCAGTTATTCTCTTGATAACAATTATGTGCAAGTCCTATATCATACCAACATTCACTGTTGATATAAGACAAGCAATGTTCAACTCTATTATGACACAACCAATTGATTTCTTTGATAAGACTTCTTCAGGTGTATTGATGGGAAGATTTTCTGAAGATATCACAATCATAAGAGATGTTTACATTGAAAAGAACTGTGCTATGCTCCAAGGAATGACGATGTCACTAATAGCAATAATAATGGGATTCATTAGGCTTCCTTATGTGTCGTTATCATATTTCGTAGCAATTCCACTTCTTGTCGCATCATATATCCTCAGTGAAAAATATATTGACAAGTTGTGGAAGAATCATAATATTCAATCAACGTCAATTGCTTCAAAAACAGAAGAAGTGATCTCACAATATAGAACAGTAAAAGCATTTGATTGCGAGAAGAAAGAATGTGATGATTACAATGATCTTCTAGATAATGTTGATGATATTTATCGCAAAACAGCAATTGCACAAGGTTTGAAAGAAGCTTTCTCTAGTATTATTGCAAATGGTTTAACTGTTTTTGTTGTGTACTTTATTGCATACTTAATGATGGTCAAAAAAAATACAAAGGTCAAATCAGGAGACTCATTATCAATGATGATGTATATTATGTTGGGAACAATGGGTTTTTCACAAATTTTATCAGCATCTGATAGTTATAAAAAGGCAAATATGGCTGCCTTAAAGATTTTAAACATAATTAATCGAAAAGTTGAAAATGATTCGGAAAATCAAACAGAAATTGGAAAAATCGAGGGAAAAATAGAGTTTCAAAATGTGAGCTTCAAATATTCCACAAGAGACGAATATGCAATTCGCAACCTAACATTTGAAATTAAACCAGGTGAGACAGTTGCCCTAGTAGGTGAATCTGGATGCGGAAAAACTACTACTCTGTCACTATTACAAAGGTTTTATGACGTCAGCGAGGGCAAAATACTAATTGATGGAAAAGATATTTCCAATTTTTCAGCCTCCTCTCTCAGATCCCAAATATCATGTGTACCCCAATCACCTGTCCTGTTTTCTATGTCAATTTTAGACAATGTCAAGTATGGCAAGCCGGAATCTTCTTTCGATGAAGTTAAAACAGCTGCAGAAATAGGAAATGCTCATAACTTTATTTGTCAGATGGAAAATCAGTATGATCAAGAAGTCCAACAGATATCATTGTCTGGAGGCCAAAAGCAAAGAATTTGCATTTCTCGTGCTGTTCTTTGTAATGCGCCAATTCTTCTTTTAGATGAAGCAACTGCTTCTTTAGATGCAGAATCAGAGCAACTTGTTCAGGAATCACTTGAAAAGGTTCGCAAAGGAAAAACTGCTATCATTGTTGCGCATCGATTATCAACAGTGAAAAATGCAGACAGAATCCTTGTATTTGACAATGGAACAATTGTTGAGACAGGAACACATGAAGAGCTTCTTGAAAAAGGAGGAATCTACTCCAATCTTGTTAAATTCCAACTTCAATAAGACTATAAATAATTGATTATATTAATATAAATGAATGATTTGACTTTTTAGTAGAAAAAATGTTTGAAGATTCAATTGTAACAAAAAAAATAACAATAACCCAAAAAATTGAATATTTTTAGTTAATTTAACATGGTCATCTAAATCTGACTGATTCCCTCATCCAAGCTTTCCCCAAAAATGAAAGAAAAAATAAAATTGAAAAAAGCTCGGTCACCGGGAATCGAACCCGGATCAAAAGAACGACAATCTTACATGATAACCATTACACTATGACCGATTTACATTTAATAGATTTTAGATATGTTTAACATAAATATAATTATAATAATTACTTCAAAAATGATAGCCCAGGATTCTGCTCTATTGATCTAAAGTCCTAATAGATAATATAACTCAGGCATAAACGAAAATAAAAAACAATTTATTCTAAAAAATTTAAAATAAAATCCCTAATTGGTTATTCTTTCATTTTTTGAGATGAATTGTATATTGTGATGAATGGTATTGAAATAAATTTGTAAATAAAAAAATAAATTTGTTAAAGGAACCGAATTCTTAGGAATTGAACCAACTGATTGTTCTATGAGTGATGTTAAAGTAAATATGCAAAACAAAAAAAAATATATAATTAATGTTTTTTGGATGCCATAGTGCATAAATAAGTAGCTAAATCTCTAGGATTTGATATCCTTAACGCTGATAAGGCTGCCCATCTAGATACTTTTTCTCCTTGGATATGGAAAGAAGCAACGGATTCTTGTGCATTTGGAGATAATGAAATACCCTCTATGGCAATATTATGTTTCCTAAATGAAAATTGATCATACTGTTCTTTATAATCAGAGAATAAATCTGTTAATTGTTTTTCTTTTGTATTAAATATCTGACTGTTATTTTGTGTAGGTTCTGTTTGAGTTTCTTGATCCTTTAATTCGTGATCTTCTGAATAAAAATAACGAATAACAGAATTTGAATGCACGATGAGACTTTCTGCTGAAGCCCAGCGATAAGAGTTGTCCTTACACTGTATTCTATAATACAAAGATCCATCGATAATTTTGTGTGATGTTATTCGTGAAAATGCTTCTTTTTCAGACATTTTTGACACTTTTTATCATTGTAAAATCTCAAATTGCGCGATTTCGATATTTGGAATCGTTCCAAAGATATTTCTTCAATTGTATTGCTTTCTAAGTTGTTGCCACTTCCTTTGGTAATGTGATTTTAAATTGAATATATGATGTTATAGCGCTTTAAAATTGATATGTTAACATTTTGAGTTAATCATTAAGAATATAATTCCATATCATATATAATGCATATAAATCATCTCCTAAGTGCTTAATCAACTTCTTATTAAATTTCAAATTCTCAGCTTAATTTCATTCGATATTGAGTTAATGTTGGTGTTAATTTAAGTTATTTATAAAGTTTCTCTCCATTAATTAAAGTTAATATGCTAAATTTTTCATTGCCAGAATTAATATTTAGAAATTCGACAAAAATTGCAAGATATCCGTGTTTAAAACATTTTAAGTAAATGGAATATTAACACAACATTTCGAATAATGGATAAGGGCAAGAACGATAAAAGCGGTTTGGCTCGACCTTTTCGAATGAGTACAAAGACAGAGATCTGCGGTTTCTCCGGACACATCTTCCACGCTGGCCACGGCCGTGTTCACATCCGTGAAGATAAGCACCTTATGGCCTTCGAGTCCCGCAAGGCTTTCCGCATGTGGGAACGCAAGCGTAACCCACGTAAGATCGCCTGGACAGAGCACTACCGCCACGACCACAAGAAGTCTGTCGCTGATACAGCTGCTACAGAGAAGCGCGCCCAACGCAAGAAGGCCACACGCACATACGCTGGTGTTGCTATGGAAGGTAACCAGCACCAGATGGTTCAGATCGTTAAGAAGCGCGTAGCTCGTAAGCCAGTTGCTAAGAAGAACTAAATTTCTTCTCTAGATTAAAAAAGATTGGTTATACTTAGCTTTAGCAATATCAAATCAAACTTCTTTTTTTTTATTAGAACTTTTTCGAGTATTACTTTTTATGTCCATTTAGAAAGTCAACTCCTTTTGTCTACAGTTTTAAAAAGATATCAGATGGTCCGATATATCTTCTAAAATCATTTTAATTAAATGATCGGAAACTCATTATTATGCATAGGAAAGCAGAAATAGATATGCTTTTATTCACAAAAATATGTGAAAAAGAAGATATATTGATTTGTATTTAAAAGTGTAATTTAAATAAATATAAAGCATATCATTTATTTATTTCTTGTGCTTAGCAGCAGCCTTCTCCTTCTTAGCTTCACGGAAAGCCTTGAGCTTATCTGTCTTCTCCTTGAAGAGATCCTTCTTTGCCTCCTCAGCCTTGATAACACGGAACTTGATTTCGTTCTGGGCCTTTGGAAGAGCGAAGAGGGCAGCATCGTTAACTTGCTCAACATTCTCACCCTTCTTGACCTTAAGGAGGCGAGCCTTGTAAGCAACGAGGCGCTCAACATTCTGCTTAACCATAGCATCCTTGGAGTGGGCACGGCGAGTATCGACAGCAATGCCTTGGAATCTGGCAAGAGCTGGATCGAAGCCAGCAGCAACGAGCTCCTTTGGAGAGAAGCCACGGCCTAAGCGTGTCTTCATGTTGTAGCGAACTGTTGGGCAGCGAACGATTGGGCGGAGTGGGCCTTCGATTGGCCGTGGGGCGATCTTCTTAGCACGAAGATTACGAGCGTTACGACGGCGCTGAGCACGAGCTGGGTCATCAAAATATGTCTTTACGCGATGATACCAGTATTTGCGGAGGTGGTCGTTTGGAATCTGGTTATTCTTGGCAACCATTCGAAAGGTCGACCAGTACGATTATTTTTGCTTCAAATATAAAAAATCATCACAAAAATGAATATTTGATATTTAAAACAAATGTATATGGGATAATAATGACAAAATAAAATTTATTGAGTGATTTGAGGCAGGAAATTAAAATCATAAATTTTAGTTGTCGATTATTGATGAATACTAGTAATCAGAATGGCATCGTATGAGATATGAAAATGTATGGTTCTATGTTCAATAAATGATTTGTTAGAGATCGATTTCTTGTTTCAAATAATCTTGAATTATATGGAATTTTGCTGATTATTATAATTTAATTTGTTCTGTATCTAGTTTGGACATTCTTTCTTTCGATAAATTCGCTCTTAAGAATGAAATATTTAAATAAATTTCGAATGTTGAATGAATTGTGGCTCGAATCAACTCATCTATCCCCTCATATTCCTCTGTTCCATCCTTCAGATTCCAAAAAAATTTTGATTTTCAAAATCTGATGTCACTCTCCTAGAAGTTGAAAATGAAATTCTGAATTTTAGAATATTTTTGGAAAAAATACAAAAAATGAAGATTGAAAAGCTTCTAAAACCATAAAGATAAATTTTGATCTAAAATCAAATGGACAATATTATATTAAAATTAATACAATATCAATATTATTCATTTATCCATCATTTTATTCATATTTCAAATCATTAATTTTGATTTCTTTAATGAGCCAAGATATTCTTCTATCTTCACTCTAAATCACTTTAAAATCTTATTTCCCACATAATCCTAAGACTTAGGTTATCACAATCAAGTGACCCTCTACGATAATAAATTTTGATGCTCTCTTTATTCCTTCCAGTTGGATTGTGCTGGTCTGAAAAATTACTTTCAACAGTCTCTCAGATTGTCCTTGATAAGATGGGCAAAGCGTATACAGCGAATCTTTCAAGTGTCTTCCTTGCAGCTGGTGATACAGATCTTGTTTCTCACCCAGCAAAAGTTGGAGCTTGGATGAGTTACGTCGAGAGACCACCATTCAATTTTAAGGGCTTCAACCACTGGCATTTCACTCGCCAGCCTTATGTTCCAAAAGAATTTGGACAAATTCCAAGCCAAATTGATAATGACAATCTTATTTCAAACGTTATGGAAATGTCAGACGATATTTACAAAGGTAGTACAAAAAGATCTTGGCCATTAGCCTTTTCAATGAAAATTTTGTTCGCTGGTGTTTGCGATATTCACACACCACTTCATGTTTCTGAATACTTTTCATCAGAATTTCCAAATGGCGATCAAAACGGGCGTTTGTATGAAGTTGTTTACAAAGGACAAAAAACTAACTTGTTTGATGTCTACGAAACAGGCTGCGGTCTTGATGAAAACCTCCAAGTCACATACGACGAATCATTTTGGAATGATGTTAAGGATTTAGCTGACAATTTGTTGGAAGACTTCAAATTTGTTAGCAAGAAATTCTCTCGTACAGAAATTACAGCACAAAACGCAACGACATATCAGTATACAGTTGATAAAATCTATTCATTGGTTAAACCAGGTGGTGAACTTACAACCGAAATGATCAATGAATGTCAATCACATACACGCGATATGATGCGTCTTGCTGCTGAGAGATTAGTATATATCCTTAATGGTAGCACTATTCATGCTCAGAGACTTGAGAAAATACCTTATACAACACCTCTTTCCACATCTGAAATGGTTGCATGGTCATTGATGTTTATCCTTGCTCCATACACTGCTTTCCTTGTTTGGAAGAAACATTGTGCTTCCAATGTTTCAGCCTAATAATAATAAAAATATTCTTATTTTTTAACTTTAGTAATTTCCGATAAAGATTAATTTACCTCTTTTTTACACATTCCCTTCATATATTTTTGATTTTGCTTTGGAAATATGTTTGAAAATTGATTTTGCTTTGGAACATGGGATAATAATTGCTGTTATGTATCAATTATTTTTGTGTTTCAATTGGTGTGGTTTTTCCTTCTATGAGAAAAAATTTTATATTTTATGATTTTTTTTTAAAGCTCAAATTTATTCAATCAAGATGAAAATTTAAAATGCACCAGCTACTTGACGAACGAAGGCATCAATCTTGGCTCCGTCCTTCAAAACTAAAGAATCTGGAGTATCATCATCGTTGATTCTTTCACCTTGGTGGAAGAAACGCATTGAATCTGGATCTACAGACATTCTCTTGCAGTAAGCACTGAATAAACGGCGCATCTTAGCAGTACGTTTGATCTTGAAAAGAACTTCATCACCCTGTGGATCGGTAATTGTGATATTGATTGTGCCGGCGCCATCTTCCTGGCCATCTTCTTTGACCTGGGTATTTTGATTGTCCAAATTATCCATTTAAAATTTACTGTTGTCACATTTTCAAAAGTGACGTTTCTACGGCGATGAAGCCATATTTAGATATCTTTCATAATTTGATACCAGAAGATTGTGAAAAATCAAATCCAAAAGTTACATTAATAAATTTATTAGATTATTTTTTTATCCGAATTTTTACAAAAATTGAATTATTTTGAAAAAACTCACGGATAAATTAATAAAAGAATTATCAATCTTTACTCTACATAATCTCATATATATTTATTATTGACATATAGTAACATTATTAGATCCGCGGTATTTTCTGCTTCTTAGAGCATTTTTTTCCGAATTGTTATTCAAAATGAGAAAGTGAAAGTGCTCTAATAACTAATAAGTAGAACTAGTTACATTACATATTTCCCAATCAGAATGCATCCTTGATTTAACAAATTATTTCAACCAGAATAATAAAATGAAACACTAGTCTTTGGAATTACACAACTCCTGCTAAACAAAATCGGTTTAGTGTGCTCATCCATTTAATGCATGGATTAATGAACTAACAAATTATATTTGGAATATATTTATTTTAGGGTGAGACTTATCGCCACACCTGTTGACATGAAATCAACGACCCTCTTAAGTATATTATGGCAACACAGAAATGCAATAATTATTTTTTTGAATGAAAAACAATACACGTAAATAATTAAAATTTCTTTGAATAGTTATTATATTTTTATAATACTGAAGTGGCATATCATAATTACAAATAAATGAACAAAACTTTCCTTATTTTTGGATTTTGAATATTGAACCACATTATCATCATTTCAGAAGATTCTTTTCTGCCATCTTCAATACCCTATATACAAGACTTGTTTGCTTGCTAGAAATCAATTCTATCATTTGATTTTGAGTAGCGTAATACTTTGATTATATGATCACACAAATTACACATGAGAGTAATAACATATAGATCGAAGGTATTCCCACAGTATTACAAACATATGATTTTTTTCTTTTTCATAACAAAACAATTTAACAAAACAAGAACAAATCAAAATCATATTAGTTATTGAAGAATGATGTTGGATCTGTTTCCATTTCCTTAATTAAGTCTATTAAATGTAGTGAAGACCACATATCCGCCAGTTCAACTGTTGGTTGATTTTTAACGGCAACAACAGGAGGCTCTTTTTTAACTTCTTCCTGCTTAATTGTTGGGCTTGCATTTGCAGTAGCCATTGTTTCGAATGTTGGTAGGTGATAACATTGACTGAAAAATTGGTTTTGATCAATTCCAAGAGCGCGTGGGTATTTTTTGCCAATTATTTGGAACCTATATCTGCATTGGACATCAGTTCTACCAGGAATTTCAGCTGCAACTTTTGTCCATGATCGATCTCCATAATGGTTGACCGCGTTGATTAATTTGATATCCTCGTCAGATGACCACTGACTTTTGTTAATAATTGGATTGAGAGAGCGAAGCCATCTTTGACTGCATTGATTTCTATTTCTTCCATTACCTACAAATTCACATATTTTGGTCCAATCATTGGGGCCATATTTATGCATTGCAGCGATTAATCTTCTGTCTTCATATGAGCTCCAAGACTTTGACTTTTTATGGGGGTTAAATGTATCATCATTATCTGTAACTGAGGTCGGCTGATCAGGAACATCCATAAAATTAATAAGCTTCTCAACAGGAATAAAAGTGCCTATCAGATTTATTGATTGACTTTTCGCTTGTTGAAAATCAATCGTATTCGTAATAAATGAGGAGAGGACATCTTTCATAGGCTGAATCTTATCATAGCTTATACCTTCTAGGATATCATCATAAAAAGCAGGGCTCAATGAACAGTTATTGAGGTTCATACTCTCTGTAAGCATTATTTAAAATAATTGAAAATTTCAGAATTAAAATTGTATAACTCAAAATAAAAATTGATAAGAAATATTCAAATGTAGAAATGAATGGGTACATAGTAATGATTAGTTTATAGAAAGGTACATTCACTAGGCGATAACAGTAAAATGGGATGAAAATAGGATAAATAGCATCCCTATATAGTGCCTAACAATATTTATACGGGCCAAAAAAAATTTGGCTAGAGATTTGGCTAGTTAGAAAATTTAGAAAATTGAGAGGAATTTTTATTTTCGAATTTTTTTTGGAAAGTTAAAATTGTGATTAAAAATCGTTTTCCGGGAGAACTAAGCATCTTATCATATATTTAAATCGATAAAAATATTAAATAATAGTTGAATAGTATAAATACATGAAATTATGGCTGAATATACAGAAAAAATGAACATATTTGACATTTTTGAAAATTCATACATTAGTTGGTGACAGACTCATAAACTATACTTTAGCTAAGATTGATATATGATTTCAACAACACATGGTTAAAATCGTAAAATTTTTTTAGATTTCAAAAAGATATATATGGTAATATAATGGAACAGAGTCAGCAAATAGCATGTAAAATATGTTACAATTAACTTTTTATTATATCCAATAGTAGATATCGAATAGTTTCCAGCTTTATGGTTAAATATTTTCTTATCGAGCTTCTCTTTAACTGTTGTATTAAGGTTGTAAATTTTTGATGCTAGAAACTTTGGAATCTTCTTTGCTGCTGCATTTTTTCTTGAGAGTTCTTGCAATTTCGAATAGATCTGCACATTGTATGAAATAGGGGCTTTAAAATATCTTGAAAACAGAATAGGACTGCTTTTCCAAAGGAATGCTTACTTGTAAATCAGAGAGTTTCAAAATTGAGTACAAGATTATCATCATAACTTTTGATTTTGCTGCGAAAAAGGAAGACAATGTATTAACAAATCATTTACTGTTGTTCATCAAAAGAAGAAAACTTTGATAACAACTAATGATGATAAAATCAAGCTATCTTTTAATATTTTAAATTGATAAGACATTCAAAATATTTGAATGGTTTAAAATATTTTCTTTTAATTTCAATAATATATTATCATGATTATATAATCAAATTTAAATTTTTATTCAAAAAGGCAATATTTCAAACTTTTAATTTCAAAAATCTTAATTCGGCAATAAATGTATTTAATTGTAGCAAATTTAATGATTCTTCGTCATGCTTAGCAATTTGGAGCTCATAAATTAATGATTTCTTCAAGTAAAATTCTGCATTATTTCAAAAATCAATAATTCTCTAGTAACTTTTCTTCAAACCCTAACCATTATAATATATGTAAAATAGAAAATAATTGCAAAGAAAGATAGCCGAATTTACTGGGTAGTTCTTGTGATGCGAAATAATTGGAAATTAACACCTAGTTTTAACAGCATCATTCTCTTTTTGCTCTCATTTAAATGCATTCGCACACTTTAATTTTGAAATATAAGAGTTTTGGAAATTATCAAATTTATCTGCTCAAATACTATAGATCTTCATAAGTGTTAATAGAATTACAAGGCTTACATATAGTGTTTAATATAATGATGCACATCATACTGGGATTTATTCCTTATTCATCTAGTTATTATAAGATTTACAACCCCATGAAAATTTAAAATTTTGTCAAAAATAGTGAATGTACCTTTGTTTATAGCTAAAATGGAACTTTCTTTTAAGTATTGAAAAGTAAATTGAGAAGATTCTCATCTAAAAGAATTTGAAAATAATGCGGATAGTTGATTTTTTAAAAATAAAATAACTGAAAATAGTTTTGATAAACTTATTCAATTTATTGAATTATAACGATGTTGTTGAAAAATTTCATATTTTCCTGATATAGATATGTGCATAGAACAAAATCATACATAAATGTCAATTAAATTGAGAGTGCTTATTTCAATGATGATCAAATATTCAATTCGTTTTTTTTTAAATAGGTTTGAAATTATTTTTTATATGGAAATCTTGATTTTCATAATGGTAATCTGTTATAGAATGTTTTTCCCAAACTTGTAATCCTTCCATTTAATTTGAATTGATTTTCAATTTTCAGATGTGAATGCATTCCTAAATTCAATTTGAATTTTGACCAAACACTTAATAATCTTCTTTAATTCCTTATCTTGAATCTTTTGATCACTTTCTTAATAGTTACTCTCTCAAATTTTCTCTATACTTCCCTAACGTAGTTTTCTCAAATTTGGTCTCAAAAAATATCCGTTCAAATATATTATATTCGTTTTATACAAATAGATATTAATGATTCGAAAGAATATTGAAATTTTACTTTAAAAGTTTTTTATGTCATATCATTTGGAATAGCAAGTAATTCAATCATATAAAATTCAATCTTTATTCCTTAGATTAATTCCGCTTAAACATTAAAAGCAAGAAAACCGAATATTATTTCTTCTGAATTTCTGAGAATGCCTTATATAAATTTATCTCATAGATAAGATAAATACTTTGATGTACACTCCTTTAAATAATTGATCTATGATATTTTAATATTAACATCTCCCGTAAATAATTTTGCTTAAATGAGAAATTATCTGATTTAATTTAATGTGATATATTCCATTCTATATGATACATTTAAATGCATTACATTTATAATTATTAATTGATTATTTATTTAATTAATAATTATTTCGTCTATTTTTTGTTTTGATTTAATTAAATGCTTTTTAATAGTCGTAAAATGACTAAGATAAGTATTTTATCTTACCATCTACATTAAAAAGGTATCCTTCTTGCTCTATCTGAAATAAAGAACAAAAGCTAGAATTTTTCCGGTTTATTTGAATTTTTGAATTGACCTATATATTTGAATTACAACTTTTTAAATGCGTTATTAAAATTATCTTTGACATTGTTAATTATGTTTCATATTCAAATTCTAGGCTCACCTTCGTAAAAACGCTCTCAAATTCATGAATGTTTAATTAATGACCCCGATTCTAAAAATTCTAATCATCTCATCTCATATCATATAATTGCCTCAACTAAATTTTGAATTGTTTATTAAATCTATAAAGATTCTTAGTATCATTCAAAAAGTCATTTCCCACAAATTTTTATCATTCGAAAGACAAGGTATTATTAAAATTCATATTATAAAACGAATATAAAAGTAAAATTCAAGATAAAAACATGTCTTTTTAACCCATTATGTTAGTTTCAAGCACGAATTTGTGTTTTTACTGCCATTGAGCTACCAATAGCGTATTTCACGTTGTCAGGAACTTTCATGGGCTTGATTTTATCCAGAAAATTTGAAAGGCAATTTTTATTTTTCTGAGACATTCATTTTATATCTTTCAATTGAATTTTTCGAGTCTTTAGTTGAGTACCTCATCAAATTATCGGCATTATTAGCTCGCTACTATACCCAATGTATTTCTAACAATATCGTAAATATCCAAATTTTCTGTTTGGATGAATAATTCTCCATCAAAAAGCTACATCAGAGGGAATTAATCATCCATCAAATAATTTATTTAATTTTGTTGATAATAATTGAATTTTGAGAAGTCATTATTTTAAAATAACGATTAATTTCATGCAATGAAGCCATAAACTAATTATTTTTCATTTGAAATTCAGACCAGTAACATTGCGAGTTCTCATTCCTACTTTTTCCCAACAAATTAAAGAATTATAAAAATATCAAAAATATCCTTTATTTTATTCAAATTTCCAAACTAGAACAACTGCATTTTAAACTTTTTACATTGATATTTCAGATATCAAATCAATTGGTATTATTTATCATTTATTTTAAATTATGTAATCAATTATTTATTGTTTAGCAAGGTATAATCAAATTTATTCATAAACTTATCATTATTTTTGGCTATTTCATAAAATAAAAATTATCGATAGTTGTTAAGTTCATTCATATAAATATCTATAAAACTAATAATTACTCGAAAATCAGAACTATAACTTTTATAAAATGTTACATTTTTAAAACAATATATTGTTACAAAAATTTAAATTATTATTAATTTTCTTTTTTCTCTCAATCTTATTATGTCTCAACATTAAAATTTGGATTAGCCGACAATTTATATTATGGGAATTTTAATTTCAAAGATAACTCATTCTTAAGTTGTGTAAGATTTTGATAAGCATGGATTTAGATAATTAAGGATTGGCGCTTATTAAGAATAAATTTTCTTATTTTTTATTTTCGAATTTTTAATTTAACCTGATTAAATAACAAAAAACTTACTTGAGTTTTAACTATTGACTGCATTCTTGATGATTGTGTATCATGGTTATCGGATATATAATTAAAACAGCAGCTCAAGGAACTATTATTTCATCAACAGCCATTAAAACTGCTGTTCATTTATGAATTTCGAAATATGATGTTCTTTGATATTATAAAAACTATGGAACGCCACTAAAAGCCCAAATAATTTTTGTACTGAAAAACCACCCAAAATCAAAAGAAGGATTGATCTCTAAGCGAAACTTGTTAAAGCGTATACTAATTAATGGGAAAAATGCCAATGATAATTTGATGTTTTTCATTAGCTGATTTATCTTGAATAATTGCTTTTCATTTAATAATATACACTAAATCCGGACTATTAATGCGATTTATTGTTATATATAAAATTGAATTCTGATTTTTCCTCCTAATCTAAAATTTATGGTACAAATAGATATAAAACAAGAATTGTAATATGATTTATAATTAGTGATCTTCGAAAATGAAGTTTGCATTAATTTTTTTTAGAAAAAATGGATGATTTCGAGACATGGAATAAGGATTCTAAAAGAGTTGAAAATGTGCAGTTTAGATCATGCACTTTAACTTCATAATCGATCATGTAATGATTTTGAGCATTGCCACTTTTCAAATATATTTTTTATAAAGAACGTTTTTTTTAAATTTTGAATGAAGAATACAATCACGACCGTACCTTACTTGAGCGACGAAAACGCCCAATTCCGCATGGACTTTGTATTCTTCGATACAGCGCTCTCAACTTCTGAAATTAAGCCTCTTCATTTGAGTCTTCCAGGAAAACAAAATCTTAAGAAGACTTTGAATCCTCGCCAAACAATGTCTCGATCAGATAAAGTCGATAACAACAAAGCATCACCAAATCAGACTCTAAGAAACGGAAATCACTCTCCAAGACCAACTGCAACTGAGCGTCAACAAGAGCCAGTCTTTGTAAATCAAGTAACACCTAATCAACCACAAGAATCGCAACCTCAGCCAAATCAAATGAATACATTCAAGATGAAAAGAACACTTCAAAATACACTTTTACAAAGAACTCATTCGAGAAATTCACAGAACATGGAGCAACAGGATTCTCCAGATAGGCAACAGCAACCACAACAGAGCTCTAAATATCCAAGACCTCAAGATTCACCACCTCATTCTCCAAATAGAGAACAGCAACAACAGAGACAAGTACAACAACCAGTACCTCGAAGATCACCAGTTCCAGAGCCAGCTGCTAGACAGGCTAACCCAATGGCAGAACTTGGCTTGGATTTCTCGTTAACAGGATTATATTTACTTCCTTGCTTGACAAGTCAGACCATCAATATGATATTCAATGTCGAAGAACCACAACCAAACGTTACAAGATACTCTCTCCGTATGCCACAAGACGTAGATACAGAAATTCGTCTTAGATGTGACGTCAGTGGCAAATCGAGAACTTCTAAAATCGAATTATACTACAACGATGTTGTTGTTGGCGAATTTAAGTACAACTCTAATAATAAATGCTTCTCTGTTGGATTAACCGCTTTAACTCCAGCTATGGAAGCTTGTGCGGTTCTTTTCAACCCTTCATTCTCAAGTTCATCTGCTCCTAGAATATTTGACTTCGTTATTCCTGCTTTGAAGAAGATTGATGGCAGAAATCAAATGTTCCGTGTCCCTTATCAAGAACCGTCAACATTGATCCAATACGTATCAAAGATGGCCAAAGAATCCATCAGACTTAAGACAAGAATCCCTTCAAACGAAGGAAACGAATATGATTCAACATTTAAAGGCAAATTCCTCCTCAATGCTCCAACTAACTTCATATTATACCATGAATCTAATCAAAAGCGTGATATTTGTACATTTTCCATGGTTACTGAGAATTCTTATAATTTGGCCGTCAGTTATCCTCTTTCTCCTATTCAAGCATTCTTAGCTGCAGTTGCTGCTTCGATTCCACTTTAAATATTGTATTTCATGTTTTTGATATAACTTTTTTTTTACAAATTTTTATCATTTTGAATACAAAAAGCTTTTAAAAGGCTTAGCATCATGACACAACATTATACTATTGGATGTTTTGGTCATGACAATAGAAAATTTACATTCATTATCTATTTAGGCTAATAGCTTCATTTTCATCCTGCAGTTCAACGTTACTGAAAGAGTTTTGGAGAAATATATATACAAGAACTTTATTTTACTTATAATCTTTCATATCAAATTTAATAAAATGCATTCTGTATTAAATTCAAAAGAGAAATAAACATATAGGTAGTTGTGTGATTCAATAACAGAAGATAGAGATAATTAAAAAAAAATTCAATATATAAACGTGACATTATAAAAAAGTGACTTTTGGTCGTGGCCGTACCAAAAAGTGTCATTTCAGAAAAATGGTAAAAACAAATCCATTCGTATCCAGTCAAGCACGCAAGGTGAGGAAGTCATACTTCAACGCTAAAAAGGACGCCAAGCACGTAGCCATGTCAGCTCCTCTTTCCAAGGAGTTGCAAGAGGCGAACGGCATCAAGCGCCTTCCAATTCGTCGTGATGATGAAGTCATGATTTTCTCAGGACGTATGCAGAATCGCACAGGAAAGGTTACAGCTGTTAAACTTTCCGAGATGCGCATTTATGTTGATACGTTCACAACAGAGAAGATAAACGGACAAGCCGTTTCCTTCCCTGTTCATCCATCTAACGTTGTAATCACGAAACTGAAGATGGATAAGGCTCGTAAAAACCTTATCGAGCTTCGTCGACTAGGCCGCGACCAAATCCTTGCAAAACTTGGCCACAAGAAGCAATAAATCATTCCAGAGTGTTAGGTTCCCTTATAGACATTCGTATTTATATTATTATTTTATTAATAACAATTTTATTTAAATTTTTAATCGATAACATTTTTTATGTCCAATATTATATTGACTATCAACATGATTTAGAGTTTTCGCAATAATTTTTATCATTTTTAAATTATTTTTGATAATAATGGTTAAAATGATGATTAACATGCCAAACTCCATATCACGTGATAAGTCCTTGTATTTTGCTACTTTTGAATTTAATAATTTAGAGTAATAATTTTATATCTGCAATATTTTTTTTTGAAATTTGATATTTGAGTTAATTTACAAAATTGTTTAAGGTTTCCTATAAATATCAATCAATATTATTGGAATTTTTCAATATAGATTCTCGATGTTTTTTTTTTTGAATGTATATATTCAGCTAACACTTATGAAAGGCGTTTTGGAATTTGAAAAATCACTTTAGACCCTTCTGGGCATAAAGAAAACATTTGATGTTATCAAGTTTTTGAAATTGCGTGTTGTTTATGCAAAAAAGTATTTAATTTTCCTTATATGGGCGTATTTATCGCTTTCTATTACCCTCCCAATTCATAATTGATGTCCAACTAAATTATTGTTTTCTACAATAATTCATATTCAACATTTTGTTTTTGTAAATCTAAGAGGGGATCTATCTATCCATAGCAAGTCACATCAAGGTCGTAAGTGCACCTTTAAATAGCATTATAGTTAAAAACAACAAACATAATTTTATATAAAATAAATAAAACATAAAAATAAATATAAATCACACATTCATTAGAGGAGGAAGAGGAGCTCCTCCTATTCTTCTTTGTGGAGACAATATTGCAGTCTGTCTTGTTTGTGGTCTGCTCTGACCGTAAACGCTCAAATCAGTATGGACAGGCTTAAATGTTGGAGTTTTAACTTTTCCAACGAATCCGCCACCAAGAGTTGGAATATAAGACTCTGCTTCAGTGAAGAACATCTTATCGTTGTTGTTGGCCATTCCATTTGTTTCACTTTGTATCAAAGTATTTCTTGTATGTAAAACAGAAGCTGAAGATTTTCTTGCATTAACTTTTTCTCTCATTTTTTCAAGAGAAGTTGAATTTCTAAATATTTGAGGATATTTTTCTTTCGCTGTTTGTTGCATTTCCTTCAATTGGAAATCTTTATCAGCAATTGCCTTTTCGTATTTAGAAATATATTCATTAACTTGCTGAACAGTCAAAGCTTTTGATGTTTTATCATCAGCTTTCTTCAAATTCTTAATCAATTCTTCTTTTTCTTTGTTTAGAGTCTCTAATTCTCTATGTGCTTCATCCAATTTCGCAAACAAACTCATTCTATATCTCAAATTCTTTACATATCCAGGATCAACAGCTTCCAAAGCATCCCATCTATGTACATTCCTTGGAACAGCAAATTCATGGACTAATGTCATTGTTTTGTGAGTTTCTAACATCAATTCAATCGAAATCTTTTTCTCAGAATATTTTAACTGTTTCACATGTTCGCATTTCTTTTCTAGCTGCTCTGTTCTGTTGTTTAAATTGTCCAATTCATTTCTGAGTGTCTTGATTTCATCAAGTTTCTCTTGGTAAAGCTTTTTGGAACGCTGCATCAATGCTTCATCAGTTTCAATATTCGAACGAAGTTCTTCAATTTTTCTGAGCCGAGAAATTTTTTCATCTCTCAAAATTTCAAAGTGTTTGATAGCAACTTGATGTTCTTGCAATAGCTCGTTATGATCATTTTCAGCTTCATGCAATATATACATTTGCGTTTGCCTTTCCGCGTTCAATCTCGAAATTATTCTTTCAGTTTGCTGCTGCATCTTCTTTATGTATTCCATGCTGTTTTCCATGTCTTTCTGCTCTCCTTTTATTGCTTGCGACTTGAAATGTGTTGTAAAAATGTCTTCTGTCGTTTGATGAATATTCGAAATTATTCCTCTGACGTTATTTTCGAGTTGTGTGCACTGTGCTGACAGTTCTTCGTTCTCCTTTTCAACACTCTCTAATGCGCGTTTGTAGTTATTCCTTTCTAACCTCATTTGTTCACTTAATTCAAGTTGATGAGCGTTTTTATCTTGGTAGTGCTCAAATTCCTTCTGGTGCTGCGCGTATTCCTTATTAGTCGTCGTGATATAATCATTGGTGGCTAGAATCTTTGCTTGTATCTGGAAGGCTTCGCTTCTTTTAACATCAATTTCTTGAAAAAGTGACAAAATTTTTTCTTTCATTTGTTGTAAAGAAGATTTTTCAACATATGTGTCAGATTTGAGTGTAAGTGCTTTACTCTTTTCTTCTACAGTTGCCGCTTGTTCTTCTAGTGAATGGGACCTGTCATCTCTTATTAAACCCCTGACTTCACTCATTTGTCGTTGAGTTGAAATAATGTTGTTTTCTATTCCATTTATTTTGAAGGTTGTATCGAGATACTTTTGTCTGAGTGCTTTGGCTTCTTTCCTGACATCTCCTTTGAGCTCTCCGATATGTTTTAACTGATCACATTGCTGGTTGTAATCTGATTCAAGTTGAATTGTCTCATCACTTAAAGTTTCAAGGGATTTGATGAGCTTTCCTTTGTCATCTTCACAGTTTGCAATCACTTTCATCTTGTGGTCTTTCTCTTCTGTCCTCAAAACGATCTTATGCTTGATTTCATTTAATACTTTGACTCTTCTTATGTTTTTGTCCTTTCTGTTGCGTAATTCTTCCTTCTGTGAGGATGATTTGCTCAAGCAATCGTAGAATTCTTGTTTAAGTTGCTGGTTTGTGTTAGTTTTGTTAGTTTTATTTCTATTATTCTCTTCGACTTGTTGTTGTGACTGTTTGACAATAGGCTGTAAGTCTATGATGGTAGATGTTGTCTCTTCGTTGCTTTTCTGTAGTTCTTCAAGTTGATTTTGAACGTTATTGATAACTCTGTTAAGTTTGTTCTCTTCTGATTTGAATTTGTCAATATCTTTATTAATATCTGTCATTGTTTCATTAACTCCTGCAATTTTGTCTTGGAATGTTTTAATTTCTTCATCTGCGTTTTGTTTTTCTTTTCGTAGGTTATTTACTTCGTTAGAAACTTCAAATATCGAAACATCTGTTCCGAATGAAAATGCTTCTCCACGATGCACTTGTTCCGAAAGTTGAGAAATTTGAGTTCTTAAGCTTTGTATCATTTTCTTTGCGTTTTGCTCAGATTCAAATGAAGAACTTACAATTTTCGTTGCTTCCTCGTATTTGTCTTTGAGGTCGTTAAGCGAGTCTTTATCTTTTGTAGCTGCATCTAAAATTGCCTTGATTTTTGTAGCGTTTGTAATGATATGAGCGTTCATCTCTTGCGTTTTTTCTAATAACGTGACATTTTTATGATAAATTTCGTGGAATAACTCGTAAGTTTTCCTAAAACCGAATAAATATTTTGCAATTTTAGGATCATCGGCTGAATTTGATTCGATATCTTTAACAATTGCTTCTACTTCTTCGCTGAGACTACCTTCTGTCTCGAAAGAAATATTAAATTTTTCATCTTTCTTCTTCATTTTCTTCTTTTGTACGTTATTTTATGCAATTTACAAAATTCATTGATTTTCAAAAAAGTCAATAAGAAAGCGGAATTAGATAATCAAGTACACAAAATCTTAAAATTTCAAAATAATATTTGACAAGTTCTTTGTCATCATGTTCTTAATGATTCGATAACTTTATAGTTCATAAATATCATTATAGAGCACTCATTTTAGCATCAGACATAAAGATGCATATACAGCACTCATTTTAGCATCAATAAATCGTAAACTTGAAGTCGTTAAACATCTTATCTCAGTTGGAGCTAATAAAGAAACAAAGTATAATCATGGATGGACTCCACTCATTTGGGCGTCATCTAAAGATTATCTTGAAGTTGTTAAACATCTTCTCTCAGTTGGAGCTAATAAGGAAGTAAAAGAATTGATGGATATACTGCACTCATTTGTGCAACACAAAATGATCATCTTGAAGTTGTTAAACAACTTATCTCAGCTGGAGCTAACAAAAAAGCAAAGGACAACAACGGAAAAACGGTAATTGATTTTTCGAAAGGAGCAGTAAGAGACTATTTATTATCAATTGCTTGAAATTAACCTCTTGATGCATCACCTCTCAACCATTTTTGCAAAGATCACAGCCAATATTTTTTTTTTGAATAAATTTTAATTTTTTAATATATAGCTAGGGCAAATTCTACATGTGTTCTTGTATTTTGTTAAAGCCCAATGGAGCAACTAAAGGCAATGCTTAAAATAATTTTATTATAAAATAAATCATGTTTGAAATAGCATTCAGGCAATTCATCAATTTATAATTCTATTTAAACACATTTGTTCATTATTTAAATTTTCAAAAATCCAATTTTTATTAGTAATAATTCTAATTTATGATCAAAATAATGAAAATATTTTTCATCAAGTGTCACTTTTACAAAATGGAAGGGGATGATCGAATCACAGTGAGCAAAATCTTGAAATTTATGCGTGCTGGGAATAAGGCAGACGAAGTTTTTAAAACTGTAGTCGGTAAAGAGCCACAAACCATCTTTTCAGAAGAAGTTCCTGAAGCTTATTTATGGAATTTCTTAATTCAGTTTGCTCGTGAACAAACAAGACAGAGAGTTGCTAAAGCACGCAAGCCAATTCAATCTATGGAAGATATTATCAAATTAATAGAAAATTCAAAACATATTATTGTCATTATAGGAGCTGGTGCTTCTATCGGTCCAGACTTCAGATCCCCCGGTGGTTTGTATGATTCAATTGCTAAGGAAGGTTGCCTTGAAGATCCATATCAAGTTTTTGACTTAGATTATTTCAAAAAAGATCCCACGATATTCTGGCGCTTTGCACATAAGATATTCCCCGACAAAAATCCTGCTCACTCCGATACACACTATTTCATTGCCGAGCTCGAGAATCACGGCAAATTACAAAGATTATATTCCCAAAACGTCGACACTTTGGAATGCGGCGTACCCGAATCGAAGTTAAGATGCGTTCATGGATCATGGCGCAACAGTTATTGTTTATCTTGCGGAAAGAAATTCGATATTGAAGATTTACGCGAAGCTGTCCAAAATGGAACAGTTCCTACATGCCCTTGTGGCGGCCAGATAAAACCTGGCATTGTTTTCTTCGGTCAAAAAACAAATATCGAAGATGAAGATATAACTGCTGATTCCGAGGAAGGAGACCTTCTCATTGTCATCGGAACATCATTAAAAGTCGCTCCGATCTCAATGCTTCCAGAATTTTTCTCGCAGATCCCTTCAATTTTGATAAATCGCGAACCAGTTACATGCAACTTTAGCGCGGAATTTCTTGGTGACTGCAGTGATGTTGTCAAGGCAATTCAGAAGGGTCTTGGATGGAAAGATTTCCCGGAACAGCAAATTCACTTTAATGAACCAAATAAATTCTTCTTCCCGGACAAGAATGGAAATATTTCTCATGTTTACGAAACAGGACCTGTCTCATTTGTGGTTACACCCTGTGAAGCAAATCCTAACGACTTATTGTAATTTTTTTATTTATATAGATTCATAAATACATATTTGTATTCACTTTCTACCATATATCATGTTTTTTAGTCCATTTGACTAAACTGCTCGTCAAAAAGCGCAGGTCCGATCATATTTTTGAGTCAACCCATACAATTAATTCTATGAGTTTCTCTCAAATTGGTGTCAAAATCAGACCTGCGCTATCAAAAAATTTGAATTCATGTATCGATAAGGCTATTTTTAATATTAGTAGAAATATTAATCAACATCCAAATTTAATTCTTTTTTAATTGTCAATGCCAATTTTGTCAAATTTGGATTTTTTCTATCACTCCTATAAAAAAAGAGAGGTGTGCAAGATTTATTAAAGAACAACATTATTTGGGAGATAAACTATGTACTTCTACTAACGAAAGTTTGTTGTTAGCAATAAACTCAAAAAGATCATTTTGAATTTCAACAATCCAAGTCTGATATGATAATATCTCTTTCACATACATTCAAAATGTTTGTTATGTTAGTACGAATTGTACATTTCCCATAGTTTTTCCCTTTGAATTTATAAAATATCAAGAGAGATAAAAATTATGTCATTTTGAAAGATCCCTCAAACCATATTAAATAAAACTCGCATTATGGAAGGATTAATGACTTTTCAATTTAAGATTAGAATTTCCTCATTTTTATTATCGTGTTCATGTTATTACATAAGCAGCTTGAAACAATGATATAAGTTTAAACAAATGAACATAGAAAAAGAATTCCTGAAAAAAAAATGCCAACAATTTTGCAATATGGATTCTCTTTTTCAGCCGTTCCCTTTTGTTGACAACATTAAATTTCCCAAGCAGTCATTTGCTGATGAAGTGGCGAAAACACGCAATCTACAACAAGATGTGATTATAGCTAAAATTAAGGAACAAGCAAAATCAATCGAAGTTTCATATCCATCTCTTGCACAGACATTTGAAAATCTGGTAATTAAAATTCGAGACGACTTTGATGCAAAATGTAAAGGTAGCAATAAGTTTGAAATGTTACCAGTAATTGCAAATGAAAAATATTACCCAGATTCCGCCGATACCAGCGATGTTAAATTAATTCGTCCAGATCAGCTATTTAAATTCCTTAAAGATTCTTTTACAGCTATAGATGTCAAAGATTATTCATATCTCCTCAAGTATGGCATATCTCCAAGTTCATATCCATTAGCAAAACTGATGATAATTTTAAAGCTGATTTCAAAACAAACTAAATTTGATATTGACGAAGAAGTTAAAAAAGAAATTATTTCGGAAGACAGAAGTCAAAACAATTTGGACCAAAAACCTCAAATCTTCACAAGGTTACGCAAAATACCCAATCATCCCATCGAAAACTGGATTAAAAGTCAAGAAATTACGAATCTGATTCAAAAATCTCCAAACCAAACCATTTACATTAATTCGTCTCCCGGATCCTACATTGTATTAGATAATTCACAAGGAAGATGCATTATCAATGTTGCCTCTCAAAAATACGCAATTAATAATAATGATTTTAAAGATTTGAGTGGTATCATTGATAACAGATACAAAATTACAAGTGCTGCCATTATAGATGGTTGTTTGACTTTTATTCTCCTTAATAATTATGAAGTCAGTGTTATTGTTTACAGAAACAGTGAAATTCCAACTGATCCAGGAATGGGCGAAATCATCGATTTGGATGTCAAAACAGCTTTTTCAGGAACATGCATTCATATTATTAACAATGAATTGCATATCTATACTGCATCCAATAGCATTACCATTTTCGATTTAAGAAACATGATAATCGTTGACGAAAAGCCTCAATATTACATCTATTCAACCGTTAACTTTTCTGAAAAAGAAATTTTTGGAATCAGTTTTCACGAAGATACAATACTTGTTGATATCCGGCCGAAAGGAAAATGCGAAGATTATTTCTTTCATTGATTTTGTTTTTAACATGTATGATAAGCAAAATAAGGAATTTTATGAACCAGTTCTTAAAGCACTTCTTTCAGTACTATCAGTAATACCAATGAGACCTTATCTTGTTAAATGTGTTATCACAAACTTGGATAAACTTTTCAAAACAGATATTATCTGGAAATACTTTATCAAGCAAGATTCCAATTTTACTGAGTTAATATTGAAATATTTGATCAATTATGGAGAAAGCACCGAAAGACAACAAATCGAAAAACCAACATCAATCTCATTAAACACAACAATTTTCGCTCCTGAAAATGTTTGTGGAGATATCGAAACTTATTTTGCAACTCCTTTCAGAAAGATTAAAGTAACACAGAAAGATTTTGTTAAAGGACAAGTAAATCAAAATGCTTTCTTTAACTACGAAGAATTGTTATCCGAATCAGCAGAGATCAATGGACAAAATGTGAGCATTGATATCATTGGAAACAATAAAAGTACTCAATATATTCTTGAAGGAATTGTCTCGAAAATCTGTTCCCAAGATTTTTCAAAAGCAGATCCAACATATGCTTTATTCCCATATTTATTCATCAAATGCGCTCAAAACTCAACAAAATCAATTCCTCTAACGGAAATGGAGCAAGCTCATGCTGATATATTGAGCCTTCCGCATTGCGATAAACCCAATGAAGAATACTCTAATTTTAGAACGAATTTGAGAGATGTTTATTCTGCAGCCGAAAGGGATTATCAAAATCCAAAAAGTATTTTCCATATCATCGCAAAGGCAACAACACAAAAAATGTTTAGAAAGAGGACATTTAATATTGACGTTGAAGTCCTTACAGTTAAAATAATGCTTTCAATCATTTGGTCATGCAATTTGTTAAAGGAATATACTGAATTCGAAACAGAACCAACTATAGCAAAGTTTGATACAATTTTCAAACCTTACTTACCAAACCACTATTAATCTTTTGAACACTACGGAATATAGTGGAGTGTTGAATTCAATAAACCGAAAATTCCATACTATAATTGAAAAAGCTTATCTTGATCCAACAGACGATCAACAAGCTAATAAATCAACAGACAATCAGCAACCAAAGCCTTCTCCACAGACTGCGAGATATGAAAAAATAATTGCTTTTTATTCTTTTGAATTTGATTATACAGAATTGGTTGCGATCGAAAAAATAAGTCATTAAGAGAAGAGTTGCCAAATGAAGTGAATTTGATAATCTTGAATTTCTTCAAAAAACTTCGCAAATTGAAAGCAGAATCATTTGCTATTCCTTTTGCGAGAAGTTTAGTTCAACATTTAGATTTCATTATCTACCCAGAAACAGGAAAAAATCACAAAATCATAAAAGCCTGTCAAAAATTCAATGATGTTGTGATCAATTGTCACTTGATTAGTAAAGAGGGTAACGATCAGACAATTGCTAATCTCATCAATAACATTTCACAAAGTTATGAAGAACACAACACAGAGCAAGCTGATATGAAATTGGCATTAGTGACTCTTAAAACAATGGAAATAGCAATTAATAATCCTGTAGAATGCAATGAATCGCTACCTATACCAGGAAAAGATGAAGAAAATTATCTATTTAAATTAGCTTATGCGAGAGCAACATTTACAGATTCGAACTGGCAGGTTTCGGAGAATATCTGCAAAATTAGAACCGAACACAAAGACAAAATTCTTGAAAAAATCGAAGCTAACGACGATGAAAATGTTAGCTTGGGTGCGATGATTGCATTGGGTGCTGAAATATTTGATTCAGAAGTTACAAGATACATCAAGATCAAAGGAAAGACAGAACTTGCAAATAATCATGACGTGGATGTTCAAAGGAATTCTCAAGCTTGTTTCCAAATTGATCCTCCAAAGTTTAATGTTACTGCCAAATTAACAGCGAAAATGATTGAGTTTATCGATAAAGTTGATCTTGATATCCAAGCAACACCTTCTCAAAAACCAGCTGACAATTCACAAAAACCATTGGATACTCCACAAAAAATTGCAGAAAAGGCAATCAAAAATTGCATTATTTTGTCATTTTTATCAAAATTATTTGATGCTGTATCTGACAAGAACAAATTTGCTGAAAAATTCCCGAAGATGAAGGAAATATGCAAGAAGTTCAAAGATACAGTAGTTCCAAATTACACAAACTCCAAGTACTCTTACTTCATCAGACAGCAGCTGAAAAGAGTTTGTGAAAAGAATGGTATTAAAGACAAATTTATTCCTTTGACACATTGCGGTGAATGCAAGGATTCTATGTTCAATGGCAGTCCTGATACATCATCATTCTTCGTCCATACGAAAATGATTGATGTCAATAATGCTATAGAAATTTCATTCACAGATATGAAGACTCAACTCAAATATATTGGTTTCATTTCTGAAAACTGGGATTGCACATTCCTCAGTTTGCTTGATAGGAATATCTACATGGATAAGAAGTTTGTCCCTTACACAGGCTCATTGTCAAATATAACTTTGTGGATGGACAATAACTACCTTTGTTTCGGAAATGTCAAAATCGACAGCGGTGAAACAAAGAAACGCTGGGCATTTGTTATCACAGTTTGCGATGATTCTCTTGTCGAATACAAGTTTGTACAACCAAGGAGCACTTCACTTAAAGCTAATGCACCTCCAACAAAGCAACATAGATTTGACCTCAATATGATTTTCCCCAAAGTTTGTCTCGGAATGCAAGTGAAAATCGAAAACCATTCTGATGTAAATATATCCAGATTGGAAGCTAATTACGGTTATACTATTACAGGCTGCAATTTCGAAAACAGATCAACAGAAACTTACATTGTTCCTGCAAATCAAATCACAACACAATACACCCCATTTGACACCGTTATGATTTGCGCAGAAATAGAAAACAGAATCGGAGATCCAACACAATTATTAAATGATTTGTTACAAACATGTAAGAACTACTCGATTTCATTGATCAAGACAATGCTTCCTTATTATCTTCCAGAAATTAATAGCGAAATGGCATTGAATATGATCACAAAATTGTCTGACACATCATTAAAGCAAGAACTGGACCAAATTAAAGCACTAATGAAAGGAAAAGAAAACGATATCAAGGCCAAATTAGAAAATACTGTAATGGAAGGCGAAAAAGATCCAAAATTCACTGCTGGCAGAGATATCAATCAACTTTACAATTCCACTTACGGTGCATCACAGATCGGTATCTTCCAAGCATGGAATCACGGTATTTTCTATGAAAAGACATTCGTACAAGGCCTTAAATTGTTCTTCAAGTATAAGAAAGTTTGCCTCGGTTTCATTCCAATGATTCTTAAAACATTCAATAAGAATCTTCCAAATGATTTGGAATCAGCAAAGATGATCCTTAACTTCTTCAACAATCCAACATACGAGGGCTACTTCAGCAACATGTCTGAAAAGGATTACACAGAATATTTCAACAACTTAGTTACTTTTGTTTTCGAACGCGATCCAAACAATTGTCGCTAAACAAGCACATTCATCATTGATCAACAAATGTGCACAGTCACTTATTGGCGACTTGTTCACTCTTGGTAAAAATGTATCTAACAAAGCGAAACGAATGCCACCATTGCTTCTTTTCTCCGACAAAGGTGCAACATTTTCAAAGTGCGTTGTCAAGAACAATAATTACTATCCTGTTGAAATTTTGTTGCCAAATGGCACAACCAAAATCATCACAAGTAATTCATATTCTTCTTGCGAAGCTAACAAAGGATACAGATACCATTTTGGCACTGATGGCAAACAAGTTTTGTCTGACTGGAAGAATTACATCGAAAAGGATTTCTCCGGAGTTTATAAACCACTTTTAGTCGATTACATGTTGAAGAATAAGATCTGTGACGCTAAAATCGGTGATTACCCATCAATTGTTTATTCTTTGCAAACATCGGTTTATCTACATTGACAGAAGTTAGTGATGATTACTTCGATTATTCCACACCAGAACTGAATCCTATTGACAATTACTTTAATGATGATGCCAACATTAAAGTTGGATGGTTAAACAATTTCAGAGATTGGGCTGCTGAAGGAACAATCGGATATTTGAAGATTGATATCACTAGGACACATTCTCACGGTGTTGACTATGATTCTCCAAACCTTATCAGAATCATTGATTACCTTGCTAGAGATGAAGCTCATTTCCCATCAAAAATCATCGCATTCAGAGCAAAAGAAAACAAACTTATGTATGTCGCTGAATACGAAGGAACAACTGGCCAAGATGTCGGTGGTATGTTCAGAGATTCATTCTTCCTTATGGTCAATGAATTAATGGATGTTAATATCCGATATTTCATCAAGCCACCAAGCACTCTTCATTGTGAAAAGAATCGCTTAGTTCCTGCATCGAACTTACCAATCAAAGTTGCAAGTACAATTGGTTCTCTCATTGCTAGTGCTATTGCAACACGAAATGCACACAAAGCTTGGAATCTTCCACGATTCATTTGGGACAGTTTTGTTACTAACTCAGACCTTTCTCTGCTTGTTGACTGTGATGACGAAAGTTATTTCAACAGTCTCAAAAACATTGTTAATGCTATGCGCAAAGGATTCTGGAAAGTCATTCCTCTTGACAAAGTTAAAAACTTCTCCGGCCGCTTCATTGAAGGATTAACATGCGGTGTCAAGAAAGAACTTGACTTTAATTCATTCATCGCCTACTTCAATCCACCATCAAGAAATTGCGTTGTTTGGCCAGTTTTCACCCAAGCAATTTCCAAATTCACTTCTCAAGAATTTTCCAAATTAATGGGATTCATAACTGGAAACGAAACTCCAAAGAATGCAAAAGACTTTTGCTTGAAGTTAGCTGATAAATCAACAAGCTATCAAGATGAAAATAGTTTCGCGCTTCCATTTGCTCACACATGTTTCAATTTAATTGAAATTATGCCATATAAAACACCAGAACTCCTAAGACAAAAATTGATAATTTGCTTCTCATTCCAAGCAGAATTTAATGATTAAATTATTATTTTATTTATTTTAATTCTAATTAACTTTTATATTGCTAAATATGAACACAAATAAATAATTTATTAATGTTTTATGTTGCTAAATATGAACACAAATAAATAATTTATTAATGTTTTATATTGCTAAATATGAACACAAATAAATAATTTATTAATGTTTTATATTGCTAAATATGAACACAAATAAATAATTTATTAATGTTTTATATTGCTAAATATGAACACAAATAAATAATTTATTAATGTTTTATGTTGCTAAATATGAACACAAATAAATAATTTATTAATGTTTTATGTTGCTAAATATGAACACAAATAAATAATTTATTAATGTTTTATATTGCTAAATATGAACACAAATAAATAATTTATTAATGTTTTATATTGCTAAATATGAACACAAATAAATAATTTATTAATGTTTTATGTTGCTAAATATGAACACAAATAAATAATTTATTAATGTTTTATGTTGCTAAATATGAACACAAATAAATAATTTATTAATGTTTTATATTGCTAAATATGAACACAAATAAATAATTTATTAATGTTTTATATTGCTAAATATGAACACAAATAAATAATTAATTATGGCATTTAAGGGCACACTTACTTTCTGACATTCTCCAGATCAAATTTCGAAATTAATTTAGATTTATAACTGGAAACTAAACCCCAGAGGTTTCAAAGGAATCAACAAGTTATTAAAATGAAAATAGTTTCTCGCTCCCAAATGCTAGCACATGGTTCAATATAATTGAAATTATGTCATTCAAAACACCAGAACTTCTCAGAGAAAGACTGAAAATTTTCATCAGAACAGTCCTTTTAAAAATTATTTTTATTATTTTAGATTTTTAATCAAATAGGTAATTTCTTACAATCAAAAAGTTTTCTATGCATAGTTTGCTATACGAACAATTTCATCACTTTGATATAAAAGTGACAAATTTGACTTTTACATTGATCTTTCCAGACAAACTTAGAGTTAAACAAATATCAGATTTGCTGATTCCACAGCAACTTCAGAAACTTCTGGATATTGAAGAAGCCATTTATTCTCTCAATTCCGAAAATTTTGATCAGAATGTTTCTAAAATAAAAGATTATATTGACATTGGATTCAAAAAATATTTGGTTGATATTGTTGCTCTCAAATCACAACAAAATGAAAGAATTAACAAAACAAATTCTTTTTTACAAAAAATTTCGGATTTATTCGAACTGAATGTCATCTGTCCAGAATGCAAATCTAAAATAACTATTCAAGAATTACAAGAAAAACTTTTCGAACCAAATTATCTTTTAATAATAATGATTTACTTGATGCAATCAATTCAAACGATCCAGGCTTAGTTAAATATGTAATTTTAAATAAACCTTCACTTTTAAATAAGACAAATATTGATTATAACATCAAATCCAATATAATTGCAAGGGGAAATTATGAAATGATTCATTTATTTTACAATGCAGGAGTAATTTTTAGTGATTGCTTTGATATTTCTATATCATTTCGTTTAAATAATATTGCAGATTGGATTTTAGAAAATTTTAATAATTTACAACAAAGCAGTGAAACAGATATAAGATTTAACATCAGAGCTTTCGTTTTTTACGCAGAAAATGGGTTGGTTCTACCATGCGATTTCCACAAATTCTTCAAATCACTCAAATTTCTACCAGGGCTACATTATTTTTATTCATTTTACTCTCCAGATTCAAAACAATTTTACCAAATAATTAAGTTTTGTTATAAAAACGATTATTACGACTTTTTAGAGTTTATTCTGAAGAAGGGAAATTTGCCTGTGCATTAGTTAAATTTATCGTAATTAATAAATACAATCAAAAAATTTATAATTTGTTGAAAAGTTATAATATTGTTCCTCCAAGAAACATTATGATTATAGATAATCAAACACCCGTAACATTGGCATATAAGAAAGGAAACATTGAATTGTTTAAAGAATTATTAAGTACAGGTGCTGATCTTAACTATATAAACGGAAAAACCAATACAATTTTATATTATGCATGCAAATATAAAGATTTAAATGCTGTTAAATCTGCTTTAAGCTATGGAGTCGATATCAGGGCAAAAAGCTATAAAAGTGCATTATATGTAGCGCTGCATTTGGGAAAGCTTGATATAGCAAATTACTTGGTTGATAATGGATTTGATTGCAGCATGGATCATTGCAGAGACTCTCATTCAAAGTTTCTACTTTTGGCAGCTATTAATTCTTTGGACTTCTCATTACTCAAAAAGATATACCATGCAGGAGGAAGCACAGAAATCAAACATATGTACATTAATAGTTTGAAGTTCATTCATGGAATACTGTTTAATTCACATAATCAGAATGATGATACTTTCAGTGCTATTAATTATGCAATTGAAATCATGCAATTCTTTGCTAGGCGTTAATGTTATAATAAATGATATTGCATTTTCTTCATTGATGGATCAAATATTTAATATTGAATTCAAGATATTTTCAGTTAAATATTCCAATAATTGGAATCATTGTTTAATGATGTTTCTCTTGTTACAAATACACATATATAAATTTATTTGAATTTAAAATGTAAAGAAATACATTAACTTTAGTTGATTTATGTATTAGTAGTATTTCCTAGTGTTTATCACATTAGACAAGATATAGCTTATACAAGGAAAATATGACAAATTCTAATTTTTATTAAATTATGATCAATACAAAAACCTTCAGAAAATAGTTTCGGACACATCCTTTAAAATACCATACTTCCACTATTTGTCAATGCTTCAATAAATGCTCGAATCTTGAAATCCACACTGAATTCATTATCATCGGGCTCAGTATTACATCTTGCCGTAAATAAATTAGTCACAATTTTTTTTAATCGAAATAAGACTAATAGAGAAAATTGGATATCTTATGTCTTATATATGTACCAATTTTTTTGATGAAATTTTAGTTAACGTTTTATGTACTGCATTATTCGATAAGACATAATTTTTTCATGTCTTGTTTGCCATTCAATAAATAAAACATGTTGTCAAAATTTGAGAGAAAATTCAATTGGAAATTAAATTTCAGAAAAATGAATGAATATCCTCACGGCTTTATAGCTACACGCGAAGCTATAAAGAGGATAGATGGTATCCGTTCATTCACAGATGTTGACAAATCTAAAGTTCAATACAATACATTCTCAAGTGGACAAGATATTGATATTTGTTTTGTTGTTGATGGAACAAAATCAATGAACAATGAAAGAGGTAAGGTTCACGAATTCGAAGAAAAAGCAAACGAAAGATCAATGATTACAGGTGCAAAGAGCATCTTCAAGAAACTAATGGAATACACTAAGAAGAAATATAGCGATCTAAATGTTAGATATTCTGCCAATTTCTTCAGAGATGCAGCCATGGCCGAACAATTATATAGGCATAAGAAGCAAGGTCATGGAACAGTTGACTACAATGTTGCAACACCATTTGATTTCAAGGAACATGGTGGAAGCATAAACCCAGTTGAATTCGACAAAGTCGAAACAAAGGAGGCGCAGGAGATGGTCCAGAAGATTGGGTTCAAGCTTTCGAAGGAATGTTCAAATTCCATTGGAAACCCCAAGCAAAGAAGATTATGATTATGATTACTGATGCTGGAGGTCATGGAGAGAAATTTAATTCTAAACCGGATAGAGATGATGAAGATAAAGAAATTGACCGCACTGAAGGTCCGAAAGTCGAAAGATTAATCAGAAGAATTGCAGAAGAGAAAATTGATGTTTGCTTCATCTACACTCATTGGAATGCTAAACAAGGAATGAAAGAGTTCAAGAGAATTTATGAAGAAGCAGGTGGTTCGAATTTCAAGTCAATTGAGGAAACATTTGCCAATGCAGGTCAAGAACTAAGACAAACAGTATCTGATTTGATAACAAGTATTGTTGATACTGCTGTTGCTTCATTTAATACATCAAAAGTGAAAGAAATTACTCTTGCAGCAGATGCAAAGTTACCAAAGAGAAAGAAGAGAGAACAAATTTCATTGGAAATCAATGATCAACCAAAGAGCATTCCGAATGAAAAATCAGGCAGAAAGAAAGAAAGAGTTGTTTCAGGAGTGGTCGAATATGAAGAAAAATCACAAGAAAGCACACCTGTTGAGGTTGTCAGCGAAACTCAAACTACTGAAGAAGGATTGAACAAGTTCAAAGATGAAATTAACTCTCACCGTAATGATATAAAAGCTATTGAACAAAAAGTCAAAGAACAAAAGATGACACGAATGATAAATATGGAATCAATTCCACCAGCACCTGCTAATATACAAACTGCAAATCAGTATTTTGTTCAATCAAACCAGCAGCAACAAGGAATGCAAGGAATACAAATGCCTCCTCAGCAACAACAACAGCAAGGAATGCAAATGCCTCCTCAGCAACAACAACAAGGAATGCAAATGCTTCCTCAGCAACAACAACAAGGAATTCAAATGCCTCCTCAGCAACAACAACAAGGAATTCAAATGCCTCCTCAGCAACAACAACAAGGAATGCAAATGCCTCCTCCTCAGCAGCAACAACAAGAAATGCAAATGCCTCCATTATAAAATGTAAACTTCTCAAAATTGAGAGACCTGCGCTTTTTGATTATCAGTTTAATATGATTTTTTGTCAGATTCTCTCAATTTTAAGATTTTTGAAAAAAAATTTTGAAAAGTCAAAAGTCAAGAAATTTTTAAAAATTATTTAAATGTCAAAAGTCAAGAAATTTTTCATTTTTATTTAAATGTTTGGTATAGAGTATCCAACTCAAAAGAAACAAGGCGTTAAGAGAATCGATCGTTGGAATATTAGTAATATGGATGATAGATTTGATCCTTATGTGGTTAGAGACGCGTGCGGTATTAATAGCAATTTTTATATAGGATCCGATGTTATATACGGCGCGAATTCTAGATCTTTATTGCGTCAATTCGATGCTAGAACAGTTGCGAAAAGATTTCCAGATGCATTTCTTTCAGAATATGTGTCGTAGGTACCACGTGTTCTTGTCCGGAAGAATCCAAGTTTTATCAACTCGATGAATAAATCAGATATCTGAAATACTGAATATCTCTAATCCGATTTTCTTTTTTTCGAATTTCAATTTTTCAAAAATCAATTTTTTGAAATCTTGTTTATAATTTTTAAACTATATTTATTTTGTTTTGTTTGTTATTAATCAACTCGTCGCCATATTCAATTTTTAGTTACTTTTTTTTAAAAAAAAGAACCTTAAAAGTGCAAAAAAGGGTCTGCACATTTTGAATGCAAAAGAATTTTTACTTCTACCCACAGCAGTAAAGTATGTCATGTAAAGTTTTACTTCTACCCACAGCAGTAAAGTATGACGTTTACCTCAAAAAGTGGTAAAATTGAGAGAATCTGACATGTAAAGTTTACTTCTACCCTCAGCAGTAAAAAATCTGACATGTATAGTTTACTTCTACCTACAGCAGTAAATAAATAGAGGATGTTTTATTGTCGTCTCAAAAAAGTGATAAAATTATCATTGTCGTCTAAAAAAGTGACGAAATTATCATTGTCGTCTCAAAAACGGATTTTAAAAGCATGTTTTTGATACCTAAATAAAGGAAGAACATCAATTCCATCTATGCATACAGTGTGCAAACACTCATGATATATGGAGCAGCTCTTTATCTGGCTAAAAATACTATTTAATTTAATGTTTTTTCGATAACATCAATTTTTCTTGTTAAATCATCAATTTTCATCGTATAAGTAATTTTAGATTCAGGAATAGGTTTCAAACTAATTTCTCCTTTTTATTTTAGTAATTCTAAAACCATTTATACGATACATTTTATTTAATTTACAAGTCGTCAATTCTTCAAATTGCTTTTTATTACTTTCATAAAATTTATTAAATTCATCTATTGTTTCAAATGTTTGAAAATCTTTAATTGGTTTTATTATATTTAATTTCTTTTCAGGTATTTTTATTTCTTCTTCAACAATTTCTTCTTTTTCATCTTGCTTTTTATCAGTTTCAATTTTTTCTAAAATCGGTTTCATTTTATCTAATTTAAATTGGATAATCTTCTAATTAAAGTTCAAATGGATTCAAATCTTTCAACACAGTGTGAAAACCAAATTGTTCTATAGTATAATTAAAATTATGACTTGTAATTATGAAATATGGATAAGTGACTTTTTTTTGCATAAGTATTTACATGTATAGCTTTAATTACTACTGCTGAATGTAAAAATATAGATCCTTATATTGGTCGTATCTGTTTTGATATTTTAGAAGATTTGATTATTAGTCTTAAGTCTCGAGTTTAAACAACAATTTGCATAGGAAATTTAAAAGTCTAACTTATTTTGAAAATAAATAAACAAATTTTATAAATAAAATTAAATATAAAATATATAATTACATAATTAAGTGTTACTAAATGTAACTCTTTGTGCACTACTCTCTATAAATGATGCATTCATATTACCGCTTTGTGTAATCTTCATGACAGTTTCGTGTTGCTTTGCAATTTGTTGATTTAATCTATCAATTTCAGAATCTTTTTGATCAATGACAGATTTAACTCTTGAAACTAAATTTCTTATGTATTCGAGTTTACCTGAAAGTTGTTGTGATGCTGTGAAACTTGGCAACCTTTCAGATGTAGAAACAGCTAAGTCAGAAAGATTTAATTTGATTGCATTAATGAGTTTTTCATCTTCTTCTGTTAATAATCTAAAGTTGTGCGTCATTTTGATATCAAAGATATCAACTGAAGAAACAGAAACATCAAGTCTATTTAGTTGAGCAAATGAAATTTGTGGCATTGATAAATTCATTGCTTTGAAAATTGCAGACATTTTCTCTAAAATTTGCATCAAAAATTGTTTTTGTGACAAATTAGATTTCGATTGATTTGCAATCAAAGAATGAACAGAAATAAATGATTCAGTTAACAAAGAAAGCAAAGAAGTCTTTTCATTGTATTTCTCAATAATTGATGAATATCTTGACTTCTGTTCTGCCAAATTTTGTTGTGCGTCATCTAGTTTTCGACTCATTTCATTCACTGATTTCTGTAATGATTCCAATTGGTTCTTTGGTACAAGTGTTCTTTGTGTTCTTGTTACTTCTATTTGTAGTTCTTCGATATTTGTCTTCAATGAAGTTATTTTTACAGAAAGATTTTTGTTTTCTTTAACTTTTTCTTCCAATTTCTTCTTGAGTGTTTCATTTGATTTTTCTAATTCTTTCCTTGTTGATTTTTCTTCATTGTACTGAGAGATATATGTATTAATATCTTTCTGGTTAGAATCAGCGATTGATTGCAATTGGGATGTTAAAGAATTGACTTTTGAAGTTAATTCTCTATTTATATTTCTCATCTTTTCAAGTTCAATGTTTAATGACTCTAATTTAGTTTGTTTCTCATTAATGTCTTGATTTAGTTTAGAACTATCACTTCTTATTCTTTCTTGGATATTAATCAACTCAGATTTAGTTTTTTCAAGTTCTTTTTCTTTGTCAGAAACTTCATTTGTTAATCTTTCAATTTCTTTTTGTTTCGAATTCAACAAAACTTGGTTTTCTTCAAATTTGTTGTTAAGAAGATCATAGGAAGCTTTGATTTGTCTTTGAGACTGATTAGACTGTGCCAAACTATCTTCTGTATCTTGTAAAACAGCTTCCAAATTTTGGATTTTCTTCTTCAACGAATTATTTTCAGTTTGCAAATTGTTCAATTCATCTTTCGATTGTTCGATCTGTTTTGCTTTGGTGCTGATGTCTTTCTTGAGACTTGATGTGGACTGGCTCAAGTTTATCTTGTGATCTTTTATGTCGTTCTTGAGTTTTGAAATTTCAGAAATTAAATCATTTTGTTTTTGTAACAAAGATTTTTCTGATTTTTCTTTTTCTTGGAGATCTGAACTTAATTTAGATATTTCTTGTTGCAACAAAACATTCTTTTCGTTCAATGTCTTGATTTCATTGATTAATTTGTCATTTTCATTCTCAAGATTTTGCAAATTAATCTTAAGAGATTCAATTTCTTGTTTCTTTGGTGATGAATTGACATCTCTTGTTAATCTCATGTCTGTTATGAGCCTTTCCAAGTTTCTTCTCTTGTTTTCTTCTGATTTCAACTTTTCTTCTATCAAAGAATAAGAATTCTGCATTGCTGACTCCATTTCACTTGTATGAAGTATCTTTGACTTGTATTCCGATGCTTCTGTTTGAATTTTTGTCAATTCTGTTTGAGTGAAATTTAATTCTCTTTGTAAACTCTCTTTTTGCTTTGATTCTCTATCAAGCTTTGTCTGCAATGTGCTGCTAAATGCTCTAGATTCATTAATTTGCTTAGTCATGCTCTGGATTTTGTTCTGTGACTCATTTAATTCTTTTGTCAAATTTTCAATTTTCATTTTCGAATCAAACAACTGATTCTCTAATAAATTGACGTGTTTCCTTAAGTCAGAGCTAGACTTAGTCATATCATTGATTGTTACAGCTGCTTTTGCGTTTTGTTTCTTCATGTTTTCGAATTTTGTTTCATAATTATTCAAAATTTCAGTTTTATTTTGAATTTCGAATGCAGTCTTCTGAATGATTGATTCTGTTTGGCTCTTGATGTTCTCTATTTCTTTATTAGCATTGTTAAGTTCATTATTTTTATCAAGTAACTGCAATTCTAGTTCATGAATTTTATTTTGATGATTTTGAATAATTTCACTTTTAGTTTGATCTGTTTTTGTCATTTCCGAAATCTTATTGTTCAAATCATTTATCTGCGTGTTGTTCTGTATCTGTGTGAGCTTTAGCTTCTGTTCAGATTCTTGCAAATTCGATATTTGTGCTGTCAAAAGAGAAACAGTTGATTTTTGATCCAGAATTTGTTTCTCCAAATTTGATTTATCATTTGAAATTGTATCTAATAACTGTTGGAGAGTTGATTTGGATTTTGTGATATCTTCTATTTCTAGTTTAGTTTTAGTTTGATAGATTTCTGATTCATGGATTGTTGATTCATAATCAGCAACTTTTTTATTCAATGAAGCAATTTGTTTTTCTTTTTCTTCAACTAAAGATTTCAACTGAGTAACTGTTTGAAGAGAAGAATCCTTTGATTGACTTAATAATTGATTATCATTTTCTTTCTTCTCGATTTCCTTCTTGAGCAAATCATTTTCTTTCTGTGCATTTGAAAGTTTTTCTTCTGTTGTTAATCTCAAGTTATTTTCATCTTTAACTTTCATTTCATAATCTTTGATTGTCAACTGGAATTGTGTTCTTTCTACATCAACTTTGGCTGATTCACGCTGATATTCATCAATCTTAGCTTTGTTTTCTTTGATTTCATTGTACAATGATTCAATCTTTGCCTTCATTTGGTTGTTTGATTTATAAATTGTTTCGTTTTCGACTTTCTGGGAAATCAAATGATTTTTCATGTCTTCAATCATTGCATTCTTTCTCTTGATATCGCTGTTCAATTCATCAACTTTGAGTTTATAAGAATCAGATTCTTTTTGCAGACTAATTGTTTTCTCATTTAATTCTTGGATTTTAACATTTTGTGATGTATTTTCATCAATTTTAGATTGTAATGTTTTAGAGATTTCTTCTGAATGTTGTTTCTCTAAATCTAATTCGTTTTGGATATCTTCTTTCTGTTGTTTAAGATCCTCAATTAACTTCTTTGTATAATTTAATTCATTCTTGAAATTAATTGTTTCGTTTTGAGAATTTTCTAAATCTTTTGTTAATTTCTCAATTGTTTCTGTTAATTGAGAAATTTTCTTCTTCAAAACTTCCATTTCGAACAATTTCTGGTCTTTCTCAGCAATTTCAGCATTTAGTTTAGAAATAGCATCATTAGTTTCGGTGATTTGAACTTTTTGTTTGCCCAAACGATTTGTTAGTTTTTGCAGTTCTTCAATTTGATTTTCTTTTTCAGATAATTCTTCATTCATACTTTCAATTGTAACTTTAACTTGACTCATTTGCTTCTTCATCTTTTCTATTTTAATTGACTTCTTCTGTATAAAAGCAGATGCTTTTTCTAAGGCTTGTTTCATTGAATCTCTGTCTCCATAAACAGTAGAAATTTCTGTTTCATAACTTTCTTTTTCTTGGATCAAATTTTCGATTTGATTTTCAAGAGATTTCAACTGGAGAGACAAATTATTCTTTTCCTGGTCATGTTGTTTGTTCATATCATTAATTAATTGATTATGCTCATTCTCCATTTGTACTTGGTTCTGTTTATGAAGAGTTATGATGTTTTTGAGATCTTTGACTTTTTTATCTGATTCTTCCAATTTTTCTTCAGCAATTTCAAGTTTGTCTTCAAGTTGAGAATACTTCTTTTGTATCTTACTTAGTAAATTCTTATGATTCCTTTCTTTATCAGATAATGCTTTCTCTAATTCAGAAATATTTGCTGTCTTTTCTTCAATTTCTTTCTTCATTTTTTGAGTTTCATTTTCAAATTTCTCTTTCTGCATTGTGATTTCTTTTTCATGAGATGATGTTAATAGTTTTGCATTCTCTTCTTGAAGATTTGAAAGTTCTTTCACTCTTGATTTGATCTCTTCTTCCAATTTCTTCTTTTCCAATTGAGAATTTGCAATAATCTCTTTCATATTTGTCAATTTTTCATTCAATGATTTAATTTCGCTTTCAAATTTAACAATTTTAACATTTAATGATGATTTTTCTGTGTTCAAATCATTGTTCAAAGCATTCTGTTTCTCTATATCCGCTTTCATTTTAGATATTTCATTATTAAGACTATATATTTGTTGCTGTTTTTGATCAACAATTTCTTTGTTCGATTTTGTTTGTTCATCAAATTTAACTTGTAATTCTGTTCTTTGTTTCTCTGAGATTTTAAGTGTGTTATTCAAATCATTTATTTGTTTTTGATTGTTTATATTATTTGTCTGCAATTCTGTGAGTTGCTTCTTCAATTGTTCTTGTTCTGTGATTCTTTTCTCCATTTCAATTCTCATTTGTTCTGTGTTTTGTTTAATTTTGATTTCATTTTCTGATGATTCTTGTAGTTTCTTCTTTAATTCATCAACTTTAGATTGTAAATCTTTGTTCGATGAATTTGATTCTGTTAATTTCCTTTCTAATCTTGAAATCTTTGCTTTGGCTTGACTAATAACTTCATTTGTTTGTTGTTTTTCTTCGAAAACATTGGATTCTTTTTCTTCAATTATATGTGATGCTTCATCTAATTTCTGTTTAAGAATTTCGTATCCTTGTCTGTGTTCTGCAATCTGCTGAGCCAAATCACTGTTCTTTATATCCAATTGGTTAAGAATATCATTTAAATAAGTAACTTCACTTCCAAGTTTGTTTTCAGTAACTTCATGTTCTGAAATAATTTCTCTTAATATGTCTAAAAGTTCATTTTGCGGCGATGACAATGTTGGTTTATACGTTGATGAGTTCTTGATGATTTGTACAATCTGCGACTTGATTTCATTGATTTGATCTACTTGAGATTTAACAAAATCATTTGTAAGATTCAATAATTTATTGTTATCTGTTTCTGAAACTAATTTTTGACTAAATGATGAAATTATATTTGAAAGATTCGATTTAAATGAAATGAATTCGTTGTTATTTTTATCAATAACTCCTTTAATTTCATTAATTGTTTTATCCTTATCTGAAAACGCTTTAACAATCAAATCCAAATCATTTAATAATTGAGAAACATTATCAGATACTCTTACGTGGTTTTCTGTTGGATTTACTGTTCTTGTGACTTCTATAATCTTCTGTTGTAGTTTAAGTAAGTTTTCTTTATTGGACTTATTTGTATTTTCGTAATCATTCATTTCTTTCTTCATTTTTTCGATTTCTTTATCTGAATTAATAAGTTTTTCTTTCAATTCTTGGATTGCATTACTATCTTTCCTTGATTTATCATTTGCATTCTCAATAATACTTTGTGATTGACCTAATATATCTATTTGCGAATTCAACTTATCTCTATAAGACTCAAGTGCATCATCTTTCTCTTCATTTGATTTCTTGAGTTCATCAACTTTCTTTTGTAATGATTCTTTATCCATTTGAAGTTGTCTGCATGCTGTCATCAAACTAGAGATTTGATCTTCCATTTCAAGCTTTCTTTGATGGAGTTTGTCAAGTGACTGCAATTTCTTGTTTGCTGCTTTCAAAGCACCATTCATTTCTCTGATATTTTCATTCAAATCTGATATTTGTTTCTTTAAAGAATTATTTTCTGATTGAACATCCAATAATTCATTTACACTTGATTTGTATTTCTGGATCTGTTTTTGTTTGTCTTTTAGTTTCTTCTTAATAAACTTCATTTGTTGAGCGTATTCAGAGTTCTGATTCGCCAATTCGTATTGATTAATCAATTGATATGCGGAATTCAAATCTTCATTTAATCCTTCAACACTTCTTTCTATTCCTTGCAATCTAATGATTTCTATTTGTTGTTTCTTGTTTTGATCAGTCAAACTAACATTAACTGATTGCAAAGAATCAATTTCATCCATTAAATCTTCTGTTTTATTTGCAAGATCATCAAGATTCTTTTGGGTTCTTTGTTTCTCGATATTTAATAAATTATCGAGTTCAGTTAATGCTTTAACTGTATCATCAACAGTTTCAATGTTATATCTAGATGTAATACCATAAACTTTAGAGTCAATTCTCTTTAATTGATTCGTTGCTGCTTCTTTCAATTTCATTGTTTCGTTGAATGTCTGCGACATCATATTGAATTCATCAGCCATTTTATTAAATGATGTTGAATGAACAGCATTTGGAGAAATCTCTTTTGCAAGTTTAAAGATCATCTGTTTAAGAGCTTTGTTTTGGTTATGTAACATTTCTTCTTTCTGTTGTTTGCTACTAGAAATTGTTGTTTCAAGTTTCTCATTGTATTTTCTAAGTTGATCAACTTCTTTTTCTTGTTCTTCGATTTTTCTTGTTAAATCTGTGTTATCAGATATCTTCTTGATCTCTTCTTGCAAAGCAGAAATAGTATGATTTGCACTTTCATTATCATTCTTAAGAGATTTGTTTTCTTTCTTAAGATTTTGATATTTTTGCTCATTTTGTTGAATTTCTTGTTTCAAATTAGAAATTTCACTTTGCAAATCATCAATTCTAGCTTGCATTTGTGTCTGTATATGCTTTGGATCTTCAGCATTTGCAATAGTTAGTGTCAAATCTTTATTCTTCTTCTGTTCTTTCTCAAGTTCTTTGATAAGTTTCTTCATTTGCTGATCTTTCGCTTTGTTTTTACTTTCTACTTCATCTTGTTTGTCTTTAATGAGCTTAATTTGGTTCATGAGCTCTTTAATCTGTTGATCTTTGTCATTATTAGATTGTTGTAATGGTAAAATAGTTTGATTCGTCACATTTTCCATCAAAGAAATTCTGAATTTTTCTTGATTTTCTTTGAAAGAATTTTCTTGTGACAAACATTTTTCTTTCCAATATTGGACTTGATTTTGTAACTCTGTAATACTTTTATGAAGCTTATCAATATCTTCGGAGTTTTCTTTCTGCATCTTATTTATCATTGTTGACAAATTAAACGAATCATCTTCATCAGTTTTTTCATTGATATTTTGTTTAAGTTCTGAGTTTTCCTTTTTAAGTTGAAGAATTTGTCTTTGCTGATCAGTAACAAGTTGCTTAACTTGATCTAATGTTAATTTCAATTCTTCTTTTTCGGAGTTCACAGCATTAAATCTCTCTTGTAATGTTTTAACTCTATCATCAACAATTGTTGATTTATTTCCACTTCTATAAACTGTTCGAGATTTCTCTTCAACTTGTTTCAAGTTTGACTGCAATTCATCAATGAACATTGTCTTCTGTTGTAATTCTGATGAAAGGGAATTTCGTTCTTTAGTTAATGCAGAATTTTCACTTTGTAATTTTATGATGTTTTCTGACATTTCTTTTAGATTGTTTTGTCTTTCTTCAAGAGATTGAGCGACATCACCGTATTTCTCATCTTTTTCTTGGATCTGCTTAACAAGATTTTGTATTTTAGATTCATTCTCATCATTGATCATTTGTAACTGCGAAATTCTTTCATTTAATTTTGTGTTTTCGCTTTTAACGTTTCTCAATTCATCCAAATCTTGTGCGTATTGCTGTGGATTCGCAACTCCATTGAAATGAAGTTCTTGAAGTTGCTGCTCTAGTTCGTTATTCTTGTTCCTTTCATTTGTAATGTCAACAACATATTGATTGAGTGTTTCTGTCTGTTGTTGAAGTTTTTGCTTTAAAATTAATATTTCTTGTTGAACTTGAGAATTTTGGTTTTGCATCTCTTCTGAATCAACTGCATTACGGGAAGCAGCTTCGAGTTTGGACTGTAATTGAGAGATTTCATCTTGTAAATCAGCATTTTTCTGTTCTAATTCAATGAATAAACTTCGACCAAATCTTTCTGATGCTTGACGACGTTCTTCAAGTAAAATCGACTTTCTGTTAAGAGTATCGAGTTGAGGTAATGAAAAAATGATAAAAAGACGAGAAGAATCATCTTGACAAATTTTTGTTCCTTCTAGATCTAATGAAGTAAGATTTGTAGATTTTTGCATGTTTAGTAAGTTATTGCGATCTTCAATTGGATTGTAACTCAATTTTAGAACTTGCAATTTCGCTAATGATTTGATTTGCGATGGTATAGTTGTAATTCCATTATGCGAAAGTACTAAATATTGAAGGTTTGTCATTTTGCATATATCTGAAATGTTTGAAATGCTGTTATAAGATAAATTTAATCTTGTTAGGTTCGGTAATGATAGAAAAGGCTTGATATTTTCAAATCCATGACCTATTAATGATATTTCTCTGATATTTGTATATCTTTTTAGTGGTTCGATTCGAAATATTCTTCCGGCTTTGGGCGAAAAATTGAAAATAACAGATGTCACAGAAGAGCAATCGACTTCTTTAGTGATGTTGTCGATTAACTCATCATTGAAAACAAGATTAGGGATGGGAAAATTACTTTCATTCATTAATTTCAAACGGTCACATTTTTTTCAATGCTAAATTTTCTAAAGGCATCAAGGATATAAAAGTAATGATGCTAGAGCCTTGGCATTCATATGAGATTATGTGCATATGTATGGATATTTATTTGTGAAGTATGCTGTCAATTGTATTAATAGGGATTTGGAGATAAAAATAGTTAAAAATTGAATGAAATACGAATAGGCTTCCTCAAACCTACACAGTTAGTGGCACAATTTTTTTTGGAAACTAGCAACTAGCACGTGTTTTTTTTAAATTTATAATATGATTTATAAGATTGTTTGGCAAATGGATTCAATGAGCATAGATATTTACATAACTTTAAAGTGATATTCACTAAGTTTGTACAAATTTTAGAACTTTAATATCAAAAAGAATAATATACCTATCAATGTGAACGAAAAGATCATTTACTTCTTAGAACTATCATCATTACTCTTCGTACAGCGTCTTATATACCGCTAATTTGTTGGATGAATTCGAACCTGATGTATCAAAAGAAATCAGGAGAATTACCACCAATATTCTCAATGGACTACATCATAATCATGCCATCGAAGTACTTAAAGTATATTCCAGCAAAATGAAGGTTGGTGATACTTAAGTTTACAATTATCGTTGGCCTTTCTTTGGAAATGTCTTCCGTCTTCTACATCGACTGCCAGGCTCCAGTTGCTGACAAGTTCTTCCAGCTCCAGGAGTTCGTTGAGTACCTCCAGTCCCACATGAAGGTCGACAACCTCCGCAAGAACCTTGCTAACAAGGTCACAATCGAAGCTGATGCTGGCGCTAACAAGATTGTTGTCAACGCTTCCGTCAAGTACTCCAAGCGTGCCTGCCGTTACTACGCTCGTAAGTTCCTCGCCAAGAAGGACATCCGTAGCCGCTTCCACGTTATCGCCTCCGGCAAGGATACATACGAACTCCGCCCATACCGTGTTTCCAACGAGTAAACTTATTAGGATCTCTTGGTAACATTTTTAATTTTTTTTTGATAGTATTTTTGATATTTTAATTTATACATTTAACCGGGAATATGAGGCTGCGAAGCACTGCACTCGAGTCAGTACCTCACAGTTTCATATTCCCTTTTTTTATTCCTACCAAAATTAGATTTAATGTGTTTGAAATTAACCCAAAATTTGAAAGCTATATAGTGAGAATGAAATGGTAATAGCTATGTAGGACCACTATATTGACATTGACATTTATTTCCAATTGGATATTGGAGAAACATTCTCCCATTTCTATGAAGAATATGAGCATTTGAGGTACTGATTCTAAACCACTGCTTCATGTATCAATATATCAACTTCTTCAGATAAATTATTTTTCCTAAAATCATATCATTTATTTTTAAAGACGTAACTATTCAAATTTTGTGAATAATTAAAATGAATGACGTAATAATAAATAAATTGATTGATTTCTGGACAGATCCTTGAAATATCACTCCAAATAAGTTCTACTAAAACATTAATTCAACATTTAATATTGGGTAAAAATATAAAAAAACAGTGCCATGATCCAGCCATATTTTCAATTTTTTTTTCAGGCATTTTTAAATGATTCTTAGTCTAGAAGATTCTGAGATTCTTGAAAATTTAGCATCACTATACTATGATATAGCCAATCTAACAGATTCTGGTCTCAATAATCTCTTAGAAAAAGCAAATTATGCCTTAAAATATATCACTCCAAGGCGTCTTACTCATGCTATCGAAGAGATTCTCCTTAATCACAAAAAGTTACTCATATTCATTAAGTTAATCCCATTATTAATGGAAAAATCCGCTTTTCAATTAAATCCTCTGCGATGCAATGCAAAAACAATTGCATATCTCGTTAAAACAAAAGTCATTCAGACAGATTGCCCATTTGCATACGCAAAATATGATTTAAATGACCTTGCAAGAGGAGTCCGTTTAGAAGGTCTTGATGCCATCTTCTACAATGACGACATTGATGCATTCCGCAAACTCTCACTTGTTTTCCAAGAAAAACCACTCGAAATTACCGACGAAAAAACAATGATCGATTTAGCAGCGGAAGCAGGCGCTGTCAAGTGCTTTAAGTTCCTTATTAACAACAAGTTCCCACGTGACAAGTGGATTGGCAAGAAAGTGGCCATGACTAACAAGTTAGAAATTTTAGAAATTTTTGATAGAGTGTTTAAGTTCGATGACGAACAAATGAAATACGCCTTACAAGTTAACAACGACGTATGCGTCAAATACATGAAAGAACGTTGCAATATTAATTATTCCTATTTTCATGCTTTTTATTTTAACAATTTCCACATAATGAAAGAGATATTAATGAATGCTTCAGGACCAGAAGAAAAGGATGCCAGCGGTTTCTCAGTGTTCCGTGGCTGTATTTGCTCAGATTTCGCTCATTTCTTCGGAGTTCTCAGTTTACGAGGCGTAAAGGTCCAAGCAAGCGCCGAAATCCTCGAAGACCTTGTTTCCTACGATGCCTATCAAATATTAAACAGCATGATCACTAAAAAACCTCAGTTAGCGAATGCGAAATTACAACAATCACAAACTCTCTTACATTTAGCCTGCCAAAGGGGTAGCTACGAAGTTGCCAAGATGCTTATATCCCGTGGATGCAGCATAGATGCTATAACTACTTCAGGAGACACAGCTTTGCATTTATGCATTGCAAATAGAACGGAATCTTCGAGCGATATAGCGAGTTTATTGATAGAAAAGGGTATCAGATGCGATATCAAGAACAAATATGGAATGACAGCCTTCCAATTATTAATTGATCTTGGATCTCCCCGAGTTGAGTTATACAAATGCTTCCTTAATAAAGGTCTCAACATAAATCTCCAAGATGGACGAGGAATGACCCATTTAATGTCAGCATCTGAGAAAGGATATTTAACTGTTGTTGAATACTTAATAAAACGCGGTGCAGACATAGAACTGCATGATGCTAACGACGGATCAACAGCTCTCCATTACGCAGCCCACAACGATCACGTAGATGTTATTGAATTACTTCTAAAGAACAAAGCGAACATAGAGACACAAACGTACTACAAGAATACACCGTTCTTCGAAGCCGTAGAGTTCGAAGCCTGCAACGCTATCAGATGTCTTAAAAAACACGGTGCAAAAATGTACGGACTCAACGCTGATGGAGTAACAGCATTGATGGTCGCTACTAGATATGCTTGTTGCAATTCCATTGAAGTTCTCCATGAAATCGGTTATGATTTCAATACAAAAGCTAAAAACAACATGACAGCTCTCGAACTAGCTATAGAAAGAGGAAATTCCAATGTTGTTAGACAGCTTGTTAAGTATGGATCGAAAATAGACATTGTAAGCCAAAGAGGATTTCCTCTTCTCCATTACGCGATCGAATTAAACTTTTTCGATGCATTGCAAAGTTTCGTTGAAGAAGGGAGATGCAACATCGATATTAAAGATCCGGATAATGGTGATACAGCACTTCATTTCTGTCTCAGAAAGAAGAACAACGTAATGTTCGAATACCTCTTGAAGAAAGGAGCAAATCCGAGCATTAAAAATGATAAAGGTATTTCTGTTTTGATGAAATGCGTCCAAGAAAACAATTCTTCGGCTTTGGACATAATCTGTAAATACAAATTCGATCCAAATGAAACAGATAAACAGGGTAAAACACCTTTGTTCTATTTCGTCAAAAATAAAAACGCAAAATACTGTGAATTGTTCTGCAAACGTGGCGCTGAGCCAACAATTGTTGATAAAGCAGGAGGAACGGCTATTCACGAGGCAATTAAATCAAACGCTTCGGAGTGTTTGAAGATATTGGATAAATACAAGAACCAAAAGGTAGAAACAAATAATAATACTAATAATAATGAACCAAAAATTTCTGTAACTCCAATTGATGATCAACAGAAAGTTTGTCTCAATCCAATTGAAGAAAAACCGAAAATTTGCTTGAATCCTATTGAAGAAAAACCAAAAGCTACAGCTCCTCCTGCTGAGGAAAAACCTAAGAATAATGAGCAGGTTTCTTTCAACCCTAATTTGTACATCGAACCTATTTCTGATGGAGATGACGAACCTCCAAAACCAAAGAATAACACTGCTGAAAAAGTGAAGTCAAACAAACCAAAAACTGTGGAGAAAAACGAAGCTGCTAAGAAGCAGAAAGAGGAGACAAAGAGCAAACCTAAAAAGAAACTATATACATATGGACAACGTTACTACCTAAAAGACAAGAAACTTCGTGATCCAAATCACATGAAAAATTAAAATAAAAATTATTTATAGTTTTTTTATATGAAAATGGCTGGTGGATATTATAGTACTTGTAAATTGGAAATGGTCATTTTCCTGTATTTAATATAATGCTAAGTATGATGTTTTGGGAAGATCTTTTGATTGTCTGTATTGATAAGAGTCTGAGTTTGCAGAGAGATAAACATAGAAATATCGTATTCATTTCAATATTTTGCAAAAGAGCATAAACCAACTATCGAAAACCTATGGTACACAAAAGTATCTAGGTGCCAACTTTCAAATGAATCATATATATTACATGAATATTTACAAATTAGTAAAAAATGGACTTCTCATGCTGATTAAAGTGAATAATATTCATCGCTTATGCAGTAGATTTATATTGTATAATCTAGATACTGTTTTATAAATCAAGAAGGGCGGGATTTATTTATAAAAGTGATAATATTTTTTTCATCTAAAAAATGAATTCATCTTCTAGGAGGATTAATCCAATATTTAAAGTTTTGGCTATATTGATACTGATATACGCACTTTATATTTTACCATGTTTCTTCCCATCAATCAGATCTCATTGTTGTTGCCATACAAAGAAACATCCAACACAACCGAAGCAAAATCCATCTAAAAATACACAAGAAAAACAAAATATTACTACACGATATAACGATGATTCAGGAACAGTTGAAAAACTCTATCAAACGGTCAAAAGTTTAGATTTACTTGAGTTAATTAAACAGAAAAATGCAATTGATGAAAAGCTCACGAAATTAACCAATGACCTTAGTAAAATACAAGTGCCAGAACAACAAAAGACTGAAGAAATTCAACGTAAATCTGAAGAAGAAATTATTAAGGAGATTCTCAAAGAAACGAAGTACGAATATGATAACGAGTTACCTCTCGTGCTTACTTCAATCTTTACACCAACCCATAAATATGGAAAATCTCAATTCAACCTTATCAAAGAAAACTCTGCCCATCGTTACAACCAAGGCATTGAACAAAAGGATGGAAGATGGTGTGTCAATGATGAACAAGCTAATTTCTCTTTCTGGACACCTTATCCACTTTGGGGCTTGTATTTCAGCGTTTCTTTCGACAAAGCTGGCCAAGAAGGTAATGCAAAGTCAATCTTCTTCGAATTACTATTAGATGACAAGATTGTCTTAAGAACAGAACCAATTCAAGTAAATGGAAATATTTTAGAGAAGGAACTTCATGAGCCAACAAGATTCAATAGACTAAGAGTCATTGCATCTAATGATAATGATTCTAAAGTATGCATCGGCAATGTTTCTGCTAAAACTGTTAAAAAACCAATTATTGACGCACAGAACTCTGATTTGTAAGCCATTTTATAATGTTTTCACTACTTTAGTTAATACTAATAAAAATTGTTCTTTTTAAAACTAAATTAAATCATTATTCTGAAAATTTAAAAAATTTTAATCGATTTAAGAGCATTTATTTCAACTATCAATGAACTAGAGATTTCGGATATGAATGCGAAGTTTTTACATGAAGAATAACATTTTTCAAGGAACTCAACAAATTAATTTAGAAAGAATATGTTTTTATTTAAGGCTGCACTTACGCCCATTTGACATTAATTTAAATTTTTGACAACTGGCGTGAAGCGTCATTGAATTTTAACCTTAAACATCTGAATTGAAGGCCGTGTCATAGGGGCGTAAGTGCACCCTTAATTGAATATTCATGTAATTAGTGCTTGTGCATTATACATGATAGAAGATAGTGCTATACTTTGAGATGAATGAAAAGTGCCAAAAATTCCTCAGAAGATCAAAAACATAACAATTAATGTAAAGCTCCTGTAGCGAAATGGATATCGCGTGTCCCTCCTAAGGATAAGACTGTGGGTTCGAGTCCCACCTGGGGCTATTTTTTTAAATTTTTATTATATTTTTCATTTCATTTCACTAGGTGTCGAATTTTCATGAAGAAGAGGGAAGACATGTATAAAACATTTCCTGCTATAGATTAATTCATCTAATGTATTCACATAAATAGTATACCATTCGAATAAAAGCTTTAATTTTCAAATTTGATTGAACAATCATTATTAAAGCAGAGTTCATGCAGATTGAAATCATTAAATTTGAAAATATGAAAGTATGTCATAGCATTCAATGAATAGATTGATTTTAACTGAAATTTAACATCGAGCATTGAAAAATCCTGACAAACTTACAATTTTAGGCATGCGATAGCTGAAATCCAAGCTAACTATGGATCAAATAACTAAATCAGATACTAATTAAATAAATCATACAAAGTTGTGTATGAGAGGATTGCGCTTAAATTAAGAGAAATAGAGTTATAGTTCAATAATTCAGATGCCCGAAGTAATGATAATTTTGTGAGATCTGAAAGAATCTTGGAACGGAAACAACAGAGTCAATTCCTGGCCTTTCATCAAAATTCATAAAAAAAAGAAAGAAAGAAAAAAATAGCCCCAGGTGGGACTCGAACCCACAGTCTTATCCTTAGGAGGGACACGCGATATCCATTTCGCTACAGGAGCTTTACATTAATTGTTATGTTTTTGATCTTCTGAGGAATTTTTGGCACTTTTCATTCATCTCAAAGTATAACACTATCTTCTATCATGTATAATGCACAAGCACTAATCACATGAATATTCACTTAAACAAAAACATATTCTTTCTAAATTAATTTTTTGTGTTCCGAGAAATATGCTATTCTTCATATATAAAACTTCGCAAACAAATACATACTAAGTTAATATTTATTAAACAAACAATTAAAGAAATAGATTTCCTCGAATAGATATCAACATTTCAAAAACAGAAGGAAGTTTTGAGAAATCTTCAGCTGTTTTGAAGCAAGATAGATAAAATTCGACGATATCAGCTATTTCCCCAAATGGCTGCAAAACATTTGTTAAAACTTGCTGCAAACTTTCAAAATTTGCTTTGCAAGCGGCAGCCATCATTGAATAATAAGAAATAGGGAGTACAAATCCTTTGTTTGGATCAATTCCTGGTGAAATCAAGAAAGAATGAAGATTTTCAAGCAAAGAAAATGGATCAAAGAATTCAATTGGATGGGAAATGACGTTCTGTATGAATGAACAAATAGAATTAAAAACAGAATTAATAGTGTCGTGCTTTGTCACAAAATTTTGAACAAATTCAATGAAAATCTGTGCGATATCTTGATGCAAGTACTTGATGAACTTCGAACCGCAATCTATGTATCTTGAAATCGCTTCTTTTGCATCATTTTGGTCAATTATCGCTGGATTGCAAGATTCATACTCAGGAAGCAACGAATTGATAAGAGAATTCGTCATTTGGCTGAATGTTTCATTAATAAAATCTTCTGACAGCACAATTTGTTTCAGTTTCAAAAGATTGTCAATATCTTTCACAGATACCTCATAAAACTGCATAAGAGCAGTTGCGCAGCCCTTAAGAGTGCATAATACAAGCTCTCGGTTAGATAAAACTTGATAAAGTTCAAATCCAATATCTCCAATTTTTGGAAGATAAGATAATATATTTCCGATGACCCTATCGTTTTCTCCAGACACTTCTACGCATTTCATGAGGAAAGCTGCAATCTGAGAAGAGATATCTGGTCGATCAATCGGATTATTTCTCGAAGAAAGGAAAGAAATCGCAGAAAGTATTGATTCAATCCTTATATTTTCATTTTCTATCTGAAAAACAGCTGACAATGCAGGCAAACAACTGCATAAGATGTCTGGTTGGTTTGCCATCATGTTTTCCTTAGATTCGATGATGTGGACAGCGATACTACATAAATAATGGTCCAGTGTCCTCAACAGACCAAAGATCATCTTATGTTCTGCGTCATCTGCAACAATTTGATGTCCACACTTGTTTGTGAAGGCCAAGAGTAGATTAGATGTGGCATAGAAGGCATCACATTTGGTTTCTGATATGTTAATCAATATTGTTGCACAAGATATAAATAATTTTGAAATTTGTTCTGAAGAATAAAAAGTTGGAATGGTAAGTACAGTTGCAAAGTACGTAGTAAACAATAATTGCTGTGTTTCATCTATTGCTGAACCCCATGTTTCTGGATTTAGCATATTATTGTAAGAATTTATAAAATCATTGTATCTAGTGTACATATTAACGACTTTGTACTTCAAAGTTGTTGCTCTATAGATCCGTAGCACTTGAAAACACAAAGAATCAATGCAAATGTCTTCAAGAGGAGATGAAAAATTAGTATTTAAGAATTCATCGAAAGTTTCAGCAGTTGCCATCAAATTTGCAACAAAACATTGCTCAATTAGGTTTAAAATGGCCCAAACATGCTTCGGAGGCGTAATATAACTTATCATATGGTTAATTTCGTTCAAACACGCGATGGCAGCAGATGCAACTGGTCTTATATACGATTCTGGGTCTTTTAGTATTATGGAATGAAGGGAACTCGCAATGTTGTAAATTATTATTTCATCATTACACTGAAAATAAGGAATGATAAGAGATTCAGTGATAGAACCAAGAAATTCCATGTCTTTTTGATTCAAAAGTACTAAATTATATATAAGATATGATGCTTGGATTATTGACTCAGTTTTTGTTAGTTGTGGTAGTAAATTGAAGATTTGAAAGTCTTCTGTGTATAATTTCTGCTTTGTTTCTAAAGGAATTGATGATTTTAATACATATCTAAGAGATTCTAAAATATAAGGCTGTAAATCTTGATCTAATAGATTATCTGTTAACACATTGATATAGTCATTGCTAGAAATCCATTCGTTCCTGAAAATTACTGTAAAAAATCCAAGAGTTGCGAATGATAATGGAATTTTTAAAGTTAAGCCGTGAGTGATTAGATTAAACATAGCAGTTGTAATATCGTATGAATTTAGAGTATTAATGAATTGCGTATAAGTAGATAATCGAAAAAAATGAACATTATAAATTAAATTGCAGAGACAATATATAAAATTAATGGCAATTTCGATATGATCAGTATCAAAGAAAGTCTCTTCAAACAAATTTGGCCATATTTCCGGGAAAGTATTCATTGCATAAATTACTTGAACTTTTCCAATTAGTTTTTGAATATCGAATGAGTATGATTTGAAGTTTTGAACACACGTGCTATAGATAAATGATCTTATTTGTTCGAGAATTTCGACATTTTCAAGTAATTCGTTCCATCTACTTGTTAAATTGACGCAAATATTATCGAGGATGAATTGTTTAGATTCGTCTTTTGTTAATGAGTGAAATAACTCAATTGATTGATCAATTGCTAAATATGAAACGCAAATTTCTTGAAGACTTTGTAAAATTTCATTTCGGCGCTGTGTATCTAATATACTTGGTATATTGCTTGAAAATGATAGTATTAAATCAATTGATTCTATAGTTTCTGCATCCATTCAATCGTTCAAAAAATTTTATGACAATTTTTTTTGTGCATTTTACACAGTCTGTATTACTATATATTAACATCCTGCTAAAACCAGTAAAATGCGGTCAATCCACATCACCACATCAATCAATCTCAAGAAATTAATAATAATTATGCTCATTATACATGATAACCTGTTACATAATTGGTATTATATGCTAGATATGCGATAGTGAATAAATATAGCATTATAATTCAAAGCAAAAGTAATAATTTATCAAATATTTTTAAATTTTTTATTCAAAGATAACAAAAAAATGGGATAATGCAAATAGTGGAAATGAATAAAAAACAAATTTGTTAATAGATTTGCAAAATGATGTAATATTTCCAAAAACTTCAATTCCAACAAATGATAATTCAGAAGTTCCACAAGAAACTTTACCAACACCTGTAATTCTCAAATATTTCAAAATCCTTTCTTCTGGAAAAACGTAATCTCTAATCGTTTCAGTTACGCAGTTACAATCGGAACCACTTTGATTACAAAACGGAATATTAGTATCCATAACTTTTTTATAATTTATTCCATCCAGAGATGAATCAATGACACTGGCATTGAGATATCTCAAATGGAAACCATCTTTTATCTTAATTTTTTCAACATTCACGTAAAACTTAGGAAAATATAACGTGAACGATTGTGGTTCATTTCCCGGTGAAGCAAATTTATCTGCTGAATTCCAATTTAAAGCATATGAACATGTAAATTGGGATTGAAGGTTGGAAGCATTGCATGAAATGTCACCATTCTCAAATCCCCCGTTCTGCATAAGCATGGAAACAATTTGAATTCTTTCAATTTCTCATAATTAAAAATGTCACTTTTTATTTCAAATCTATTTTGTTTGAGATGACTAAATTTATGTTGAAATAGAACAAATATTCATCCTTTTGAAATAGAAAATATGACAAATCCGACTATGAGAGGTGTTCGTAGTACATTCATGTAACATTTGTTGCAATAATTCAATACAATAATTTTAATTTGCAGAAAATAAAGGTAAACCTATATAATATTTAATGGGCGTATTTTGTGTCTTGGGGATGGCCATCAAAATGCCACCTGAAAAATTATTTTCATATTTTTGGCCTATAATGCAAGAAATAACTAGATACAATGAGAATAATGCGTTGTATTAAAATAATTTAAGTTCTTTGTCGAGGTTATTTGATTGAAAAAAATATTATCGAAGTATTTGCTAACCAAAATAAAGTGCAACCACCTAGCGGTGATCCACCTATATGTTTTATCATATTACAAATCTATTTATAATGTCAAGTCAGATATAACTGTTATCAAAGTTATGAAGATATTTAACTTGGTAAATCTTGAGATTACTGACCTGGCATTATATCATTACTACTTCCTTGGCTAAACGAGTCTTGAAATCAATCTTCAAAATTTTAGTGTCCAAATTATTATCAAGTTATGTCATCGTTAATATTCCTCGATTTTATTGAATTAGTTAATTACATGATATACTTGATAATTTGAACATTTATTTCAAGTTTTATTTTTTACCATCTCTAACCCCATTCAAAAAAACCATTGAATAATGTTTTTTTCTCTCAAAAAATGTAAAGTTCACAAAGTTAAAGGCTAGTATTCAATTATCGATTGCAGAATTGAGAGACTTTTTCCATAAACAAGTCACAAAATGTCATTATTCATTCTTGAGTCATCACTCTCGTAATGTCTAACATCAATCAAGCCATGCAGTTTAAGCAACAAGAACCAAAGCAAAAGTTTATAGCAAAGCGTCCATTCACTCCACAAGAGGATCAAATCCTTATTAAATTCTTCATGGCAAACGGACCACACAATTGGTCAAGTCTTGCGAACGTTTTACAGAGTAGAACACCAAAACAATGCCGTGAGAGATGGCATAACCATTTAGATCCAAAAATTAATAAAGGACCATGGACACATCAAGAAGACATCATTCTCGCTCAAAAGCACTCCGAGTTGGGAAACAAATGGGCCGATATTGCCAAGTTTTTACCAGGAAGAACAGATACATTAGTGAAGAATAGATGGAATACATCAGTTAAGGCTAGAGTTAATGAACTTCTTTATAACAAGCCAATGTGCAAAGTACAAACTAATGACGATTCTTTCAATAATTGGCTTACTTCCTTAACTTTACCAAAGAAGTTCGATATTTCCTTCTTAAGCATACCACCGTTGATGCAAAAGACATCTGTTCAAGTATTTTGAATTATTTTATGTTTGCATTTTTTTTTATTTGTTTATTTCATGTAAAATTATATATATTAATCTATTTATATTTTAGAAAGGACCATTCCAAGACGTATACTACTAAAAACAATGATTAATAGACCCTTCAATTTACACAAAAATTTAATGAAATTTACAGATCGAATTCTTTGTGAATAAATAAATTATCCATAGGAAGTAAAACTGAACTTCCGGGAATAAGCCTCACAATTGAAAGAAATTAATTTCAAATCAAATATGAATTTGAACAGCATTAAATAATAAATGTCTACGAATTGCATATTTCAAGCTGATCAATATCAAAGGTACATTCACTATTTTTGACAAAATTTTAAATTTTCATGGGGTTGTAAATCTTATAATAACTAGATGAATAAGGAATAAATCCCAGTATGATGTGCATCATTATATTAAACACTATATGTAAGCCTTGTAATTCTATTAACACTTATGAAGATCTATAGTATTTGAGCAGATAAATTTGATAATTTCCAAAACTCTTATATTTCAAAATTAAAGTGTGCGAATGCATTTAAATGAGAGCAAAAAGAGAATGATGCTGTTAAAACTAGGTGTTAATTTCCAATTATTTCGCATCACAAGAACTACCCAGTAAATTCGGCTATCTTTCTTTGCAATTATTTTCTATTTTACATATATTATAATGGTTAGGGTTTGAAGAAAAGTTACTAGAGAATTATTGATTTTTGAAATAATGCAGAATTTTACTTGAAGAAATCATTAATTTATGAGCTCCAAATTGCTAACCATGACGAAGAATCATTAAATTTGCTACAATTAAATACATTTATTGCCGAATTAAGATTATTGAAATTAAAAGTTTGAAATATTGCCTTTTTGAATAAAAATTTAAATTTGATTATATAATCATGATAATATATTATTGAAATTAAAAGAAAATATTTTAAACCATTCAAATATTTTGAATGTCTTATCAATTTAAAATATTAAAAGATAGCTTGATTTTATCATCATTAGTTGTTATCAAAGTTTTCTTCTTTTGATGAACAACAGTAAATGATTTGTTAATACATTGTCTTCCTTTTTCGCAGCAAAATCAAAAGTTATGATGATAATCTTGTACTCAATTTTGAAACTCTCTGATTTACAAGTAAGCATTCCTTTGGAAAAGCAGTCCTATTCTGTTTTCAAGATATTTTAAAGCCCCTATTTCATACAATGTGCAGATCTATTCGAAATTGCAAGAACTCTCAAGAAAAAATGCAGCAGCAAAGAAGATTCCAAAGTTTCTAGCATCAAAAATTTACAACCTTAATACAACAGTTAAAGAGAAGCTCGATAAGAAAATATTTAACCATAACGCTGGAAACTATTCGATATCTACTATTGGATATAATAAAAAGTTAATTGTAACATATTTTACATGCTATTTGCTGACTCTGTTCCATTATATTACCATATATATCTTTTTGAAATCTAAAAAAATTTTACGATTTTAACCATGTGTTGTTGAAATCATATATCAATCTTAGCTAAAGTATAGTTTATGAGTCTGTCACCAACTAATGTATGAATTTTCAAAAATGTCAAATATGTTCATTTTTTCTGTATATTCAGCCATAATTTCATGTATTTATACTATTCAACTATTATTTAATATTTTTATCGATTTAATTATATGATAAGATGCTTAGTTCTCCCGGAAAACGATTTTTAATCACAATTTTAACTTTCCAAAAAAATTCGAAAATAAAAATTCCTCACAATTTTCTAAATTTTCTAACTAGCCAAATCTCTAGCCAAATTTTTTTGGCCCGTATAAATATTGTTAGGCACTATATAGGGATGCTATTTATCCTATTTTCATCCCATTTTACTGTTATCGCCTAGTGAATGTACCTTTTCAATATCATGCAATTATGATTAATTTTTAAATTTTTGTCAAAAAAATCGACTTTACAAAAAACGTCAAAAATAAAATTTATGTCACTTTTTCCATGAGGGGCAAATCTCATCAAATGCTCGTTCACATTGATGGGAAACGCCCCTATTGCGTTATGGTTGAAACGCAAGTTGTAAATAGTCAACTAATTAATATAGCAACAACTGCACTTCAAAGATATAATTCAATTCACTGCACAACATATGATATTTCACAAATTTCAGTTTTCCTCATTGATGAAAATGACACCGTTGAAATTCCTGTTGATAAATTTGATCAAAATCCAGAAAATTTTGAAATGGTTTTAAGACTTCCGGATTTTGAACCATTACAACATAAAATTAGCATTGATCCTGATGATGAACTCAAATACATAGAAACTGCGAATGAATTAAAAGAAAAAGGTGATTATTTGTCTGCAATAACAATGTCTACTTATTCTCCAGGAAATTATTCAAAATTATCAACAGAATACAAAACCCTCATATATTCAAATCTGAAAAGCTGCGAAACAAGAAATTTTAGACTTTTGGCGCCTCCAAAACTTCAATTTACTCAATTGCTTAGAAAATGCGAAGAAAACTACGATAATCTAATGCTCTTTAGAATGTACTGTCAAGAATTAGCCAAAGACAGTCCTTTATTAGTTATCAAAATAATTTTTAATTATCCAGAGACTTTGAAGCTTCTTCCTGAGTTTACACAGAAAATTGAAGATTTCGAATATGCCCTAAACGAAATCAAGCAAATCAGCGTAACTCCTGCTTGTCTAAAATATATTTCAGATATTTACTTCAATTATGGCATGATTGAGTATTCATCGCAAATCTACAGATCAATCGATATAATTACAAACAGTTCTGATGAAGAATTCAGAGCTTATTGTTGGAAATTATTTTTATTACACGATATGCCAAAATTACATCAAGCACTTGTCAGCTTTTTCCGTATTAATAGGAATATTAGCATAGGCGTGCTCAATTTCGATCGTGTTTACCAACTTTTGTGTGATTTGTATACAGGAACATCAACTTTTGATTCTTCGATGAATATTCATTACCAAACAGTTCCATACGAATCACGGCCTCATTTGTGCCATATCTGCTATATTGCGGGACTTTGTCTGTTTTATTGCGGAATGTACGACCATTTTTTCTTGATTTTCCAATGCGATACCGGAATCACTTTTTCTGAGCTGAATAGACTAAAACCGTCGGCTAGAGAATGGAAAATCGGAAAATCCATTTTAATTAACCAAGGATGGGGTTGTGAGAAGCTTCCAAAGGACAGAATGAATTGTGTATTAGCTGAGTATCAAGCATTCAAGGATAATTTTGCTTCTTATCCGATTGTTCGCCCTCATGATACTTATTTGCTTTCCCACGTCTCGTTTTATGAGATTGCGGCACCGGAACCATGTTTTGGAAAGAGGTGCTTCTGGAATTTAGTAGAAACGGCCAGCCAATACAATACTTTAACGATAATGAACGGAAGATATGATTATAAAACGATTTTGCCGCATTTGATACAAAATAGAGTATTCTCGTCTGTTAGAGCAGCATTGGATGTTATTGCTAATAGCGTTTCTACTGTTTTTGCGCAAATTCACGAAAAATATCCAAATCTTAAACTTGTTTTTGTTGAATTAGCTGGATACATCGATGAAGCACAAATAACAGATCAACTAAATTGCTGTATTCGAGCTGTTTTGCCTGAGTACGTCCAATTTCTTGAACAATCAGCAGATTATGAAAACGCTGGTGATCCGTCAATGTATTATGGAAAGTGCTTCATGAATACATTTGTTTGAATTGTTTTTGTTTTGTTTATAAATAGATTTTTTAAAAAATAATATATTTTTTTCAAATTATTTCAATATTCAAACTCCAAAAACACAACTTTAGCTTTCCATTTTTATTTGGAGGTCTTTTAATGGTATTTATGGAGCATGCTTCATAGTCATTATTTAAATTTTTGAATCGAACTCAGATTATAACAATATTATCAAAATAAATATAGTATTATAAGAAAACATTCATAAGACTTATAATTTCTTTTAATCTTCAATAGCAGCATTAAAAACTATTTAAAATTTTGAGTAGCAACTTTTTTTTTCTGTAATGCATGAAAATTCGGTTCAATTCATTTTTGACACTTTACATATCGGATGTATTATCTAAGAATTATATTATAAAATAATAATTTTGTGTTTTATAAGTTTATTTGTATAAATTGATTCAAAAAAAAAATGGAAAGACAAGAAGTGGATCTGCCAAATGAAAATCAGAACTGATTGCACCCAAGTTTTTGAACTTTATATATATTTATATAAAATCTTCAGTTTTGCAAACTGAAATGTAGAATTGTTGTTTGTTGAAATCTCTAAATGATATTTCTTTTTAATTTTGTATATTCACGATTTTAATTCTAATTTCATTTTTGATCACTGCATATGCTAGAGTTTACTAAACCTATACTTATCCCTATTAAGCATCGTTTTAAAGTTTCTTCTTAAGTGACTATGACAATACGGGCAGAAATGAAGCGAGCAGTAACTCTAGGATAAAAGAAATAGAATATTCATGCTTTTTGTGTGACTTCATTTCCATTATTATATTAAAAAGGAAAATTAGCAGACAATTATTACAAAAGAACATTTATGTTAAAATAAATTATTTATAAATCATATGTACTGAATCTAGATAATTAAATATAAATTTTTTCAATCAGGCAATTTGAGAATAAATTTGAAAGCAAACTTAAATTGTAAATCATTGAAAAAGCAAAGTTATTATTTTGTATAAAAATAAAATTGATAGTTGCGAACAGCCTGTGTAGCTCAACCGGATAGAGCATAAGACTCTTAATCTTGGGGCTGCGGGTTCGAGTCCCGCACTGGCTCTTTTTTCTTTTGTCATCTTTTTTTCTGAAGGTTCTCAATTTTTGTGAGCGAAAATCTATCTTGGAAGATTCTTTATATATATACGGATATTTCATTTAAGTTTTCAATGTCTTTTTTAATGTTATAACTAATTCAGATGGCTGAACAAATAAAACAAAATATTCTTCCTTGAATTAAAGTAGATTTGAAAAATATCGCAATCAAGTTATTATAGTGTTAAAACAGAGCTAATAATTTTATTTGAATTATAAAATATATATGTCCAAATACAAATTTTCTTAATTTTCATAGCCACCCATAATAGCCTTACCAATTGGGTGCTCAGTAACGAGGAGGCGTAATTCGTTAGCAGCCTTCTTGCATTCTTCGCTTGTATCTTTGCTGATAATATTTGAAATCACTTCTGGCATGTTTGGATCTGTTGCAATCATCTGCTTACCATCCTTTGGAACTGCAAGAAGACATAGCAAAGATAGAGCTGAGAGGCGAACGCTTTCATCTTCAGAAGTTAAATATGGCTGAATTGCAGGTAAAATTTCAGCATTTAGCAATGCAATTTTACCACGATGGCTTGGATCCATTGCGATATTGGATGCAAGGATAAATGCTGATTCTCTTAATTTGATATTGGAAAATGATCTAACGAGAGCAAGTAAGAAGTCGCTGTTATCAATCAATGGTACACGGATATTTTGCTTGTTAGTCAAACGAGAAAGTAACCTGAATCCTTCAAGAAGGAAATCTGTATCGCAGTCACGAGAAGCAACTGCAGCAACAAGTTGAGAAGGAACTGATCCTGATTGGAATGGAACTTCAGGACCAACATATTCGGCTACTGAACGTAAAAGTCTTGCTGCTTCTGTTCTAATTGGCTTTTCAATATCTGGATGGACAAGTTCAACGATACGTGGGACATCTTCTAATAATTTAACAGCAAGATCTTTCGTATTAATAAGACTGTTGAACACGACAAGTGCATTTAATAAAAGGCCGTTTGGGTTTTGCATTAAAAATGGCCTTAAAATATCAAAAATTCCAAGCATATCTGCTTCATGCTGTCTTCCTGGGATAACTTCTGTAAGTAACTGAAGAGCTTTGATTTTACTTGATTTTGGTGCTTGTGGATTTGAAAGAATTTCAAGCATATGGCTAATTTCGCGGTGTCTGAGTCCAAGCGTTGGCTCAAATGGATCCCATTGCTTTTGTTCTGGTGCTGTTCCTGCCTGTTCCATTTTTGAAATAACGTACATTTTCAATTTCCAAATTTAAATAAAAGCATATATTCAGGTACAGTATTGCGTTTTTAATTTAAATATTTTCTTAAAAAATGTCGAGATGCTGTAAATGAACAAGATTTTTGCTCAATCTCTTTCTGCAAGTCCAATGTTGGATTGAGAATGTTCATCGTCTCTACACTTTAGTTTCTTGCTCACATTTTCAATATCATACCAGAAGGAGTTGACATGGAACTTTCCTATGTCAACGAAGCAATCAAAGATACAGTATCTGCAAATACATTGACACAAGACTAAATCGAAAAAGAGAACTTTATTTAGGAACATTCCGCCGGTAAAAATCCTTCCACAAGGTCAACCAATAAGAATTCAAAAAGGATGATGACACAAACGGCCACATGAACTTTGATGCATCATTCGCAAACTTAAGTGCATCAATATATATCAAATCAAGAACACTGTATTAATAATATGATATATTTACTAATACTTGTTGTTGTGCAATTTGTAGTCAAAAAGAAAGAGTGAATGTATATATTTATTTGAACATTTTTAACATTATCAAAAAAACTAAACAAAAACTATTAATTACTTGGAAGATCTGGTACAGCTTCGCGGATCTCAGATTTGAATGTTTCCAGCATCGGAGGTAAGTAAGAAGGAATGCCGATATCATCATAAACGGCACCTTCTATTTCGCATTTTCCGAATCTTTCAACAAACTGCTTAAGGTATGGACATGTTTTGATTGTAGAATAAATCTGAGTGCGCTTTGTATCAACCTGCTTCGGGCTCTTATTCTGTAAGAGATCAGAAATTTCTTGAACAGGGACTCCATCAACTCTTTTCTCAAGTAGGAATCGTAATTCTCCCATGGACCATGTCTTTGTTCTTCTCGTCTTCTTCAACAAAACGCAAACGTAATACAGCAAAAATGCAATATATCCGCCTTTAAACTGAGGAAGTCTACGTGAAATAAGTGTCCAATTACCATTTTCTTGGTAATAAACTTTGATTGCTTCGATTATATCAATCATTTCTGTTAATTGCGATAATTGCTTAACTTCATCGCTATATGTCCTTTCCTTAAGAATATCTTCCATAATAACTTGTGGAATTTGAAGATCAGAGCGTTTTCCTGATTTCATTTCGTATAATAAATTCTTAAAGTGTGCAGCGATGGCTTTAGGACTTCTGTTAGGAAATGACTTCTTGATGTACTCCCATCTGTTTGCATTACGAAGTTTTGCTTCGGCGTAGAGGTTAACTAAAAGCTGATCTTCATGGAATGGCCAATTTGTTCTGGAATGTTTCTCATCGGATACAAGATTTGTTGAATCTGTAAGAATATCGCCTATTTCTTGTTGTTCGAGGCTTTCTTCTTCTTCATTTGGAGATGAAGATTTATTTGCATCTTGTGGATCAGAAACAAGTTTCTGGACGAGCTTAACTATCTCTTTCTTGAATTGAGGCATAATTGACTTATTTTGTAAAGCTTCTTGAATAATTTTTTCATCTTCAACATTCTTTGGTTTTTTATAGATTTGGATCATTAATTCTGGGAGATATGATGGAATTCCATCTTCTGTGTAGCCAGGTGGGAATTGGGAACAATCAGGGTATTGTTCTGCAAATTGAGGAATAATCCATGATTTTTTGAGGGTTCGTCTTAAAGCTTTGCGATGATCTTCACTTCTGCTGTTTTTATGGTAAGTTATGGCATCAATTTCACGAAAACTATGACCAATGGCTGCCATTTCGATTACAAATCTATTTTCCTCCATTGACCAACTGTTCTGTGAGGAAATTCTTTCAGTAACTGTGCGTACCATCCAATAAAGCACAAATTCCAAGTAGCCAACGCTGAATTGTGGAAAATGTGCTTTGGCGGCGTAAACATTGCAGTCGTTTTCTAAGTAGATTCGTGTTAAAGCTCCAACATCAAGAGTTACATCCTGCGGAAGTGATGCATTTAATCGTTGAATGTATTCATGTAGGGATACATCAGGGGTTAATCTTTCGATGTTATACTGGGCCTTTTTCAATGCTTCTTCTTTCACAGTGCGGGGGTCAATTTGTAATTGCATATGAGCAGAGTTCTTTTGAGACCCACCTTGCTTGGATTTCTTAGCCAATTTAGTTGACAAAAGGCTGAATGCTTTTGAAAGATCGTAATTTGTTTCATGCAATGCCATGACTGAGTTTTGTTGAGTAAAACCTAATTCTCTAAGTACTTGAACATGGCGTTCCAAGTTTTCTGGGATATTTTCTTCCTGCTGCTCAACTCGTGGGGCTGTTTCTGGGAACTTGCAGATAAGAATGTAATTTTCATCATCTTTTCTCTCATAAACTGTTTCGCTATCTTCTAATAAAATTTCGTTATCATAAATCATTATATGAGAGGGAGGAATCATTGTGATTTTTGAAATCGTCTGCTTGATGCTTCCAATCAATATTTCCTTATCCACGTCGATTGAAATTATTTCATCAATTGGCGCTTCAAGTTTCAACTTCATTTTTTGGCGCCAAAGTGTCACTTTTAAATTCAATTTTTTCGACTTAAAATATCCAATATTTTTCAAAGGGCATAGCTGATAGAAATATTCATAAGTAAATAATGGCAAAAATTTCTAGCCCAATTTTCACTTTTACATTTTGATATGGACTTTCTACATCCTGTGACCTTATAAGGCCTCAATTCTTAAAAATGGCTGGAAATTAGTGGAAACACTACTATAAAACTTATGGAATTGCCGGAATTTATTGCCAAAATTATATTTCTTCAATTTATGTGAAATAGAAATTAATTTTATCAGCGTGCCTGTTGTGTATATTAAATTCTGGATTACTATAGGAGTGTGAAAGACTTAAGAAATTTTAATTTAATCTCTTATATATATATGGAAGGATTTTTATCACTAATATGGTACAATACACAGATAGCATTTAGTTTGATGGAATGATCTTTCATGTTTATCATGCGATATAGTTTTTAAGATTTATAAATATTTATTTTGAAAAAAAAAAGATAATCAGTATTCTTTTGATTGTATTAATTGGCTCCAATAGACATTAGATATTCTTTTACATTGCGATCTTTTGCATAAGAGAGCGCGGTTTTTCCATCTTTATCGACTGCATTCTTATCAGCTCCAAGAGAGATAATATATTTAACAAGTTCAAGTTCCGAAGACATTGATGCATACATCAGCGGTGTTCTTCCTATATCATCCTTGTCATTTATATTGCATCCGAGTGAGACAATGTATTTAAAAGTGTCGAGGTTGGCCATTCTTGATCCTTCAATGATTAGAGTTCTTCCATCATTAGTCTTTGCTACTTTATTAGCCCCAACTGAGATCAAATACTTAATGACTTCATGATGGCAAAAAGCTGTGGCACTAAGTAATGGAGTAAATCCCTTATCATCTGCTGCTTCTATGTCAGCTCCATTTGAGATAAGATACTTAACGATTTTAAGTTTACCATCTTGTGATGCAAGATTGAGCGGAGTATCCCCATTTTTATCCTTTGCTTCTTGATTGGTTCCTTTTGAGATTAACATTTTAACTAATTCAAGTTTGTCATCGTTTATTGCATAATGGAGTGATGTCTTTCCATAATTATCAGCTGCATCTAAATTAGCACCGGCCGAGATAAGATACTGCAGATATTGAACAACATCAGCACGATTATACGATACTGCAGCAGCTGGTGGTGTATATCCATCCTGATCCTTTGCTTCTAAATTAGCTCCGATTGAGACAAGGTATTTGACAGTATCAAGCATACCTCTAAATGCAGTAATAAGTGGAGTTTCTTTGCGGGAATCAGTTGATTCTTTGTTGCATCCGCGCTCAATGAGAGATTTCACACCTGCGATGTCTCCGACAATAGCCTTTAAATGAAGTTGTTGTTCCATTTCATTTTGGAAAGTGCTTGCGTACTGTGAGTATTTAGGAATATATGGTTGTTGAGCATATTGGTTGGGGTTTGTTAACTGTGAGGAATTGTGATCAGGTAGATATGGCATTTTGGTAGCTTGATATGGCTGATAAGTTTGCTAATAAGTTGGCTTTTTATTTTTAAGAGAATCAAGTTCTGATTGAAGTTTTTGGATTTTTTCCTTTGATTCAGATATATCTTTCTCTGTTTGTTTAAATATATCAATGGCTCTATTTAATACTTTCATCTTCATGTATTTTTGGATTAATTTAAGTATTGAAATTGCTTCTTCAAAGTTATTAACTGATACCTTAGCATTTCGAGCACAGTTATATAACTTACTAGCTTTTATTGAATGTTTTGATTGCTTAAGAAGAGTAGTGAAGTCTTCTAAAGTTAAATTGGCGATTTCGAGTATTTTTCGTATGTCTTCCGCTTCGAAAGTATCGAATAGTTTATTGTCTTCAAAGTAGTCTTTGATATGAGCTGCAGCATATTCAAAATCTTGAACAAGCTCTGAACTCATCAAAAATAATTTATGATATCAGATTGTGAGCTTTACAAAATCTGCAAGGCAAATTTTGCTCCGCTCACAATCTGAATTATGAAGTTCATATTATGAGCCTAATTGAAAACCGTTTCACTTCATTCAATTTTTCTCATAAATGATTCTGATATTCAAAAGTTAATAAAAAAATTTCAGAACTTTGAACGTTTTTGAAAATTTAAAATTTATTATATCCGAATCTATTATCTTAAATGATATAATTAAAACACACTATGGTTTTAAATTCCCCTTTAATTCAAATGTGTCAAATTATAATGAATTCAAGCAGAGATCGTATTCGATTATTATTAAACCTCATTCATGTAAAAATTGAGAAGAAAATTTGACATTTCTTTATTTTTCTTCCTTTCGTATTATTCTTACTATTTTTTGTTGTTATATGATACATGTATTATTTCAATATTTATTTTACCAAATTTCCAATAGACCCGACCCAATTTTTTTTGACAAAAATTTGTTATTAAATTATTTTTTTTAATCACTTCTATACATTTAGCATCCAAAAATAAATAACAAATAAACGATAGTCTCGATTTTTCATTCAATTAAATGAATGCTGTATATTTTGAAATGCTCAGAAAAATTGAGAGGCTAAAAGAAGTTTATCGTTTTTCGCTTCAATCGCGAATACTTATTTTGCTACTATTCCGATTGCTCTTTTTCAAATTTTGCTAATATTTTTATATGATACTTTGACATCCTATTATTTCAAATTATAGAAAAATCTTGAAAAATTGGCGATTTTCCGATTTTGGAAGAGGCCCAATCAAAAGTTGTTATTAGATGATATTTTTTCAATCATCAAAATCTAATATTTCCTAAATTTCGTAATTATTTAATTAAAAGAAAAGCCATTATTTTAAAATTTCGATGCTTGGATATGCATTCTTATATGTTTGTGGATAATTTTAAAATAAAAATACAATTTAAAACTTAAAAAAATTCAATTTTTCAAAATATCTTTTTAAAAGTATAGTATGATAACTATATCCATTTTGTTTAAAATGCACTATGTTTTTAGTTGAATATATTTCATAATTTTTCTATTTTTAAATATTATGTCAGAGTAAAATGAACAGATATCAGTATTGATATAAACCGTTATTCATAACATATTATTCAAAATAGAATTTATCATTACAATGACAATTTTAACAACAGCTTACATAATAGCCGAATATAGACTTTTAACAACTATTTTTTAATTGTCATAAATTTTAATATTTAATCTGAAAATCGAATTTAAGGTTAGATAATTAGTGAATTTGGCAATCATCTTGTAGGAATTCAAACGCCTCTAGCTTAATTTTTTTTTAATTTCTATCTTTAGTAAAATATCAATTCGTTGAAGATTATTAAACGATGATAGACCTTGTTAGGTCGTGTAGTCGTCCCATAAGTTCCAATTTTATTGGGAAAACAGTTTCCTAGAAAATTAGGGTATTTTCCTCAATATTTTTCAACATTCCTAGTGAAATACTTAAGAATGTAGACGTACCAACCCTGATATCACTTTGGTAATTCTTAATTTATTTTTTTGCAAATCCAAGAATTATCATCCATTGATATTCATTGCTGCTAATATGATTTTGTTTTGGATCAGAATGCCGAAAAAGTGCCATATGGATAATTAAGTCTATTAATTGACAATGAATTGGTTGATAAATACAAAAACAATTGACTCCAATTCATTAAAAATCATGAAATTTCATATTATTAATGCAAGAGATAATCATAATTGATTAAAAATTGTTGTTAACCTTCTACTCTATATAGCTTATAGCAATGAGCAACAAAGACAGTGAAATGTAATATTTTACTCAGACCCTTAGATAATATTAAATATATTTTTATCTAATCTTCTTGTAGGTCATTAAGACCAGCTGATGATGACTCAAGATGAGATCTTCTATGAACAAGAATAATTACAATTATTGTAACAACAATGATTATTCCGAGTGCAATAAATCCAATGATGAAATATTTCTGATGTTTCTTGAAGAAACTTGGATCATCTTCTTGATTTTCTGGATCATCTGTACTTCTTGTATCTTTAAAATCAGGGTAAATATCTGGGCCTTTACCCTGATCTTTTTCATCCAAATGAATAACTCCATCAATAAATGGATTCTTCTTGAATTTCATCTCTGTCAGCCTAATAGTCCTGCAAAATATCTCCGGATTAACACATTTGACAGAGACATTTGTTCCATCACTTTTAGTGAAGTTTAATGGTTCATCTTTATCACTTCTACATGTTAATTGTTCAGCCGATCCATTGGGTAGTTTGACGTGAAATGTTACAGAATTATATCCATCACAAGAGTAAAGATAACATTCATGTGCCCCTGGTATAGCAACTAAATCAGGCGGACACATAACAACTGGTCTAACCATCATTATGTAATCAAAAATATCACTACCACCATAATATTCATATTCAGCTGGATTGTAAAAATTCTTTGCCCTACAAAATCTTTTATCCATTTGGGCCTCATCATCACATTTTGCCTCTCCCACAGGATGTAAAACAGCAAGACCGGCACCTTTATAATTGAATAACGTTGAGTCATCATTATTAAATAATCCTATTGAATAATGACTCGGTAATACTGATTGTGGTGGTCCGTCAGCGAAATCTTTAATTGGTTTCCCGTCAATTGATTCCGGATTTCCCCAAACAAGTGGTGATGCCATTGTATAATTGACTTTGTAGTTTCCTGTATCTAGTAAAACAGCCAATGTCGCATCTGTCACTCTCTGAAATGAATCCGATAAAACAGGAATATCATTTTCGCGTTCTCTAAGTCCTAGATTTATAGATACCATTATATCATCGACAAATAATCTTCCTTCTAAATGCTGCAGCGTGATAAAATCACTGTCCCCTCCTGTCTCCAAATGAATACCAGATTTGCACTTTTCCCCATTATCTCCGACAAATTCATCAACACCATAATGATTCTTTGCAAAAATATGTGCATAAGGTGTTGTTAAAACAACGAAATCAACACCATGCTTTGTATAATGGCAAATTGATTCATTTGCAGGATATGGATCATAATTTCCAATTGGATGGAATTTTTCTATTAAACGCCCGCCAAATCCTAAAATATGAATAAATTCATGAACATAACTCATGAATGCATATTTAGGAATAGTATTTTGTCCTTCAAGAATATCTGGAATAGACTTTGTATCAATTAAAAGTAAACCTTGAAGTGGTCTTTGTGTAAATTCATCAAATACAATAGCAGCTCCCATTGCAGGACTAATTGAATCTCTCCCAAGTGATATGGCTATAACTGTAACATAAAGATCTGTATTTTTGGCAACTTGTTTTTCAGGATAGTGAAAATATTGATCTTGACTTTTGATTTCGAATTCTTCCATTGTAGGTTCAACATAAATAAGTTTGTTGAAATACGATTTTACATTTTCCAATGTTTCTTTGAGAATATCAATTTTGTTCTTTGTCAAAATATCGTAAGCTGTGCAATATACAGATTCATCATTTAATTTTATGACTTGATCGCTTTTAGTACATTTCAACTTAGTATCCAATTCTCCATCAACAAATCTATAGTCAAATGTTATTCTTATGTTCTGGAAACTCGTATCACTGAGTGCTTTTCTTGCTCTAGATGTTTTAATGTTTATTGGCTTGAGGTGTTTCATTAATTCATCATGTTTACAATGATGATGAAAATGAGCTTGAAGTAATAAGGAGACAATCATCGCTCGAGTGATAACTCAAAAAAATTAAGTTACCAAACGAGTTGGCTTTTCAAAGATTAATTACAGTTCAATTCAAAAGTCAAAACAAAAGGAACCAGAAATAATATACTAAATGTAATTTCAGTTTATTTTATAACAAGCACGTTGAAATCGAAATGATCGCGATCCAAATTATTATATACATGCAATAAATCAATATGGGAAAAGCTAGTAAATTGAATTACTCTCAAATTAAGGCTTCTCTCCGATGTGAACTGATCCTCTCAATTTTTCCTCGATCTTAATGTACCAAGCTCCTTATGCAGTCAGTTTCATGGGACATTACTTATATGATAACATTATATGATCTTCAGAGATTATATATCGCAGGCAATTTCATAAAAATATTTAAATTCCAAAGAATTTGAAATTATTCCGCATTTTCCGTCTAGATTGCCTTTTTCTCAACTTTCGATAAAATGATTCTACTATCCATATGTTCATCAATCGCCTTACTCTCATCTTTCAAGTTCACTAATTTTGGGTCGAAAAAGTACATATTTATCCAAAATTTTTCGATTTTGTACGAGGTCTCCGAAGGGTGGTGAAGTGACTTTTTTCAAATTTTGTTATAATAATCATAGTCTATAGTTATTGAATAAGCATGTTCCATTTTTCTTTTTTTAATTTTTTTAGGAAAATAAAATCATTGATATCAATCCTTTATCATAATTGCAAAAAAGCAATTGTAAATGTTTTGAATAACATAGTCATATAGACTTCAATGGTCATTCAAGAGATTTTCGTTTTATAATCTTCATAATTTAGATTATTGATGGACAACTCGATATCTTGGATTCATTTCAGCATTTCCAATGGAAAATATATTTTCTTGAAGGATATCACTTATCATTTATGTAATATTATCAAATAAAAAATTATTCTATTATGATTTAATAAAATGTTTAACATTGGTTTGTAGCATTATAGTTAATGATAATGTTTTGTTTTTTAGCTCACATTTTTTTAATCAAAATTATTTAGCATTAATAGACATCTGGATTACAAAATAAACTAGGAAATATGTTTAACATACTGATTGTTTGCATAGAATACTGTCCAAACACAATGTTTGTGATAAAATTTTAGATTATTCAACTCAAGATTGATCAAAAACAGCATTTCCGGACTTCATACTATGAAGTAATAATGCCCTACATATGAGCATTTAAAAGAACTCAAGTTGTATTTTTATGAAATTTTTCATGTTCGAAGTGGCGAAATCGCCTCGAAGTAAAGAAATATGATATGAAAGACGATACAGACTGTTTGGTCGGAGAGAAGCCTTAAATGACATTTTTCTTCCAAAATTATTTGGAATAATTTTGCATTTATTTAAATGTTCATGTAATGCCAATTTAAATATTGGATTATATGATTTAAAAAAGTGAGCATTTATATACATTCAATTACAAACAACTTTTTCATAGCGCAATATTTGTGTTTAATGCCAAGAAGTAACAAGAGTCACTAAAATATATAATACTCAAGTTGGCATCAACGCTTTAAACATGAGTTAAAGGGTATTTTTTCACAGACATTTTAATTTATTGAATATTCACGATAAAAAGTTGTTTCGAATAGTTTAGATATCAAGATTAAGAAAATAGATTTTGATTTCAATTTGTTTTAATACCAACTACATGCAAATCTTAAAATGATTATTCAATTATCAAATCATAGAACAAATCCAATGTAATCTTAATTATTGGAATCTGTTGATGAAATACATCATCTCCTAAATTCTTTTTTAAATACATATTAATTCAATAATAATAAAATAGAAGCTGATTTGCATACAGCACTCCTTCGTATACTTGTAACCAGACCAATACAAGCCAAATATGATTTAATGGACTTTTTTTGGTAAAACTTCTCTTCATTGAGCATCAAGATTGTATTACTGTAATATGTAATATACTATTATTTACTATATTTTCTTTTATTCTATGTCCAAAGGGATAAAGTTCTATCATATTTCTCGATCAATTTTCGAATTCAAAGTAAATGTAATGAATTTTGATCTTCTGATTATTAAAATATGTTTTACGTATCATTATTATTAATTTAATAAATGTTAATTTAATAAAACATATTTTCTTTCAAATTTTCTCCAAAAAAACGAGTTTTTATATAAATTTTGTTTCAAAATGACGGAAGGGGAGCACCTTTCTTGGCTTCGAGGCCCGCTTCCGCCATTATCAGATGCAGTTCTAGAAAGCCATTTAGTTAATCCGTCTCATATTGTACAAAAAGTGCATGATTCGACACCATTTCGCTCACCACCTTCAGAAAAAGAAGAAAAATCACAAAGAAATAAAAAGCCGAAAGCACTTCCAAAGTATGATCCCGTACCACCTCGTTCTAGAACTCAGCTTGAACCGATTTATTCAACAAATCCACAAGTTCCTTTTTCATACAAACCTCCTCCAATTGAATCAATGATTGGTGGACAACCAAAAGTTGTTACACAATTCGTAAAACCACCAGCTTTTGGAAATGATGGGAAAATAATGTTAAGACAAGAGATTCAACAGATATCAAGTCAATTAGATGAAGAGATACAAAAGTTTATGCCGATCAATCCTGCAAATGATAAAGAAAAACTCGAAATTACATATAAATTATTACAAATCCACAATATCGCAATGAATCAACTCATTTTATTAGATAAAACAACATGCAGTGAAAGAGCAATACTTTTACGTAGACTTCAAACGTTTTACAAAGAGATTATTGAAGATATTCCTTCATATTTTACTGCCTATGAACAAGAAATTGCAAATTTGCGTGTACAACTCGAAGAACTTTCCAAAGATCGCGATAAATGCAAAACAGAGTCAGAAAATCTTACAATAGACATAGATTCAATAAAAACTAAAATTGAAACATTACAAAAGCAAAATGAAGATCTAATCAAAATGTCCAACGATAAAGATGTCGAAATACAAGTCAGAGATGATAAAATTACCATGTTAACCGTTTCATTGCAAGGATCTCAAATCCAAGCGAAAGAAAATGCTTCCAAAGCCGAAAGTTTCGAGCGTATGTACCACAAATCCGTTGAAGAATCCAAGCAGCAGCTCGAAGTCATTGAGAAATTCTCACAACAAATCAAAGCCGTAGAAGATGGAAATTCCGGAGTTGTTTGGGACCTCAGAAAAGCGGAAGTCCGAATTAAAGAGCTAGAACAGCAGAACCAAGCCTTGAACAGATCAGTCTACAATCTCCAGAACGTTCCTAAAGACGACAAATGCGTAGACACAAGTGATTTGCCGCCACCTCCAAAATCAAAGAAGAAAAAGAAACCGCAAAATGTCGCAACGGATTCTGTTGGCCAAATCGTTCAACAAGCGGCAAATATCGCTCCAAGTGTGTCAATTGGCGGTTTTGCCCCTTTACGTGGCAGAATTCCGTCAAATGTGTCACTTTTGCAGTTAAGTTCTGGTGGCAATTCCACCAATCCGTTTATATCTGAACAGCCATCAATGGTTCGCCGTGCATCGAACAAAGACAAAGAGACACAAACTGATAAAATAGAAACATCAGAAATTGAAGTTCAAACTGATCCAGTTAATATCATTATGTTACCAGAAGAAAAAGAAGAGAAACAAGAAGAAGAAGAAAAACATGAAGGACCTGCAACAGAAATGATTGTTGAAAACATACAAAACGAAACAATTTTGGATATTTGGAAAGTTGATTTTAACCGAGTAAATGGTTATGATATAACTAAAGAAGAATTAGATAAAATCCCTGATTTGTTCCCAACATTAGTTCCTGTATTTGGACAGCCGTTCAAGAGCCCAGAAACAAGAGAATTGGATAGACTAAACATAGGAAAACTTGAAGGAGTTAAGAGACAAGATAGACCTTTAGTTTGGGCTTTCCAATTAATTCATAACTTTTTAACAGATACTTTTGTCAGATCTGTTGAAGCAATGCAATTACAATATGGAGAAGCAATATTTGTTGAATGGCTTTCAAGACAATTCCGGCTTCCTCACATTGTCAATCAGATTTGTGCTGATGTTTCTTTGTTGTTATTTACAACAAGAAATGTTGAACCATTCATGAAATTCTTCTCAAATATGATGGAAAATTTCTTTACATATCCACAGATTTGTTTTATTTCTTTGTTGTATTCTTTCACTGTTAACTTGACATATCCTAATCTCCTGAAGATGATACAGGACTATAATCTGGCTGAAGAACACACAAACATTTGTATCCACATGAGAACTGCTTTTACTGTTTTAAGTCGTTGTTTATCTCCTGGTTTGGCTTCAACTTTTATCAGACAAAAAGTTATGCCTGAACAACCGATGTGGAAATTGTTTGATTTCATGACACAGAGTGCAACATTCTTCTTGGATAAGCACCAACACATTTACCAGTCAACTGTTTCTATCCTTCAATTGTGTGGTCATTCTTCTGACTCTTCTTTGATAACTTATGATGTTTTTAATAAATTCATGTGTTTGATGGATTCAGTTCAAGATCATTCGAAATGGTGGAATAACTTGATGCAGCAGAACCATACAAGTGGTGTAGATATGCTTGGACTGATATCTATTTGTGCAGAAAGAAAGAGGCCTTTGATAGAACTCTTTAGATTAGATAACATGAAACCTTCAATGGATAAATTTAAAGGTTTATCGACAGCTTTGTATGAATACTATATGTCGTTTATAGAGAGATTCGCTGTTACTATACCGAAAATATTAGACAAAAGCCCTGCCCAGCTTTTGGAGAAATTGGAAAGAGTTATTCCGAAAATTAGAAATGATTTGTTGACAATTAACTTTGCTTCGTTCTCCTGGCACTACAGAGTGTTCTTAAATATAACAGATACAACGATGCTTAACGTTGTTCACCAGATTCCATTCAGATTGGATTCTGATGATAAAACTTATAAGGAAATTAATGATTACTTCACGATGTGCGAGCGCGTTTCTTTTGCTTTGTTCGAATAAATATATTTATGTGTTTTGTTTCTTTCATTATCAAACTTAATATCTTTTTTTATTTAAACCTCATACTATAATTATTTAAATAATCAACAGCTGATACATAATTTAATTAAACTGTCACTTTTATTCATCTAAGATAATACAAAAATATAAAATGGAAATTCTTTAATTTAACTTGTTTGAATTAAGGATTTCTATTAATTTTTTGTTATTGAACTTGACTGCTATATCAAGTGGAGTCATTCCATCTTTATCTTTAGCATTGACATCTGCACCGTTTGAAATAAGGATTTCTGCAATTTCGTTGAAATTAAAATAGACTGCATTATGAAGAGGGGTCCATCCTACTTCGTCTTTAGCATTGATTTCAGCGCCGTTTGCAATAAAGAATTCTGTTAATTCTTTGTTATTACGTTGGGTTGCAATATGAAGTGGAGACAACCCATTTTTAGTTTTAGCCGTGATATCTGCACCCATTGAAATAAGGGTTCCTGCCATTTCTTTGAAATTGCGAGAGTGCATAATGTAGAGGGGTCCATCCTTCTTCGTCTTTAGCATTGATATCTGCACCTCTTGAAATAAGGATTTCTGCAGTTTCTTTGGAATTACTTCTGAATGCTGTATGAAGAGGAGTCTCTCCGTTTTGAGCTTTAGCATTGATATCTGCACCTTTCGAAATAAGAAACTCTGCTGTTTCTTTGAAATTATTCATTGCAGCTACATGAAGAGCGGTAAAATCATATTTAGTTTTAGCATTGATATTTGCTCCATTTGAAATAAAATATTCTAAAAGTGATGAAAGTTTGAAATATGGAGAATAGGCGAAACAAGTATTGATGTCATTTGTTTGATCTAAATAAACTAAAAATGCTTGAAGATTATGGTAGTCCGCGCACGTAATTAAATTAATTTCAATGTTGTATTCATTCATCAAAAAAGTGACAAAATCAATATTGTGTGATATAATCGCATATTCCATACACCAGTAATCTGGTTTTTTGGCTTTCATGCATTCATGCATAATATCTTGATTTCCACCCAAAAACGAATATTTAAGACAATTTGAAGTTATTCTTGATTGAAATTTTGTTCTTAAGAACTTAAAACAATCAACAGCTCCATAATAACAGCATAACTCAAGTAAGGAATTTTGGCCATTTGGATATAATTCGCTATATAGTTGTAGATTACTGTCAAATTCATCACTTTCTGTAGAGCTTATAAACGCCATTTTGTCATCATCCATAATATATCTGTGAATTGTATTTTTGTCGTGAATATCAGATGATAAATGAACATTATTATATTCTTTAAAAGAAAGTTCATCGTCTCTACCCAAAACTATATTGTATTCTTTATAGAAAAGGTAATTAAAAACACTTTTGATTTCTCTGACTTGCTTTAGATGGTATTCGTCAACAATATGTTTTGCAATTGCTAAATATGACTTCATGTAGCGGTTGTTATAAATTGAAATTTCAAATATCACAGTGGTAAGTTTATCAGGCGGAAATTGATAAGAGTCAATCAGGATTGTGATATTTTTGTAAATTTCGTTTAATTTTTCTTCTCCATTTGTTTTCAGCCTGTACAAAGCATTGAAGACATCAATATATCCCGAAAAAATCTCCATCAGTTTACTATAATGAGTTTGATTCAGTTAACTGAAATTTTTTGATTTCGCAACTTCAAATATCATGTTAATTTGATAGTTTTATTTTGCGATCTAATGGAAAAGTAAATTTTTCTAAGGAAATAAAAATACGTTAATTTCAAAATACTTAATATGTCAATTGCTTATGTTGATATTGGCAACCACACAACAAAGATATATTGCGATCAGAAAGAAATCTCTGAAAGAACCATTGTTTGCATTCATAGTGACGTAATTGAATGTGGAAATATGGCCGTTAGAGTTACCTCTCCTTACGAAGATACCACATTTAGAGATATCATATCGCACTTAGCAACTCTCGAAAAATACAAAGTCTCGCAAAATAACGAATATGATCCAAGATTAATATTTGCTCATTTCTTAAAGTTTATTATGACATCAACCAAGGCAACAGAACTTGTTCTTATCAAACATAATTGGTGGACAAATGATTTTGAAAACACCGTCAAACAAAGTGCAGAATTTGCTGAAATCAAAAGCCTCAAATTTGTAGAAGCATACCAAGCATTATCCGGGTATGCACATGCATACTTACCTAATGATAAACACGAAAAATATGTTATTTTTGATTTCGGAGCAAGTGTCACAGAAGGATACGTTTTTGAAAAGAAAGACAATCAGATTTCTCTTGCTAAGTATGGATCATGCAATATTGGTGGAGATAAGCTCACAACCACACTTGCGAACTATGCATTAAGTAAGATCTTCGAAAAAGATGATGAAAAAGTTAAAGAATACAAAGGAAAGATTCCTGACGATAAAAGATTGCAGTCAATTATTTACGAAGCTGCAGATAAATGCAAACAAAGCATAATTCCAAATTTGCAAGTCAAATTTGAGGCTATCGCTATAACAGATGCTCCATTCGACTGCATCCTTGAATCCAATGACTTCATTAATAAATGCCAAAAGTATGTCGATCAGCTCAGCACATTTATTAAAGATTTTGTTAAAGAATACATTGAAGATCTTAACAATTATGACAAAGACAAAATTGAATTAGAATGGATTGGTAGCAACTCGTTCTCTCAAATTGCCAAAAACATATTTACACCACAGTATGAACTATTCAAGCCAAACTTTTCATACTCAATTGGCGCTCAAACATTTTTAACAGAAAAAATTGATTTAGCAATACCAGAAAATATCAATCCAACTAAGCAAAGCTTCCCAGAAGATGATGATGCCAATAATGTCATCAAACAGAAAAAAGTCTCACTCAAAATCATATCAAACGAAGAAAATCTTGACCAAATCCGCGATAAATATAAAGAGCTTGAACATAAATACCAAGAGCAGCTCATTGAAGACAATTCTCTAAATGACCTTGCTATGGTTGAGGATTACATAAATAATGATTTCAAAGAACTTGAGGACAAATATAATGAAATTCAAAACGACGGTTATTTAGAAAAATTAGATAAAATGTTACCATTAATTCGCAATTATATTCTCAAATCTAATGGCATCGATTATGAAGAAAATATCTCTAATAAAAGAAATTATCTGCATGAAGAAGAAACTATTAAAAAATATCAAGACCTTCTTAAAAAAATTACTGATTTTATGGAATCAAGTGAATATAGATCAATTAAAAGGAAAACTTCATTTTTAAATGAAGATCATTTCACTGGAAGTATTAAAAACATCCTTGACCAGTATAGACTCAAAAAGATCGAAAGTTATCTTCATAATTCTAAATATGACGACGCTAAACAATTAGCAGAAAAAATTTATTCCAGGGATTATTATCAGAAATATATACTTCCTAAGATAGAAAAAATGGAGAATGAAAAGAGTACAAAAACTGGTGAAGATGCTGAAAATCAACAAGGAGAGAATGCAAAAACTGGTGAAAATGCTGAAAATCAACAAGAAGAGAATGCAAAAAGTGATGAAAAAGTAGAGGAATCAGCAGCTACTCCTGCTCTTGCAAATTAAGTTGGTAGTTGTTATTCATTTTGTAACATTATATTTTTGGTTTGATATTTTTAAAAAATATTTTTTATTATTATTCTAATTATTTACTAAAAAAAAAAAAAAAAAAAAAAAAGGTAGTGGGGCCTCCAGGCACTTCGTGCCCTCTAGCCCCTGAAGATGTTTAGTATACAATGAAGTATAAAATGAGGTTTTTTTGGGTGAAGGGGGCTTCCCAGGCACTTCGTGCCTTCTAGCCCTAAAAATTTTTGAAAGTCGTTGTCGTTGACTTTTCGGTAGAGGACTCAAAATAGTATAACTATGTCCGGACAAGTAAGGGTCTATCGTCGCTACAGAAAAGTTACGGGCGTTCCAAAGAAATATACTTTGAGAAGCCTTTTCTGTCACTTTTCAGGTAAAAACATTTTTATTATTGTATATAAAATGAATTTTACAAAACCACCGTTACCCTTCTTTGGAAATAAGAGTAGATGTAAAGATATTCTATTGAGAGAACTTAAGAAACTACCGAATGGTCTAACATTTGTAGATTTGTTCGGTGGAAGTTTCTATATATCCCATTTGTGCCATACAATATTCCCAGACTCAAAGATTATATGCAATGACTTCGACAACTATATGAACCGTCTCAAACATATACCAGACACAAACAAAATATTGAGTGAGTTGAAAGAAAAGATACCTATAGGTAAGATGGAAAGTATACCATTAGATAAGAAAAATATTGTAAGAGAGGTTTTGAAAAAAGCAGAATATATTGACTGGGATAGTATATCTTCTAGACTTTTATATAGTGGTTCTATAAGAGTTCATGACATTGAAACACTTATGTCAAACGTTTTATATCTTAACTATACAAAGGTTTTCAAAGAGAACATAGAAAAATATACTGAGGGTATAGAGTTTGTGAGATGTCGTTGGACAGAGTTGTATGAAAAATATAAAGACAAGGAAAATGTTTTCTTTATAGTAGACCCACCGTTCTATAACACATACGATTTTCAATACCAAGTAGACTGGACTTTGAGAGACTCTTTAGAAACTTTAGACGTTTTACATAACCATCCATGCTTTTACTTTACATCCGATAAAAGTGGTTTGGAAACCGTTATGAGATGGTTAGAGGACGTACATGACTATGAGTATAGATATGATAGGATAGAATATGAGAGAGGTCCTATAAACCGGAAAAAGTGTCACAACAAAGAAATTTTATTGGTAAGTAAATGTGGTTTGAAATAGGACTACTTGTTTTAGGTTTTTTCCATTGTGTCATTTACTTATTTGACGTGGCAGAAAGATATAGAGAATATGAAGATGAACCAATGCCAGCAAATGTTCAGCATATGTACTCGTAAGAGATATTTTTATCTAATATTAAATGGACGCACAGAACTTAGCAAATGCACAGCAACCCGGACAACCAAACCCAGAGAATATTCCAAATGAAGTTAGAATACAAACTGCAATGGCAAACTATGGTCAAGTGCCAACAGATGTACAAATGCAAACTGCCATGTCAAATGACGCTGCGTTAGGTTTGCCACCATGGTATGCAAATATGAGATGGAAAGAGTTTTATACAAACCCTGAAGTGGGATATAAACAACTCTATGCAGATGACGCGAACACAGGAGTTGACCCAGAATATGTTTTCTACCAGAGGAGAAATAGAATGTATGAGCTCCAGTTAAAGAATGCTATGGAACTCAACAGGAAACGCAAGAGACTAGGCGGACATTAGATTTTTACATATAGTAAAATGGGTTTCTTCAGTAGTATTGGAAACTTCTTTCGAAATGTTGGAAGAGGTATATGGAATGGAATAAAAACCGTAGGAAGAGGAATTTGGAACGGAGTCAAAAATATTGGTAAAAGAGTAGGTCAGTTCGTTGGTATTATACCTAAAGACCCTGAACCAGAAGAACAAGCTCCTGTTATACAACAGCCTGAACCTGCACCACAGTCTAGTTGGCAACCAAATCCAACACCTCAACAGTATTAAAAAATCATTTTTACCGTTCGATAGTAGTTGTATATGAAACTAAGTTCTAAGTAAAACGCGTGGTATAATGGAATTATTCTCTTTCTTCCATCTGTAGTAAACCATACTTGAAAGTCTGAAATACTTCCACTCGGCGGTTCATATAGCTTTGTAGGTTTTTCGTAAAAGTCATTTGCCAAGCATAAAAAAGAGTTTTGTGCACCAGAAAATGAATGCATGAACTATAATAGCATCTTGGTCGAAAACATTTTCATATGTTCCATTAGGGTTTTCGACTTCATAAAAGTTCGGGTGTACTGGATATTCTGCAGGCTGATTTAACATCCTCAAAAATCTATACCATGCCAAGTTGTTATATTTTGTAGAAATATAAACGTCTTCTCCAAGGTCTTCTATTCTATTGATTTTAACAGTTGCATTTTTCCTGTCATATAAAATATCGAGATGGTACTCTCCTTCGTCAATGTTGTACTGTTTTGCATATTCGAGATAGATATTGTTTATTTTTCTTGAAAAGCTTGAAGAGTTGTTTCTAAGTTTACAAGCAAACTAACTTGTAAAAGTTTTCCCTGTACAAATTTCTCATACGCACGTTTTCTTTGTTATAGTATCGAACTTCAAAACCGACCGTAAATGGGAAACCATGTATGGCTTCTGAAATGAACTTCATTCTACGAAGCCAACAGCTTTTGTGACAGATGGGTCTCTTAACCATCTCAATGGGTAGTCAAAACGATAGCCTTCATGCTTTACGGTCTCTGTCTCAAACTTTTGACCGACATTAGTAAAAGTTCATCTAATGGTTTAGTTGTAGCAACTCTTGAATTTTCTTTTTCTATTGAAAGCATTTTTTATCTAGAATAAAAATGTCAAATGAAACAGCGTCTATGAGAGAAATACAACACAACCGACAACTCATTATACAAGCTCTAAATAAGAACACAACAAACTTTTCAAACTATTCTAAGATATCTGAGTCATTGAAAGAAGGAAACTTAAAACTGACAATGAACCCAATGACAGATGAGTTTCTATTTCAAGACAATAGGAACCATACTGTCTGTATAAATCCAACAAAAGGAACTTTAAACGAGAAACCTATAGATGAACTTCTTTTGAAAGCAGATTTGACAACAAAGCTGACAAAGAGTATGTCATTGAAAAAGTTCAAGAAGAACATGACAGAGCAGATGCAAACATATGCAACAAAAGAACATACTCATCCTGAACTAGCAGACAAAACATATGTTGACAATAAAATGTCAAGTGAAGTGACAAGAGCTGAAAACGAATATTCTAAAAAGACTCATACGCATACCATTGCAAATATTACAAACTTACAAGAAACCTTAAACAGGAAAAGTGACGTTGGACATACACATACCATTGCAAATATTACAAACTTACAAGAAACCTTAAACAGGAAAAGTGACGTTGGACATACACATACCATTGCAAATATTACAAACTTACAAGAAACCTTAAACAGGAAAAGTGACGTTGGACATACACATACCATTGCAAATATTACAAACTTACAAGAAACCTTAAACAGGAAAAGTGACGTTGGACATACACATACCATTGCAAATATTACAAACTTACAAGAAACCTTAAACAGGAAAAGTGACGTTGGACATACACATAACTTCTTCTCAACTGTTGTATAGAAAGTATTTTAGGAACGATTGAGAAAACTGGTGGGGGTGGATTATATTTTAAACCTCCTAACTTTCCAGAAGGTTTAACATCGGATAAAGACATTAGATGTAGAAATGTCTATGTCATGGAGGATTGAAAAAAAGTTAAATTCACTGCTCAAGATTTATATGATAAAAAAGCTGACAAAACAGAGCTTCAAACATTAAAGATTGAAATACTTCAAACACTATATCCTATAGGTTCTATTTATACGTCAATGAACTCTACCAGACCAGAAGTAGTACTTGGTTTTGGAACTTGGACTCAAATAGTCGACAGGTTTTTGTATTGTGCAAACTCTTCAAAGGAAACAGGTGGAAGTAAAACGATTTCAGGTGCAAATTTACCTGCACACAGTCACTACATAAATTTAAGTACATCTGAAGCAGGTTTGCATAGGCATAAATATTGGGGTTGGTCAACAATGACAAAAGGTAAAGGATATGATGTTAAAGACGACGTTCAGTTTGCTATAAATGGTTCCTGGGATGACACTTGGAGAGAAGGAGACCATACACATCGCGTTTCAGGTATACGCCAAAACAACGGGACAAAGTAAAGACTACATGCCACCTTACATGACAGTTTACGCATGGTATAGAAATGCTTAGTCGTCATTTTCAACTTCTTTAGCATATTCGTCAGGAGTTGTCTTATATTTGTTAGGAACTGTCTTTGAAAGTATACCACCTTGAACTTTGACAAGTTTGAAACGAGGTCTGACAATAGTAGTTTTATCTTCTGCTTGCAGTCTGTACATTTTGCCATGTTTGCCTAAAACTTCATAATATTCTCTTGTATACTTTCTTCTATTTTTACGAACACGAATGTGAGTACCTGTCGGGTTCTTGTTGTTGTTCATAGTCAATAGTATTTTCATATGGGTCGCGTTAGGTATTTCTATTTTTACTTTGTCACCTTTCTGAAGTTTGAAGCCCGGCATTCTTTCTTGTCTATCTCTTTTGACTAAATTGTTAAATATATAGTCTTTCTCTAAGTCGGGGTTGTTTTCATTTCTTCGGGGAGTGGTTTCCCAAACCTTTTTGTTTACGGCTATTGTAAATATTTAAAACTTGTCTCATCTTTGCCATGGAGAAGTGTCTATATTTGTCGTCATATGACATTTCATCTACGCTCACCCACCTGTGGTTGGTTTAAGTCTCTTAAGATTTTTATACAACTGTCAATGACACCAAGAGCAGAATGGTTTTGTCGACAATGAAATATTGGTTTACATTTTTTGAACGCAGATAGTTTTTAATATCGTCTGATTTGAAAGAACTTTCATAGTCAGATGTCAGTTTTGTTGGATGGTATTTGTCAACGAATATTGTCAAAGCAGTTTTCACATCTAAAATATTTTTGGACTGTAATGGTATGGCTTCACAGTATCTTGTGTTTTGACCAACAAATATTAGCCAGTATGGTGGTCCATCTTCTCTATACCTCGGAATGTTTTCCAAGATATCCATAAACCAAGCATTTGGTGTTGAACTAAAGATTTTTACCATGAGTGCTTTCTTTGTCGCTTTAGAAACATAGGGGTCCTTGTTTGAATTCGTCATTTTTAACCCATAAGAAATGGGTTTATTTGGCGCATTAGCAGGAGTCGCATCTAGATTTTTGCCGGCAGTGGGAACAATAGCCAGAGGTGCATTTGGAATTGGAAGGAAGATTTTGAGTACATTAGGTATACTGAAAGAGAAAGCACAACCTATTATACAAACTGTACAGAAAGGTTGGGATGTAGCACGAGATGCAGCAAATCTTATTCCAAATCCTGAAACAAGAGGAAAAGTTCAAGGATGGATGGACAATGTAGGAAGACAAGCAGGAAACTACTATAACAAAGCAAATGACTACTATAACCAAGCAGGCACTATATGGACCAAGGTGAAAGATTCTTTAACAGAGGATATAACCATGCACAACAGTGGGTAAACAACAACCAACCTCAACCGCCTCAAACGTGGGGAATGTAAAATTTTTTACTGAGATGAAATGAACAATACAGCATTGAGACAAATGGGCTCAAGATGGATTTGTCGGCTTCCAGCAGTTACACACCACGTGTTTGTCAAGTTCTTCCTATACCTCAGGAAGTTTTAGACCGACTTAAAAAACCTAAACAACCAGTTGAAAACAAACCAAACTAAAATTTTTTACTGAGATGAAATGACCGAAGAAGTTGAAACAGTAGATTTGACACCACAAACAAAAAGTTCAGAACCATTGTCAAAACCTGTCAAAGAACTTACAGATGAAGAGAAAAATTCAATAATAGAAGGTGTCAGGTCTGGAAATACAAACCCTAACTACAAAGTCACTTTTCATAAAATGGAACGGCAAGTATCTCAAAAAAGAAACAGACTCTCACAAATAAAATATTGAAGTCTGAAGGAGCTTTCGAGACAACAGATGGAAAAGTTTACTTCACTGACCAACAGTTCATTATAGAACATCTCATTGACTTAGAGTCGAAATATTCTAAACTTTACAACAAACACAAAAAGTTGAAAGGAAAACAAAAACAGATGGCATATGATATTTATGAAGATACTAACGACACAACCATACCTGCAAGTGAAGTAAGTACAGATGAACCAAAAAGTGACGAAAAACAGATAGAAGAAGGTGAGCCAAAAACTGAAGATAAACCAAAACCAAAGGTTAGTTTCCAAACTAAACCAAGTCAACCTTCATTAGCTGGTATGGGTTGGCGTCAAAGACTTATGCAGCAGGCGGTTATGTAAAGTAAAGGAAAAACAGTATTTTTTTATTTTATAAAAATGCCCCATATAGAATGGATAGAAAAGTCTGCTAGAATAAAAGCAGAGTTAGAAAGATATGGTTGGAGAGTTTCAAAGAAGTTTAATATAGGAAGGGAAGACCCATAAAAGTCTATGACAAACTGTCTGGTCTTCGCTATGAATGGACTTGGAAACAGCACGCGCCAATTATCCAAAACAGACTAGAGAGGTTAGAAGAAGAACGTCTTATGGATATGCCTTTGATGTTACTGAGCCTCAAGTTGAAGGACACGACGGCTTTGCCAGATTCTACTGGAAACATGACGAACAATTGCATCCTTTGAGAAGGAAAAAAGGAAAAGGTGAAGACGCACATGCTCCCATGGAAAGAACAAGATATGCATATGAAAGTATCGTGAAGTTAGAAGTAAAATTTTCATCTGGTCGAACCTTTACAGTAAACTTTGACGAAGGAAAGAACAAAGAAGGCTTCATGGGTGTACTTGCTGCCATACAAGACGGAAATAAGAAAGGACACAATCTCAGACTAACCGTAACAGATTTAGACGGTCATATATACTATGCAATGGCAATGTCAAACAGCCGCACAACTTCTTGACGCTTTCAAAACTTCAAAGAGAGAACAAATGTTTGACTCCGACTCAGACATATTGAATACAATTGAAGGAATTGCAAGTGTCAAGTTCGAATGGTACCAACATAACCCTCAAGCAGTCCGACAACATGCTGGATACTTCCCGTTCAGAAATAAGTCTGACATTGACTTGACAAGGTATGGAATTTACAATTCAATCGAAACAATTGTCAATGAACCTTGTATTCTTACATGTCTCAGGAACTCTGGTCTTGTTACAGATGAGAAGATGAAGTATCTTGAGTCATGTGTGAAGACAAGGTACATTCTCAGAGGTCAATTGCAAAAGTTGCACCGTTGGCAAATGTGAATATCCGAGTCAACATTCCGACTGAGAAAGGTTCTTCACATGACGACTATGTTGTTGACAAAGACTTACCATGGTTGAAGATTGTATTGTCCACAACCACTTCATGTTGAACGAAAGTCTTACAAACCATTGTTCGGAAAAGGCAAGTGCAACATTGTCAGAGCTGTTAACATTCTTTTCGGAAAGGTTTGTTGGAACCAATTCCAGATGACAAGCTGACAGAAACTTTTGTACCAAAAGACGAAACAAACTTTTCATTGTTACAAGACCAAAAGTTGTTCCAGACAAAGTTATAGCACAAAAGAAGTACACAGTTCCAAAAGGAGTTGGATTGTTCGGATACCAACCCTGAACCAGAAGAACTTCCAATGAGGTTGCAAGAACTTCAAGATGCTATAAACAAACTTCCATTGAGACATCCAATGACGTAATTGTATTGGAGAGCATCTGAGTTAGGTCAGAAGGTTTTATATGAAACAGGTTGCTTCGACGATGTTTATGAGATAACAGGCGAGAAGTTTCTCAGAAGATAAGAGACTCACTTGAATTTCCACGAACTGGACCCATTGGTTGCGACAGTTCGACTCAACGAAAAAATATACTATGTCGACCTTAACGCTGCGTACATGAGGTTTGTCCAATATATTCCGACTGGAATTCCAAACGAAGATGGTGAGTTCCCGGGAAGGAACTATACAGTTGGAAAAGTCATACAACAACTCTATGATATTAGGAAAGCTTCAAACCCCAAACTTGCAATGACACTGAAATTACTTATGAATTCGACATGGGGATATTCCATTAAAAAACCTCAAAAGATGAAGAGTAAACACTATGAGAAGGTCGACAACTTTGTTGAAAGGTTTTCTCCTTTTGTTTTGAAGTACGAGTTCACCGAAGGTCAAAATGGCTTAGTAACCACATTAAAACCTATTGTCGAACATTGGTCATACCCTCAGTTCGCAAAAGCAGTCCTTGACAACTACAACAAATTCTTCTCCGAAGTCAAATCCAAAGTTGTGGTTTACTACGAGAACATTGACGCACTCATGACGAACGAAGAAGGATACAACAAACTCATTGAAATGGGAATGGTCGGTGAAAAGATGGGCTGTTTTAAGCTAGATAAGGTATTTTCCGAAGTTCATGTAATATCGAAAAGGAAATATTGGGGAATACTTGAAGACGGCACAGAAATAAAACATTGCATGAAATAAAACATTGCATGAAGTAAAAACATTTTTTAAAAAAAATATTTTTTTATTTTATTTGAAATGTACGCTGAGTTTGTTGGAGACGACCGTTGGGAAACTTGTTTGTTAGATGAGAAATATGAAATTCACTGTTGTGAGTCATTTGAAGTCAGAAACAAAGAGACAAAAAGAGTTTTAAGCGAATGGGAGCGAAATGACGGATATGCTATGATGAAGATGGGTGGGAAAAACTATTTAAAACATGTTGTCATTGCAACTCATTTTATACCGAACTCTAACAATTTACCTTTTGTAGACCATATAAACCGTATAAGAAACGACAATAGACTTGAAAACTTACGTTGGGTCACTTGTTCTGAAAACAATAAGAACAAAAGCAAAATTGGAGATATAGTATTCGAATTTGTCGACGAACTAGAAGATGAAACAATTGAAATTACAGACTATGGCGAGCATACGTTTGAGTTTTACTACTATAGCGAAGAACAAGACTCTTTCTACTTTTATACCGGCGTAAACTATAGAAAATTACAAGTATATTTTACTAAGGCGGGCTATGCTTATGTAAACACTAGAGATACAGATGGAAAACACGTTCTACTTTCTTAACAATTCAAGAAGCTATATGGCATACCATTTTAAAACGTTTTTAAAACAGTATATTTTTACATATATTAAATGCTTCAGGTTGAAAAACAAAGAACAAAAGTAGCAGATACAAAACCGTTAGACTATATCTTTACAAATGCTGGTAGAAATATTTCAGATGAAGAAATTTCATCTGGATCTTACAGGTTTGACTATCCAATTCGTTGGCTTCAAAGTCCTTCAGATGCAAAGGCAATAGGATTTAGAAGAGTTTTGTTTTCAAATAGAACTAACGCTTTTATGTTTGCAGTATATTTTCATGGGCAGTATAAAGGTTCTGATGGTCTAATAGAAAAATTTGACGAAATGAGAATCTTTACAGTTCGTTCAGACGAAAGTCTTGAAAAAACTCTAAATGACTTTCAAACTCAAATAAACAAATACTACTGGGAATTTCAAGAAAAATACGACTCTTTACTAAATGGAACATACTATCTAAAACTAGAATATGACAAGATGAACTCCACAGTTTCATTTCAAAAGATTGAAATTAACCCTTCAAGAGATACAGAGTTTTTATATTGGGGAGTGGACAAACGTTCTTGGGCACAATTTCTTCGGTTACTAAACCAGAACGAACCATTGCCACCAGATGGTCCATTTAAATTTATACTTCCACCAGCAGATTTGACAGTTTATAGAAACGTGTTTGACCCTCAAAATGTCATATGTCATGCAAGTTTCAGTTCAAGCAACAACAGTTTTCTTTGTATTGGTAAGGACTTTTATGACTTTGCTTCTAAATTCTATGAACCACCTAGTAACAGTTTCTCTGACTTTCAAGTTTGGTTCACAACAAACGGTGTGCAGCATATTATACCTTTGTACTATGACTTTTATCTCGAATTGTCTTTCATATACAACTACGGAAAAGTGCTGAAAAAGTATTGAAAAATATATTTTATGGTAGATGGTTTTTAGGTAACCAGGTCACTCGGTCACTCGGTCACTCGGTCATTTTAACTTCTCTGAAAAAGTGTGACAACATGACATTTTGACAACAACACAGGAAATAGATTTCATCGTATATGTTTTGTTGAGATTTCATCGTAATGAGCGTAAATGACCCAAAAATATATTTTAGGTTAGATGGGTAGATCTACCCTCTTTTCTACCCTCATTTCTACCATCGTAGAAAACACACAAAACTCTTGAATTTTGACACTTTCACAAAAAACATAAAAAACATAAAAAATAAAGGTAGTTTTTTAAAAAAATATTTTTTATTTTTATTGTAAGAACATGTCAGCAACAACAGCACCAAACTCGTTAGTCATGAACCCAACATCTATGTTAGTAGAGATGAAAAGCTTCATTCCTTCTTCATATACTTTCGAAACAGAAATCCAGAAGATAAAGCAAGAACTTCTCCAAGGAGATTTAGACTGTAGTGCAAAAGATGAAACAAATGAACAGTATCTTTATGAAATGCAGGATATTATTGACCATTTACCTAAACTTCCTGAAATACAACAACAAAAGCTTACAATTCCTGAATTCGATGAAATAGAAGTGAAACCAACTGACTCAGTTGAAATAAAGAAGTTCATACGTAATGTAAACTATGAGTTTCTTGGATTTCATTGCAACCACAAAGTCATTGACCTATATAAATCTGGGGAGTTTAAGACCTACGACAAATTTGTTTCGTTAGTTGCAAAATGTGTATGGCAGATAAGAGATAAAGATAGAAGAGGTAAAGTATGGAACGGACAAATAAAACCAGCAGCCTTTGAGTTAAAGAAAACCATTTACGCCTTACTTGTTTTAGCAGGACAAATTTCAGAATATAACGCAAAAATGAACCCACAATGTTCAAAATGTAAAGCAGCAATGAGGAGATATAACTACTCCGTCAAAGAGATAGAACGTATGCGAAACGACTATACTGACTTAAAGAAAGAAGTAGAGAAACCAGCAGAAGATAAAATGGACATGTTGACATTTCTAAACAAAAACTATCCAACTGCTAACGATTTCCTTCTATCTGACGTCAAGAAGAAATATAAAGAAACCTTCGGCATAGTTAAAACTTTTGATATCCTTCGTGAAGAAATAGAAGCTACAAAACTGTTTAAAGTCATGAACCATCACAACATATACCATGTAAAACGCTTGTGAAAAAGAGGTTCCGCCTAAAATATATTTTTATTGAATTCTGTATAAAATTCTGAGTAAAATGACATATGGAACACATACTTTTTCAGTAAGGACATATGGGGTAGAAATGAGGGTAGAAAAGAGGTGAGATATACCCTTCTACCCTAAAATATATTTTTGGGTCATTTACACTCATTGACGATGAAATCTCAACAAAACATATACGAAGAAGTATATTTCCTGTGTTGTTGTCAAAATGTCATGTTGTCACTATTTTCAAAAAGATGTTAGTTGACCGAGGGACCGAGGGACCTGGTTCCACCTAAAATATATTTTTGCTGAATTCAATAAAAAAATGACCAAATTTCATGAATTTCCTCATATGTTTGCTACCCCGATTTTTACAGGGGTAGCCTAAAACACATGAAAATCGTAAAAAAACTCATGAAAATCGTGAAGAACAGCGAGTGGGAGAAAAACCCCAGTCGCCAAAACTCTATGAAAATCGTGAAAAAACTCTATGAAATCATATCTTTTATACAAGATAGAAAAAATAAAATTAACGTTAGTTTTTTTAAAATATTTTTTTTTATTTTGTATGTAAGAACAGGAAATGACAAACACTGAGTTTGAAACAGTTAAAAAGATAGACAATGAGACCAAGGTGGTTAGAATAGGTGATTTAAACGTAAGATACTCAAAGAAATACAAAAAATATTCTTTGTCAGACATTTTAACACTATCTGAAGGAAAGAAAGCACACGACTGGGTTAGAAATGCTTCTACTCAGAAAATTTTGACAAGAAATCCTGAGCTGATGATATCGGTAAGATTCTATGGAACAAGAGCATATCTTATAGACAAAAGTCTTATACCAGTAGTTTTGTTCTGGATTGACCCAGTTGTTGGATATAATTTCATAACATATGGTTCATTCGATACTGAACGTTGCAGTGAGGGCTTACTTTACATCGTTCAGAAACCGAAGGACTTCAATACAAAGAGATATAAGATAGGAAGAACATTTAATATAACTCAAAGATATGACAGTATAGTCAATAGAGTTAAGGTTGCGTTTGTTAACGATATGAGAGCTGCTGAAACAGAACTACTTGAAAAGTTTGAGAAATTGTATGGTGCTCCCACGAAAGGTAAAGAAACGTTTGAAGTAGATGAGATAGATAGTGCTATAAAATTATTTGACGAAGTTGCTGAAAAAATACATGTAAATATTTTTGGTCTTTTATACAAGATAGAAAATAACGCTAATTTTATTTTTATTTTATTTTTTATTTTGTATGTAAAGACAGTAATGTCAACATCAGAGAACACAACAACTGCTATCGTTCATGAAGCCATAGATGAAGAATACGAGTGGGTTCAGTATAACAAACAGTTACGTCTCATTCGTTCGGTCAAAGATGACATGTACCAAATGCAAAGTATTTTGAATGCTCTTCGTTCTACAAAGCAAGCACATCATTGGTTTGAAAACCAACAGACAAAAGAACTTTTAGAAGAATTTCCTCATATGTTTGCGTCCCGCGGAAAACCGCGGGACGAGATTCCGTACGAAAATCGTAAAAATTTGCCAAATGGTTTGAAAGGATATTATGTACATAGACTTCTTGTAAATGCTGTTGCAATGTGGGCTTCACCTCGCTATGCTTGTTATATTTTCATGATGTTAGATGAAATTCATAGACAAGAACGTGAAGAGCTAGAGAACAAGCTTGAAGCAAAAGACAAAAACATACAGAAAAGAATACCACGTTCGGTACCAAAAGGAAAGGAAAAGAACTATAAGTATATGATTTACACTGAAGAGATGGAAAATGAAGAAGACAGAGATATGGTTATGTTGCATTTAGTCAGAAGAAACAACAAAAGCTTTTACGACTTAGCTAAGATTTACAAATCTGACAGAAATTGGTTCTATCGCGAAAACTTACCGATTTCAATGACACCGAATGAAGATGTTAAACAGATAGTTCAAGATACTTTACCTCAAACACACTATGATATGAAAGGTTGTACAATACTTACATTCAAAGAAGATTTACCGCTACTGAAAGAAAAAATAACAGAGTATTTTGACAACTTCAAAGAGGAAGAGTAAATGAACCATTTATTTTTCAAGCTTGACACCAAAGATGGCTCAGGTAGCTCTATAAGGTAAATTGTCTTGTCCGAGTCCTTCTGGCATTCCGAGTCCTTCCTTCCAACAGGAAAAGTTTTTCCTTCCTACAGGAAAAAAATTTCCTTCCTACAGGAAAAAATTTTCCTTCCGACAGGAAAAATTTTTCCAGTTGTCCGTCCGTAAACCATTCAAATTTTCGAAAATTGAGAACTTTTTGGTCGGACTTCAGAAAAAGTCCTTCCTTCCGACAGGAAAAGTTTTTCCTTCCGACAGGAAAAATTTTTCCTTCCGACAGGAAGAGTTCTTCCTTCCGACAGGAAAAGTCCTTCCATCCGACAGGACACAAACGAATGTCCGACGTACCACCAACCGAGTCCATTCCAAAGCCAGAAGAACCGACAGCCCCAGCACCACAACAGACTAAGACTCAAACACTTACATTTTTACGCTTGTCTTGAAACAATTTGAACTTTGTTCGCGTAGATATGAATTCTGAAAGAAGTATGAGGGTCTTGTATGACTTTGTACTTCTCCCATAGTTCATGTCTGTCAAACTTACCTGCCATGGACTCTTTCATAAGTTCCATGAAATCGTCTTCGGACAATCCGGGGAAAAGTATGATATCAGTAAGTATTCTCTTTACATCCTTACTTAAACTCTTGGCTGTCTGTACACAAATGACAACTGAAATGTTAAAGTGTCTGAGCTTCTTAAGAATTCGACACATATCTTGTTCTCTGTTCTTTAACAAAGGATGAGAAGCAAAGTCATCTAAGATAAGAAGACATCTGTGAGGGTAAGTCTTCCAATCGTAAGATTGCAATTTCTTCGAAATGTATTCTATCTCTTTCTGTTTGTTTCTGAAGTGTTTCTTCTCTAATATTCTCTGATTTCCTCATTTGGGTCTTTAAACTTAGAATTTATATACTCATTTATAGCATTGTACTTCAAAACTCTTCTTTGGTACTTCTTTATCCAATCTAACAACTCAGAGTCTTTTATACATACTAACTTAGACTTTTTTATAATATCTTTGAACGAATTGACGGTTTGGTCAAATTGACCAGAAGTACTACAAATAACAACTAACTCATAGAATGGGTTCTTCTCATCTAGTTCTTGTTGTTGTGCAGCCATTTTAAGATAAGTGAAAGTCTTACCCGACCCAGGTGGTGCGATTAGACCTGTTATACCATTCTGAGCAAATAAGAACTTGTCATGTATGGGTTTTATCTGAGCATTTTCCAACTTCCTCTTGTTCTTGTTTAAAACATTCTCAAATTTCTTGTCAATGTCAGCAAACTTTTTTTCTAACATATTTTAGAAAAATTAAAATTTTTATCTTTTAGAAAATGTCTAGCGATTTCGCTATCTATATTCGAGACAAGCTTTTCGACAGCAAAACATCTGTCGACCATAAAATCTTACATAGTGTAAACAAGAAAGGGGAATTTGTTCTAAAGTTCTGTTTCTGGGAATATGACAAGAACCATAAAACATTAAGCAGAGCAGTCTTAAAATTTGTCAATGACAGACTTGTTGACAGAGATGACGCCTCTTGGAGAGATGAAGTCCAACAAAACTTCTTAGAATGCAAAGAAGACACATGCGCTGTTCTTGAAAATGAAATAGAAAACAGAATAGAAGAGCTATTAAATGACAAAGCACTTTTACAAAAATATGGTTCTGAGAAGTTTGACATAACTCCACCAGAGAAGAAGAAGAGAGAAAAGAAAGAAAGAAAAGTAAGAAGAAGAGAAGAAAGAACCAGTTCCAGAGAAGGGGAGATATGACATGTAAAATAAAATTTTATTTTTAGAACATTTCTGGGTCAATGTCAATGTTCTCTTCCTCTTTAGGAGCAAACACTGGCTTAGACTCTAAGAGCTTCTTACCCAATTTACCTGAACTTCAACTATCTTAGACTCATAATATTCATAGTCGTCTGCTTTCTTTGGTTCATAAGGTATAACAAGTTTGTATGCTTTGCCTCTTTAAGGTTTGAAAACCTTCTGTCAAAACTTTCTTTGACTGTTAACAAACCTTCTATGTCTAAGTCTTCAAATTTCGCACCATTTTTAGTCACAATAGCAAACTTAACTGGTTCGATGTTCCAAACTTTGTCAAATGTAGACTTTTCAAAATGGTAGAAGTAAACATTCAAATATGTGAATGGGTCTAGTTCTTCTTTAAGTCCTGACATGTACTTGTTTACTGAGATGAATTTCGTCATCTTTTCTATCGGATAAAAAAATATTTTTTTTTAAAATTTACTCAGAAAAATTTTTCTTTGTATATACACCATTCTGTACGTCTAAAAGACTTTTGACATTTGCCAAGAATGTTCGTTTAGACGCTGTCATATAACCATACTCTTGACAATACTGTTTATACGAATCGTACAATGACCTTTCATCTAAACACTCAAAGTCAGTTTCATCTATGAACAGTTCATATACACTCTTGTTTGCTTCTAACAATGTTTGTCTCTCTTCGGTATGTGGAATTTGTCTTGGATTGAACTTAGAAATATCTAATGTCATGAAATATGAGAACAAGTGGTTGTAAAAGTCAGATGTCAAAGTTTCTGCTAAGTCGTCAAAATATTCTGTATCTTGCATATGAGCTTCTGACGTTCTGACAACTACATATCTTCTGTCAGAACTTTCTAACTTCATCGGAACGGCATTGTTTGAAACCATGACGAAGTTTGCAACATTTTCACAAACTCTTTGGCCTTTATATTTTCTTTCAACAACTCCAACTTTGTCTGTTATAAGACTCTTCAAAGCATCTGAGTTCAAAATTTTTGTTGTATCTATACTTTGAAGTTCGTTACATACTATAAGTTTCATATTCTCTATTGAAGAGTTAAATTTACCGCAGATGTTTTCTAAGTTTGTCATATTAGGGTTCGAATAGCCCTCTAACAGTTTGCATAAGATATCTGTAAAGAAAGTGTTCTTACCTGTTCCTTGTTTTCCAATTATGATGAGAGCAGTTTCATTTTTAGCACTTGGATGTTGTAAGATGTTTGCAAACCAACATAAGATATACTCATAGACTCTTTCGTTTCCATTGCATATAATTTCTTTGACATGGTCTAACCAAGCTTCTATAACATTTTCTTTCCATTCTACTTGTTCGTATTTATATCCAGTGAAGATAGAATAGAAGTTTGGAGAAGGTGTATAGAACTTTATACCACGAACTGAAAAATCTTCTAACTTTGACAATAAGATATCCCAAGCATCTAACATCTTCATACCAACTTGTACGACTTTTATTTTCTTAAGTTTCTGTTTACATTCTTGTTCTGAAACTATTGTCGCTTTAGGTTTGTTAAAGACTACATCCCATTCTTTCATGACATAACATTCTGGGGCAGAGTCGACATAAATGACTAAACGTTTCAAATTCTCGACTGCTTTGTTATAGTCTCTAAATGGACACATATTTCTGAAGGCTTGGAAGTCATAAAAATCTGAAACATCTATTCTGTACATTTTTATAAAAATAAAAAAAAATATTTTTTTTATTCTTGACTTTGTTGTTGCATTTGTTCCATTTGTTGCATTTGTTGTTCTTGAGCTATTTGTTGTTGAAGTTGTTCTTGTAGTACAATACTTTCACCAGTTGCATCTTCCAATTCGAAACTTTCTGCCGTCATTGACAAATACATAGGACATAAAAGTTTTACAGGAACAAAGTTTGCGTCAACTAAGGTTAAGTTTATGTTTGCTAAAGTGTTTGAGTTTACTAAAGCTGAAAACTCTGCATTCGAATGAACAATAGGCAAACCAGCAGAGAATGTGTTGTTTATACGCATGAGTATCTTTTGGTCATAGTAGTTTCTGTCGACATTCGAATAGCACTTTGAACCTAAGTTTGAAAACAATATATAAAATAGGTGTACTTAAAGTCAATGGAACAGATAGACCTTGTATGACACCTTTTCCTGTTATAGGAAACTGTTGGTAGTAAAAACCAGATATAAGTTTTGTATTATAGCTCATATCGTTTATAGTAAACTCAGTCGGACATCCAAACATAATGAAACCTGCTCTAGTTGCAGCACATGTTACATCCGTCCTTAAAGTATTAAATAAGTCAACAAAACCTGTTGGTGGTATATCTGAGTAAGTATCTTCAAAGGAGTATTTTTTACCATTCACAACAACAAAGTCTTCTGGTGTCAAAAGAGCAAACAGGCTTTAGTCGTCATCGTGTTTAAGGTCAGTTTACAATATCGTCCTTGAGGACTTTGTAAGTTTGTTGTTATAGAATTATATGACTCAGGGTTTTTAGTCGTAATAGTATAAACCACTATGTCTTCTGCCATTTACATATATTTAAAAGTTTTTCTGAAAGTGGAGAAGAACTTCATCTAAACTTTCACATGGCGTTTCTTGAAGTTCTCTGTCTAAGAAGTTCAAATATTTTGTAAAGACATAGAACTTTCCTTTGTCTACACGAAAAACAAACACAGGTCTTTCATATCGTTCAAAAGTGTGTAAAGTCCTTTACATGAAATAAAGTCTATATTATTTTTCTTCAAACATCTTTCAAGAAGTTTTGACATTTACTTAGCAACTAAATTTTAATGAAATGTTGTGGTCGTCAAATATTTTTATGACGTCTGGGAAACTATATTTTAAGTTCAACGTTTCACCTCCTTTCATAACGTAATATCTTGTCAATGATATTATATGAAACACCACAGCAAGCAATGTCGGGTTCTATTTCTTTGATGTTTATCGTCTGCCTCTGTCAAAAGTTTCAATAGTTCTTTCAAAACTTCATGAGGTGCGATGACATATGAGTTCACTTTTACAGGGTTGTGTTCGACCAAGTTTAACAATTATACCTAAAGCTTGACAAATCTTCTCCTGAGTTTTAAGCTTATCTTTCAGTTGTTTTAGTCATTTCGAATATCTGCAACAGAACTTAAGTCTCTGCTAACTTCAGGATATGTTGGTTGTTCTTTTACAGGAACTATTGTTATACCATCTTCGTCTTCGTATGGTTTCCCCACTTCAACATCTCTTTCTTTGACATTGACACAACACTTTGACTGTTTGTTTGAGTTGGTGAATTTAAACTTCACATCTGCCACCGCCATTAAACCTTTTGAAACACTTACGCTTCTATTTTTCGGAAATGACATTTTACTTAGAATAAAAAGATGGACGTATTTGAGTATCTCTTCGAATTGAAGCAAAACAAAGTTTACACACACAAACAATACAAATACACTGATAGAATAGTTCTTTATACAAACAATGGAAAATGTTATAGAATAGCAATATTTGCTGAACCAAAATATTTTCATAAAGCAAAGAAAGTTGGTATACTGAAATGGTGAAAGTTCTTGACGTGACAAAAATATAACAACAAAACTGACCGATATTTCTAAAGGTAAGTTTATAATACAATACTATGTCAAAACTGGCGTACTGTCAATATTTGACGGAGAGAAGTCAGTTCAAGAACAACTTACTGACCTGCTGCCAAAATCTGCTCGATGGAAGCTGTCGTTATACCAATCTGAGGAGCCCCAGCAGGTTTCATCGAACGAATCTTTCAAAAGAGCATCTTCCGTGAAAAGTGCTATTGGTTTTGTAAACTTCTTTGCTTTCAATTCATCTGGACCGTCTCTGTCACCAGTATATTGTATTTGAACTGTACCAACAGTTGAAATACCACCCATAAAGTCTTCTGAGTCAGCAAATGGAATGCCAAGCCAAAAGTTTGAACGGTCTCCATTTGTATATTGAGTTTTTTGACCTCCTGTATGAGTCCATACTTTCACATATGGCATAATAGAACTTTGCATTCAGGGTTAATGGTTGTTGTGAAGTTGTTGTTAAAGTTCATAGCATCTAATGTCAAGTTGTATGACCTCATATCCTCAACTGTAGAATATTCTTCTCTTGGATAATATTTGCCATCTATGTTTATATGATATTTAATACCAGGGTTGTAGAAACAAGAATAGTCATTTATAGTTCGTCTGAACAGTAAAAACATAGTATCTGCATGTTTCATTGCAGTTGTTAAAGCAATATCTGTTCTTGCACCTGGTTCAGCACTTTGGTTTCCAACTTCACCTGCAAAGTCTTTGACAGATATTTGGTGTATAGGGAACATAAGTGGAACTGCAATATATTTGGCAGCTAAAGCATTTGAAATATCTGGGTCCAACATATAGACTGCAAGTCTGCTTTCTATTCTCTTGCATTCAAATTTTTCGCATGTGAACTTAACTGGGTCCCAAGCAGTTCCAGCAGCATTGAAATAATAGTTTACTTCAGTGTTGAAGTTTGAGAAACCAAAGTCTAAGTCAACTTTGTCTTTGCAAATTCGCGAATGACGTTTGATTTGCTCCCTTACGTCTGTAAGAGTGAATGGGTCTTGTGTTGGTGCAATGACTAAGTTATTTTTGCTTGGGGTGAGTTCGATAGAAATTTTTCCTGCCCAGTTTGGCAAGTATCTTAAAAACCTGAAGATGAGGAAAGATGACAAAGGAACTCTAAGTTTCAATTTTACTTTGGTTACTGCTGCTGCAGTTTGTCCAGAAAGGTTAACATAAACTCCTGGAACGTTAGGGTCAAGTCTTCTTATTTTCTCAATAGTTGCATACTGGTCTGTTTGTTCTCTAGCTTGTGGTTGTACTGAGTTCTCAAAGCGAACCATTCATAGTTTGCCCAGGTTACTGTTTGAACTAAGTCAGAGTTAGAATATATCTTATATCCCATGAAAACTTCTGGAGCATATTGGTATCCGACATAGAAAAATTCCATTGCAACCTTTCTTGTCAGACAACTTGGCAGAAGTTTTATATTTCAATGTCTTGTTCCACGTATAAGAAAGAGTTGTCAATAGATAATATGAACCTGTCGCAAGCAATATCTACTGTTGTTGAAGAACCTTCTCCAAACTCACCTACGTTTCCATAAGAAACAGCAGTTGTATATTCGTAAGTTCCAGGAACTATTTCTGACCTTCTAATGGCATTGTCGCATTCGTTATACCATTCGGAAACATTTCCATTCATAGCATCCAAACACTGTTGGCGTTATATTCTGAGCGGCGTACATTTCATATGGGTAAAAATAGAATAGTTGGATTTATATGTCATAATAGAACCCACGTGGACCAAGCTTTACTTTCTTCCTGACTGAGTTTTTAACTCTTTCTTTTTCCTTCATTGCCACTACTTTCACTAGATGAAGTTACTTCTTCTACTTTTCTCCAACTCTTCTCTTTCTTCTTTGGTGTCGCTTTTGGTAACTTGCCCTCTGCTTCAAGTTGTTGCATCTTTGCCTCATGTTCACCTAGTATGTTGTAAATTTCCCATGTCCTTTTTGCCTTTTGGCTCTGTCGCATCTCAGGTAACCTATATCCTAGAAAGAGTTTGTCATAGTTTGTATTGAGTCGTCGCTTATTGTTTGCATGACTCTTTTCTGAGTTTCCGGTTCAAGCTCTTCAAACAGAGCCTGTCCATATGGAATAAGCTCGTTTCCAAATATATGTTTTTGTAGCCATTCTGGTTTTCTTTCCATGTTACCAACTATATCTTTTGTGAATGGGAAAGCTTTTACCCAATCTTCAGTCTTGCGTCATTTATTTCTGTAGTTGGTTTATTTTGTCAAGGAAATGTTTTTCAATACTAACATTTCATTTGGTACTGTCCATTTGAGTTTTCTTAAATATTCATCCCTTCTCGGTTCAATCGTCTGCAAAGTAAGTTTTTATGACATTTTGTAAACTTCGTTTGCAAGGTCATGTACAATAGGTTCTCTTCCTTCTCTCTCCTAACTCTCTTTCTAACTCTTCACCAAATATACCATCTCTATGTTCTGTGTAGTTTCTTTGAGATAAATGTTCTAGAACGTCAGGTGTTATATTTCCATCAGCCATGTTCATTTCATACTGGTCCAAAATATCTGCATCTTTCATATCTTTCAATGGCATTAAAGCCGCGCTTAAAATACCAGCTATATCTGGTTCACCATTCACTTCCATTGCGTCTACAACTTCTTGGAATTGAGGTTGTAAGTTTATGAACCACCTATCCGGATTAGCTTTATGACCCCATCTCATTGTAGTTCCATAGTCTGCAGAAACAAAAGTAGGTTTGTTTCCATCTTGGTTAGGTTCTGAATGAACTTTAAACAATGTTTCATTTCTATATGTTTTGTTGAAATTTAACCTTTTATTTTCACCGAGTTCATCCGAAGATTGAACGTTAAATGCTCGTAAGTAAAAAGGGTTGTTGTATTTATGTACATTTTCTTTCAGTACTTCCATTCTTTGCTGAATATTTTCATCTGGTGTTGGAGTCTTTTGTATGTCGGCAAACATTTTTCGATATTCTTCTACTATGTCAGCCGAATTTTTTTTAGACTCTTGGAAATATTCCATATTCTCCGCATACTCTTGTTGAGGGTCAAGATTTTTCGGCTGTTCCAAATCTTCATCTAGTTCTGTGAAGTTAGTTTCCAAAGGAGTGACTTGTTCGTTTCCTTCAGGCTCTTCTAGCTGTTGTTGCTGAACTATTTCTTCCATGTCTGGTTGTATCTGAACTTCTTCCTGTGGAGTTTCTTGTACCTCATCTGGTGGCATTTCATATATTCCGAGACCGTTTTTAACAAGTTCCCTTTCTAAGTCATCCGGACTCATAAACCTTTCTTCTTTCGTTCCGTCTCTATTTTTTACGCGTTTCATGAAGAGAGTTAAATTGTCATTTAGCTCTGACATCAAATATCTCGGAGTAAATTCATCCATGTCATTTGGATGATATGCTATTAAATCATATCCCTTAGCGAGCTTGTATTTTCCAGGTTTGAGATTATATCCCCTTTGGTGCAGAGCCATAAAGCTAAATAGGTTCGGGTCAGTATTTCCATCCTTGAACTTTCTAATAGCTTCTTTATATCTGTCACTAAAGTCAATAGTATCTGGGTAACCATACTCTTCCTTCAGCATTTTTAAGAATTCTTGGTTTCCTTGTTCTCTACTTCTTTTATGTCCTTGCTCTGTTTGTGGTTGTTGTTGTGTTGGTTGTTGTGCTGGTTGTTGTGCTGGTTGTTGTGTTGGTTGTTGTGCAGGGTTTTGAACTGTTGGTTGTTGTGCTGGTTGTTGTGCTGGTTGTTGTGTTGGTTGTTGTGTTGGTTGTTGTGTTGGTTTTGGTGCATGCCTGTGTCTGTGTCCATGTGACGATGTAAATGTTTTAGGTAGTCCTGGTGCAGGTGCTTCTCTTGGAGGGTTTGGTGGTATATAAGTTCCACCAGCTGGCACATATGTTCCATCTGCAGCGTAATGTCCTACCTGACTTTTCGTTCTTAAGAAAGCATTTACTAGGTCTGTTTTGGTCTGTTGTAACTCTTTTTCTTGACTTTTCACAACAGTTGCTCTAACGGCGTCATAGGCACTTTGAACTGCCTGTCTCGTTGCTGCATCTGTTATTTTCGTCATATTTTGTGCTACTTCTTTTAACTCTTTGTCGAAACCTTCAGACTTCAGTTTCTTTCCAGATGAGAAGTCGTTCACTAGTTTCACCTTACTATGAAGAGCTTCGAAGGCGTTCTTAAAGTCAGCATTCGTTAAAGCTTCATTTGAACTGTCTTCATCCGCTTGTATTTTTGTCCTTATTGACCCTATGAGCTGGGCTGCTTTAGCGTTGGCTTGGGCATCTAACCAGTCATTGTTAGCTTTTATATATTCTGTGCTTTTCATTGCCTTTTGCATAGCCGCGTCGTCATTTTTACTTTCTTGTGCTAAGTTTTCATACTGTACGGTTTGGTTTTGCAACTGTAAAAGTTTTTCTGCCTTTACATTTGCTTCAACTTCTTTTTTATACTCATCGCTATCCATATATGTCTTCAGGGCTTTTTGTTTTATCTCTTCATCTTTCAGTACTTTATATTGAGTAGTATGGTTTTTCAAATTTATGACATCTTGTTCCATTTTTGCTACTTCTGCTGCTTTTTCTGACACTTTTTTCGCATATTGCTCTGTACTTAGTTCTTTCAGTTGTTCTTCTTTCTTCTTTTTCTCTACGTTTAACTCATTGAGTTTCTTTGTGTGTCTGTCATATTCTAGTTTCTTTTCGTTTTCACTTATTTGCTTCTGTATGTCTATGTTTGACTTTTTGACATCTGCTATTTGATTTTTGAGCGAACTCAAATTCATTTGACTTTGAGGGTTATAGGCTGTTCCGTCTGCAGCTCCACCATAGCCTGCCATTTTCGCTAAAAGTGCCGCTCTTAAACCTCCACTCTGTGCACCAACAACTCGGTTTAAAAGCATAGGATTGCTTGACATTTGTTGCAACATAGTGGGGTCATTCAGCATTTGTTGTTGCAACTGTTGTTGTGGTGTCAGTCTTACTATTGGATGTTTCAATGTTCTCTTCCTCTTACGTATATTCTTACGTATCTTACGTGGCATTTAAGTGAAGTTAAAAAGCGGTTTTTGACAGATGTTTATATGACACTTTCTCCGGTTTATAGGAACTCTCTCATATTCTATCTTGTTTTAAAATGGAGAAAAGGCTTCTCAAAGTATACTTCTTTGGAACGCCCGTAACTTTTCTGTAGCGACGATAGACCCTTACTTGTCCGGACATAGTTATACTATTTTTTTACCGAAAAGTCAACAGCAACGACTTTCAAAAATTTTTAGGGCTAGAAGGCACGAAGTGCCTGGGAAGCCCCCTTCACCCAAAAAAACCTCATTTTATATAAACTGCATTTTATACTAAAACATCTTAGGGGCTAGAGGGCACGAAGTGCCTGGAGGCCCCACTCCCTTTTTTTTTTTTTTTTTTTTTTTTTTTTTTTTTTACTACTGTTAAATAATCAATCAAATTGTTTATTTCATTCTGTATTTTCAAAAATTATCAGTTTCAGTTCAATATGTTTTAAATCGTATAATGGATTTGAACAAAAATATGAATGATAATAGCAGGACCTCTAGATTTATATCACAATCAAAATTATATCAAGATTATAATTAAAAACCTTTCAGATTTTTGTTTTTAAACTATTGAATTTTCTAATTTATCTAATCTGCCAACAAAACAACTTATATGGGTTCAAGATCCAAGATTTATATACATTTAACGAATGAATGCATAGGATGATAACTTTTCAAAAACAGTAGCGGAAGGATATGACATATTCTGGGCGGTCTCATTTTTATATCAATTTTTGACATTCCAATTTAAAAAGTGACAATGGTCTCAAATTTTAGTCCGTTGAAATAAAGTTTTCACAATTACCAATCCATATTCATTTTCAAATCAAATTTGTTGAATAAATCTAGTCTTTTACGTAAAAAGTGTCAGATTTACTTAACAATGGGAAAAGCCACTCTTGTATTCGATTTTGGCAGTGACACAATAAAGGCAGGTCTTTCTACATCAGAAAAACCGGATTTTATTATTCCTTCCGATTTTCCTGAAGACAATATAAACTTTCCAATAAATATGCCATTGCCTGCGGATAAAAAACTCAAAAAGGCAATTGCAAACGGTGAAATAGCTTGTAAAGAAAGAATCGCATTCATTATCGGCTCAGTTTTCGATAAACTACTTGGCGAGAATGAACCAGATGAATTACGTGTTGTTTTAACGGAAACACCATTTTCATCGTTAGAACACATTAAATACCTTTCAGACTTTTGCTTCGATTTACTCGAAGCTCAGGCAATTTCGATTAAGCCACAAGCCTATTTCACAGCTATTTCATATGCTATTAATACATGCATATGTCTTGATATTGGTCACGATGTAATGCAATGCATCCCATTAGTCGATGACTACGTTATTCCTCAAGCAATTAAAAGATCATATCTTGCTGGCCATTCATTAGATTTATTTACAGCGCGTCTCACTCTTGATATGGACCAAATTAGTACCGGTGAAGATCTTAAAAAAGTCAGGGAAATGAAGGAAACAAACGCAGAAGTTCCATTACCAAATCTCCGAAGCAAAATGGCATCAATTGAAGATAATGAGGATCTCATGTTTAATTTAACATGCGGCGAAACTTTGTTCCGACCAGCTCTTAATGAACAATCCGCTTCTGATCCAGATAATCCAACGGCCGATCCAGAAATATCCCAGTTTATTGAATCTCTTAGCGCCGCGGAAATTATTGCCAAGTCCATTGAAGCTTCTGATCTTCCAGCAAGAGGAGAATTATGGAAGAATATTATTTTGACTGGAGGAACTTCAAAGCTCAAAGGACTCAAAGAAAGATTATTAAATGAACTTACTGAGCTTAACCCATTAAACGCTAAGCCAAGAATGTACTTCCCAGAAGATCCAATTACTTCTTGCTGGAAAGGTGAAGCTTTGAGTGCAAAATTTGATGCAGAGGAGAACTGGTTATTCGCTGAACAATACAAAGCTGATCCAAAGGCAGTTTTCGAGAAATTCAGATTATTTGGAACTTCTTTCGCTCCTCCAAAATAAATTTTTGTATATTTAATAAACAATGTACAAAATGCGTTTATATTTTTTTGCGTAAATTACATTTTCCAACCATATTTTTTCTGAAATTCGGAAACAAAAGAGAATCGCTCATTAAATGATATGGAAAATTATAGAAATAGAGGGGAAAAAATCGTAAGTAAATAATGATATTAATAGGTAAACAAAAAAAAATATTAAAAAAAAAACTTGAAACTTTTAAATAATCATAAGTTTAGCTTAAGCAGCTGCATTGGAACTTGTAAATTTGATAACTGGGGATTTAAAGGTATCATTAGACTGGAAGATTGTATTGATTTCTTGATTATAATCGCAATTATTATTCAAACTATGATCTTCTTGGAATTCATCCTCGTTTTGGTAGATTTCTATTTTATAATTTGTAATATTGGCATTCACATCGTCTGATTGCAAATTCAATGCTTGGCAAGCCTGGTTAAAAATTTTTACAAATGTTATCTTATAGCTCGATAATGTAAGTTTTGTCGAGTCCTCATCTATGTAAACTATAGCTGATACATCTCCTTCTGACATTCTTTTCTTCTGCTTGAAAAAAAAATGTGGAAAATTTATATGGCAAATTGAAGCCCATGGTGAATTAGTCAGAAATTTTGCCTCGCTTTCTTATGTAAAGTAATGTGTTTACATGTCAGAAATCTGACTTTTTTATGGAAAAATTACTATGTAAAGTGATATTTTTTACATGTCAGAAATTTTAATTTACAATGTTTCAATTTCTCTTCTTTTCTTTTATCTCAGCAAAGCTTCTTCCTAACGAAGATCCATATAAGATCTTAGGAGTTTCGAAACTCGCATCCATGGATGAGATTAAAAAAGCTTACAGAAAATTAGTTTTTAGTTGCCATCCAGACAGGCATAAGGATGAGGATTCTTATCATATGTTCATCAAGGTTACAGACGCATACGAAATATTATCAGATCAAGAAAAGAAAATGCAATTTGATCGCGATGGTCGCATCAAAGAAAAAACTAATCAAAGAGAAGATACAGGATATACAAGAAACGAACCTATACCAATGATCAATCAACATATCTTCCCATCTTTAGCTAGAGATGGAAGCGAATGGATAGTACTTGTTACACAACATTTCGATTGTCCAGAGTGTCCAGCTCAATCACAAATCTTTGATGAATTCGCTAAAGATATCAAACAATACGTAAAAGTCGGAAAGTTGGATGCATCTGCTTCTCCTTCGATGGTCGAAGCTCTTGGAGTCAAGACTTTGCCAGCATATTATTCAATTCGATACGTTAACGGTACGGTACAAGGAAAGAAGATCGCAACTACATTTAGATCAAATGAACAAGCAATTGAGCATATTTTCAAGTTTTGGAAGTCCTCCGTTAAGAAGCTCCATGGAAAAACTCAACTTGATAACTGGCTTGAGCTAGATTCCACAAAAACTCACGTTTTAGAAATAACTTCAAATTCTGGAGTTTCTGTTCATTTAAGATACGCAGCATCACAAATAAATTCATACGCTACATTCGCTTCAATCGCCGAAACCGAAGAAATCAAGACTCATTATGGAATTCGAAAATCTCCATGTGTCTTGATTTTCCGCGGCCATCGAACACAACCAATACAAATACAGACAAGTGGAAGACATCTGCTTGACGATATCGAAGAATACTGCACTCCTGTGTTCCCAGAGATTAATAGAGCTAATTACAAACAAATTTGCAATCCTTGGTGCGTCGCATCAACAGAAATACCCAATACAACATATATCGATACTATTTACGACGGACCTTTCAATACAGCGCTATTACGACCATCATTTTCCAAATCTCTTGGAATTAAGAACGGATGGGTAGCTATTGATGGAAATAAATTCATGACTATCGATATCAATAGCCCTGATGACTTACTTTCCGTTTGTTCAAGACTTTACAGAAATGATGGATTAAAAGACGAAGGAGAGGTCATTAAAGACGATCCTGTATCAAACATAGTTGACCAAATACTTTCAGTATTCTCTGGAATCGAAATTTCCAATGGAAAACTCGTTTTGACTTGGATTCAAATTGTTATTCCACTTCCTATCATTTTCGGACTTGTTGTCGTCATATTTGTGTTCTTATTCATCTGTGGAATGTATGACCACACAAGAATCGAACCTTCTTCGTCATCAAAACCGGATAATTCGAAATCTTCCCAAAAGTCAGACCAAAAGAAGCCAGACGATAAAAAGACACAAGAACCGAAATCCTCCGAACAAAAAGAAGAAAAAAATAAAACTGATTCTGATAAAAAATCAGAAGAAGGTAAAATAGACCAAGATAAGTCTGAAGAAGACAAATCTGATAATAAGAAACCTGTTCAAAATAAAAATTGTGAAGATAAGAAAGATTTGGATGAAATTAAGCCAAAATCTGAATAAATGTATAGAGTATACTACTTATTATTTATATTTTTACTAAACAAAACAACAAAATATAAAAATTAAACAAAATTTTCAAATAATTTTTTTCTGATTTGGTTTTAATCCAAAGTTTATGATATGAACTTTGTGGTATTCGAATTTCTGAAGCTTGTCTTTCTTTTCTTTCGAATGAAATATTATTTTTGGATTTTTTTGTTTTCATTGACCAAATCAGTATAAAAAATTACTACTAGTAAGAGTTACATGCAATCATATATTAAACATGTAATTATTTGTTACTTTTCATTATAATATTAAATATCTTCAATTTGAATCGGTAAACATTGATGGGAAGAGTAAAATTGCTGTATTTCGTGATATTTGTTTTCCTTGAAGATCAAATGATTGAGAATTTTTATTTGTGAAAATTGGGAAATATGTGTACTGTGAATCAATAGTTTTTGGATTTTGCTTTGGAAACCATGTTGTATCCTTTGTATTTGGGCATTTAAAATCTGGTAATTTTTGTGCTAAATAATTTTGCAAAGGAATTAGTTCTCTTTTAACTGGAACCTTTTCTTGGGTTTGCTTTATTTCTTTGACTTCTGTTTTTTCATGTTTTTCTCTATGAATCGGAGGTTTATGTGGTTTTGCTTCAGTTGGCTTTGGTTCTTTCTCAGGAGGCTTCTTTATTCCAAGAGATTTAAAGTATTCCTTAACAAGTGACTTGCAAGTAGAAAGATGATGATATGGTTCCCAAGTCATGTCTTTAGGATCATCATAGCCGACCCATTTCACATGATATGATAGTACGCCATCAATATATCCATAATTCAAGATTTTTTCTACTTCGTATTCTTCTTGTTCTTTCGAAGAAGCCATATAAAAAAAATTACCAAAAAAACAATTCAAAAATCATTTAAAAAAGCTAATGTAATGTATATATAGATACAAGATTGTTTGATTTTTGATTGGTTTTTTTAATCATTTTTATAAAACGAAGAAACAAAAAGAAGATTTCCTCAGTAAATTAGCCACATTAGTAAAAAAAGATTCATCAAAACCATCAACAACGGCATCACATGACAAAGAAGAAACTCAAACTAAACTAGGTCATCCAAATCCAGTATTAGTCAATGCAAAACCTGCCGAACCTGAAAAAAAGAATAAAATGCAAGTTATTGAGCCACTAAAACCTACAAAAAGAGAACATGCTGTGAGTATTAATGCTCAAAATCCTCGAAGTTTCTTTGTATCAGCATTGAGTCAATCTAGACCAAAAGAAAAGCCATTGAGTGCATACGATAGGAGCTCTCAAAGCTCTCCTATAAGGAAAAGTCCATTTTCTTTTCCTTCACATAATTATCCACCAAATTATATCAAAGACGAAGATGTTCCTGACCAAGGAACACGTTTCATTGTAAAAGGATACCAAGATGTTACATTTGTACTAATTTGCGTATCAAAGAGTGGTCAATACGTTTTATACAATCTAAATACATCTTCTGTAGAATGGAGATATCCTAGCGAGCTAATAGAAATTGGTGGCCCAATAGATTATGGATTAGTTGAAGATTAATTTTTTTGTTTGTAAATATTAAAGTTTAAATTAAATTTTGTATTATATAACGAAAAAGCATAGTCTATGTACGCATGTTATTTAAGAAATATTTATTTTTAATGATAATTTTCTTGGAAAATATAATTTTTCCTTTATTTTACACATGAGCAGCTTATGAACCATATTATATTGACCTACATGATCATATTTGCATTGTAATTTAAAGACATAATTAATGACGACTGAATATTGCGATGTACTTGGCCATGCATGGTATAACAGATGCTGGCGTCAGTATGTGCCAGATTTCATCATACACTGTGCTGAAGGTGTAGGTGGCTTTATCAATATCATTTTCATTGGTTTATACTGCGAACTTATTCAAATTGCATTATATTTCATGGATTTCGAAGAAATTGACGAATTAAGATATATTTTCGAAAAGGTCCATAACTTACTCGTAGTTCCTCTTTGTACAATTCTTGGTCTATACATGTTATTCAAACAAAAGAGACCATGTGGCATTCCAGGTACAGATAAGACAATCGGACCATCATATGGAATGCCATCAGGTGACGCTTTAACAGCTGCTTGCTTTGCAGTTGCTTATTTCAAATTTAATCCATACATTTCAATATTTTTGATCCTTTCAGTCGCATTTTCACGTGTATTTCGTGGGTTCCACTCTATCTTACAAGTTTGCGTCGGAACATTCATCGGAATTTGCTACGGACTTGGAGTTTTGTACGGAGGCTCCATTTTCTGCATCTTCAACTGGGCTGTTGCGGCTACTCTTCCTTTCAATACTATGTTTGATAAAAATATGAAAATTCAGAAAAAACACGATCCATTTAACTTTACAACGTGGATGTTCAGCAATACAGGAATGTGGCTTATCGACTTTATGACTTCTGCACCAAAAGAGATTGATATCTTCGAAAAATACGGAAAAAGAAAAATGTCAATAATTGCAATCACAATTACAACAATTTTACGTGTTATTCAATATATTGGAGCGGAAGAAGGTTGGATATTAACATTTGTTTAAGTTTATTCTTTAAAATTTCTCTATCACTAAAAATTATATCATTATGCGCTTTTTTACCATGCAATTATATCAAGGATTAGTAAAAATGCTTCTGTTTGAATGAAATTCTATATTTTTATGAAATTATTAACTAGTTCTGAAATTGATTTTGTTCTTACAGAATTTCTCCTACTTAGAGTGAGACTGAAATGTTTAAGAATGCATCTATGACTTAATATCTCAGTACATTTCTTTCTTATTAAATTGCACCCAAAATATGAGTTAATAATATGGTTTTATTCTAATATTGGGTACTTCCTATGTGGTATTGAAGTATGCAAAGTACAGTAAATATATGTATGCGTTTCATAGTCGACAACTCCTAATTTATATGATTGATTATTAAAATATATATTGAAAGGAAATTTCATTGATATGTTTCCAGAGTAAATTTGACAATGAGATTATTTCAAGTGTAAATTTCGATTTTAAAAATATTTTGGATCTGTTGTAAAGTTACGGTATCGTGAAAAGCGAAATCAGTCATGACTCTGGATTTCGAACAAATTGGTGCTCATATCAGTGATTATATTAAAAAAGGAAACTTTTTTGATTCATACGATATAGGAGATATCAAAACAATAATGAAATATTCACATTTGACAGCTAATGAGTACTGTGACCTTCTCAAGCAGTCCCATTCAACTATTAATGCAAGAAAATTATATATGAGTACACGAAAAGCAAGTGTTACTGTCCAAAACTTGGAGGAAGTTGTTTCAGTTCTTAATTCTGTCAAAAAATATATGAAATTCCATATTTTTGATGGAATTATCGATTTTTTGAATCAAGGACAAATCCAAAATCAACCACAAATGCCGATAGTTCCAATCCCTCGAGTTAATCGAAATTACAACTTTCCGATGATTTTGATGATGTTTACAAATTCTTTGATGAAAAGCTTGAGATGATTGGAAAGGCTTGCGATGAAGACATTTGGAAAAAGACAATAGCTGAAGGCAGAACTGTACTTCATGTTGCAAGTGAAAGAGGAAATTTCGGACTTGTTAAATCACTCATCGAATGCGGCTGTGATAAAGAAATAAACGATCAACGTGGTAATACTCCCCTTCATAAAGCATCATTTTATGGTCGTCTTGACATTGTTCAATATCTTATCTCTGTCGGGGCTGATAAAGAAGCGAAGAATGAAAGTGGAGATACTCCACTCATTTTAGCATCAAAAAATCGCAAACTTGATGTTGTTAAATATCTTATCTCCGTTGGAGCTGATAAGGAAGCAAAGAATGAAGATGGGGACACTCCATTAATTTGTGCATCAAGTTATGGTGATCTTGGTATTGTTAAATATCTTGTCTCTATTGGATGTAATATTGAAGCAAAGAATAAAGATGGAAACACTCCACTCATTGAGGCATCACCTAAAGGTAAACTTGAAGTTGTTCAATATCTCATCTCTATTGGATGTAATATTGAAGCAAAGAATAATAATGGAAATACTCCACTCATTTGTGCATCCACTGGTTCTAGTGTTGAAGTTGTTAAATATCTTATCTCAGTTGGAGCTAATAAAGATGCAAAGAACAATAATGGACAAACTCCATTCTCAGTTGCATGGGGTGATGTAAAAAGTTATCTAAATATATTGGGTCTAAAATGCTTGTAAGCCTTATAAGACAGGAAAAACTCGTGTGAGAAACGATAACAATTCTATTCATTTCTTCCTTTAGGGAATCAAATCTTATGACTAAATATTTACTTATAATATATTTTGACTCAAGTTTCCAATATTATATATATATCAGATTCTCAAGACATATAAGTTTTGTGACTCATTTGTCAAAAAAAAATTGAAATATATGTCTGAAAGTAAGTGAATAAACTTTTCTTAAATGTCAACTATACTCTCACTCTATATATAATAGCTTTTAATATGTTATGATATTGTCATAATGCTATTAACCAAGATGGTTATATTAAATACTATTCAGAATCAAAGTCGTAATTGCTTTTCAGAAGAAGTGAAATGACTTTGCCAACTCGACTGTTAAGATAACAGATAAGGATGCAACTTGGTAATTCTTTAAAAATATCCTTTAAGGTGCACTTACCACTTTCTGACATTCTCTCAATTTTTTTGGCACACAAGCTTTCTATCCCAATATTCTAAGGTCAAAATTTAATATTTTTTGTTGGGAAAAAGTAACAATAAATAATGCCTAATATGTCTGTTATGCATTTCTGTTGTCAAAATAAAGATATATTGATTTTTAAACTGCAGAACACCCTTAAAATAGACATTGTCATTCAAAGCGAAGAAGAAGAAAAAAATTGCATAATCTTTTTTAATTGATTTATATATTAATAGTATTTTTAAGTTTTATATATATAAATAAATAAAAAATCAAATAATAGTAACTCTGAAATCCTGTTGTATAGTTACAGTTCCAGAATCATGGTTATTAATTCCAGAGAATGAGATTCCTGGAATCCTGTAAATTCCGGACTTGAAAGCCACGCAGCTAAACTCAGCCGAATAATTATTTTCCTTAGACAAAACAACCTTTGTGACTCCAACAAATCTGCACGGAGTAGGACCAACTCTATCCCTGCATACGTAAACAATTGGAAGAGGACTAATCATCACTTCATTTTCCAAATTCTCTGCTCTCACGAACACCTTCATTATCTCTCCCTTCTTCCTCTCCATGTGTGAGTGGCAGTCCAATATGAATCTGAACGGTTTCTTGATGTAGTTGAAGTTGATGTTTTTCTGTGCTAAAAGGCAGTTTTCTGTTTCACCGATTTTGAATAAAACCGCCAAAGGAGAATTTCCCATCATTTCCACTCTCCATTTTTCAACTTCTTCGTCCAACTCATCTGCAGGGAAACAGACAACTGATTCAGGAACATTTGCTTTCAACTGTTCTTTGTTGATCGCCAATGTTTTGACAAGTTTTCCGTTCTTTGACATGAAACCATACAATTTAAATCCATCAATCAAAGGAGTTATTGTCATTTGTATTGCGTGTCCACCTGAATCGTTCTGGCGCTTGAAGGCGGTCGCTTCTATCTTCGCTGCAGGAGAAACATTCACTTTTGCAAGTGCAAATGCGCATTTGTGGTTCATTATACTGACAATGAAATGGAATTCGTTCAAATTCAGTTTCGTAGCTCTGAAAATCAATGGAACTCTGCAGGTTTGGCCGGGCTCGATCTCTTGATTTATCGTAATTACTGAGGATTCCCCTATTTGGTCGGTTCCCCCTTCATAAGTAATTGAATGGGGGTGATCAAAAGCAATTGAAAAGTATTTTATGAGTGTTTTGCCTTTGTTCTCGACGCAAGCGTTGAATTTGATGCACTGCCACGCGATGACGTTCTCTGGTAAGTCCTCGATGGTTAAATTAACTGTTGGATAATCGTGGATGACGTTGAAAGTAATTGGACCGCATTCGATCTCTGTTTCAACGTATCCCCAGTAATTCTTCGAGAACTTGGCTATTTTGAACGATCCCTCCGCGTGTGGAGTGAATCCGTACTTGATGTCGCTTGAATTATAAGCTCGGATATCTTTATTGTTTACTTCGTCGATATCGAAGATGTTTTCGGTGGCGTCGCCTTGGTACTCTGGAACCAGAACGGAATGGTCGAGGTGGACGGTGAATTTGTAACGATTATACAATGTAATTACGAAATACACCTGTTGGCCTATGCCAATCATCTTCTTCGACTTGGTAGGAACAGCCATATCCCAATTGTCGATCGATTTAGTGTAGCTACGGTCGATTCTGACCATATGCCAGTCATCGACATCTTTTTCAAGGTCGTCGAAGGTAGTTGTGTCGAAACCGAAGAACTCTGGGGTGCTGGGATCAATCATACGGAGCTTTTTGACCTCAACTAATGGGTTAATATGGATATTTAAGATACTTTTTGACATTGAAGGGTCGTTGTAAGGAGCAAAGAACTGGGAAATGGTCTTCTCGTGAAGCCATGGCTGAAGGTTGCGGAGGGAAAGCAATTCCTTGCATTCCCCTAAAGATCTCGCGCCTTGACCGAGATTGAATAGAGAAACGGTTTTGTCGAGCCAAACGGTTTGGTACATAAGTGGCCATGACTCTTTCGGAAGTACTTTCATGAGCCAAATTGCACATCTTAGCGCATGTCCGAACTGATTACATTGTTTATAAAGAGCTAAGGCGTTGGATGTGAGGCTCCATGACTTGTGGTCGTTCCTGGTGAGTCCGGCATAGCGTTCGTGGATCAGAGCTAAGACAAGAATCTTATTTGGCGATGTTCCTTGCCAAAGCTTACGAATTATGTCGTAGGACTTCTTGATGAGGGTTAGAGCAAGCTCTTCTTCACCAAGAGCAGCATGGATCTCGGTACAAATCAAGGGGAAATATAAAATTAATCTTAAGTTGTTTGTAGAGCCGATGTAATGTAATAGTTCGGATATATCTCGCTTGAAATGTTGAGTTCCTTGAAGAGGAAGAACTAAATGTGAAAGCGCAATCATAAAATGAGCATTTGCGCGTAAAACAGGAAGATTATCGAGATTTTTGATGAAGAGATCGTAGTTCTTTTGAGCATCTGCGTATTTGCCTGTAATAAAGAATAATGCTGCAAGTTGAGAATAAATAATTTTCTTCCAAGGGATTTGAAGGACTCTTGTGACTCTTTCTGGTGCTGCGTTCTTAGATTTGAAGAAATTCTTAACAGAATTTGAGAATTTATTGTTTTCTTCAATTTCGAACATTCTTGCTGAAATTGTACGCTTTATGTACCTTTCTACGTTCTCATAAATCTTCTGGACGGCAGATTTAGCGTTTGCGAAGTCCGTATCTGTCAAATTATTACAGAATCTCGGATCATTTAAAATATGTCCGTCATATCTGAAAAGATTTCGAGCTGTAATCATATCAGGTCCATCTGGCGATTTATTTGTTCTCGTTCTGAATGGGAATCCAATGACCTCTTCGAAGGAACCTCTTCCTGAAGTTAATTCTTTTGGAATTTCACGACTAATCAAGGTATCATAAACGACAACTTTAACGATTGGAATTGTTGTTAAGAATTCTTTCATCCATTCTGGGAAGCTGATAAGCCTTCTAAGCTCTTCTGCAGACATCGCAGCTAATCCTGGGGAAATCACGTATAATATCGTTTGTGGTAAGTCGTAGAATTCGAATTCTGAATATCTAATGGATGCACACAAGTTAAATAGCATGCGCTTGTACCATGGAGGGAATGCCGATTCAAATGAAGGGAAATAAATCTTATTTTTGAGAACACCGTAATCTGGTGAAAACTCTAGCTTAACTTCATCCTTGTCTTCGAACTCTTTCTCTGTAAAACACTTGCCATATGCGGTTGTATCTTGAACGACTTTAGCTAGGAAGTCTTCTTGACGCCAGGTCATCACCCTTTCTGCAGGAACAATTCTGATAGGATTTGGAAGCTGTGCACCAATTGCTGCAGTAAGATCTACAAATGAAAATCCTGCATTCTTAATAATCTTATCTGCATCTGGGTCAACAAAAGTTACAACCAATGGGGAGAAGCGATTTTTCAAAAATTCCTTTGGAGAGAAATTTCTGAAAGGCTCCGCAGTTTCCATTCTTGTTTTGAGGGAGTTTGTCATCTTTATTCAACTGCATAGATATATATTGCCTTATATGAATCAATCTCATTTTTCTTAATATTAACCTTCTATCTCAATTTTTTACAAAAAAATCAAAGATTATCGATCAAATAAACCACTGATATTACTAGCAAAATCAATAAGTTCATGAACATTAAAATTTTAAAATGCCATTGGTTTCTCATATTTATCGATATTTCTAAAAATTTCATTTAATTTTTATGTGTTTTAGAATAGTGCAGGCACAATATGGACATCCTCCTCATAAAATACATATAGTTTGATCACTATCCTTTACTTAAGGATGTCTTCTCGATCAAAATTCCTCAAGGATATCGTAAAAAAAAAGTTTACCTTATCTTGATCAGAAATCTATATGAGAAATTGGAGTCTTTATTTGAAAGTTCATTAATATAGACCAATACAAATCGAATGATAAAGGAATAGTTCAGAGTCAATAATGTCCAAAGATTTTTATCCTTATTTTTTTATTTTTTTAAAAAAAATTATGTATCTGTTTTTCCTCATAGCAATTCAATCTGGTCCTATTGATCATGCGCATGAACTAGATGAGGACATCATACAGAACGAAGTAATAGCGAATACTACAACTAAAGACTTAGTTAAAAATAATGCTTCCGAAATTTTAACTAATAAAGAACATGAAATAAAAACAGAAAAGCAAAACAACATTACTATTGACAAACCTTCCGAAAATACCAGTGTTCCAGTGAAGAAAATCGAAAACATCACAATTTCTAAAAATGAAACAAAGCAAATAAGTAAAAACGTCACAGAAATACACAAAAAGCCATCAGAAGCGAATGTAACTCTTGGAGAACCTCCTATTGCTCTACCAATCACTAAAAAACCAAAAAATGTAACAAAATCAGAAGATAAACCTCATAAAGAGAAGGCACCATCTTTACCTAATAACCCATTACAAGAGAAACACGAAAATATTACGGTTTTAAACAAAACAATAGTGAATTTGAACGAAACTACACAGTCTCAAGTGAACGGAAAGCCAAAACCCGATGTAAAATTGAATACAAACAAAACAATTAACCAAACAAACGTTCCGAGACAGAATTCAACAAAATTACAACAAAATCAAGATAAAAAACCAGTTAAACAACAAAACCATAATGCAACAGTACCAAAGAATAATAAAACAGAGCCAATTCAGCCAAACAGCACAGAAATAAATAAAATTAAAATAAATTCAACAGAACCATCTAAAAATATAACACACAATAACACTACAAAGGATAACAAACTAAATATAACACAAAACAGCGAAATTAAACTAAGTGTTACAGAACCTTACGAAAAAGTAAGTCAAGTGAATGAAACCAAGCCAAATATAACTACCACAAATAACAGCCGACCAATTATAGCTGAAATTCCTCCAAATCAAACAATTCCAAAATATATCAAATATTCAAAGACACAAAGCGATGATGAGAAGCCACAGAAGCTAAACAACCCAGATCCGATCGAAAGGATGAAGCATTTCAATGAAACAGATGAACAAAAAGAATTTAAGATGATAATTCCAATGAAAGATGTTCAAACTGAAGAAACAAATAATACAATGCCATCTACATATGATACTAAGCCTAATGCTACTCAAAAAGTGGAAGAAAAATTAAATAATTCTGTTTTGATTGAAAAAATCGAACAAATTAATGAAACAAAGAACGAAACTGAACTAAATAGTATCAATGTAACGAATGATAAGCCAGAAAAGCCTCTTTTAAAGAAGAAAGAATCCGAAATCGAAATTAATGTTACATTTAACGATGTAAATGAAACAGAATTGAATCAAACAGATATTATTAATGAAAATACTACATTAGAAGAACCTTCCCAGTCAGAAGTCCTTCCAGGTGATGATAAAACGATCGAAATTGAAGAATTAGACAAGAAACTAGACGAAAACATTAAGAACAAGACTAATATTGAAGAAAACATTAAACTTAATACTGATTTGAACAAAACAAATGAAATTCTCAAAAATGAAGAAAATACCAAAAAAGAAAATCAAAATTTAGATCAAATTCATGAACCAAAAGAAGAAGAAAATAAAAATGAGACATTGATTTCAAATAATAATCAGACAATGAGAAAAGAGGAAACAAAAAGTGACACTAAGGAAGTAAAAAGTGACAAGGTCGAAGTTTCTGAGGAAACCAAGAAAGAAACGCCAACTCCAACCAAAGAACCAGTCGATCCCATAGTTGTTAACATCAGAAAGGCCAGTTCTATTCATCCAACTGCGACAGAAACTCCTGAAGATGCAGAAGAAGCGGAACCAACACCAACAGAGAAAATCAGACACTACAGGAGGCCAACGATTGTCCAGCCTCCATCATTGTGGGAAGACTTGATGTCTCACTCCGGTACAAGTGTAATTATCGGAATTTGCGTATTCCTTAGCATATCTGTTTATGCTATCTATGCTTTTGTTATTAAACCAAATAGGACACAAAAGCATGCTTTGCCTTTCCTTCTTAAGCAAAAAGATGGAAATAATAACAATACAAGTAGCTTTGATATTGAAAGAGGAGATTTAGTGCGTACTGAGGGTAGAACTTTTTAAAATGTATTATTTTGATTGATATTAAATATAATTTTGAATATTTTTAAGATGATCTTTTATAAATCATATATTTTCCCTGACATTATATATCTGGATTTATCTATAAGGTCGCCAAAAAAAGTGCGGAAATTAAAAACCGCAGTTTGAGTACTTTCTGAGAGTCTGTTTGTCAGAAAGTATACATTTGTAAACTTTCTGACACTAAAATTTTTTGGTCCTTTCAAAGTTTTTGACAATGTCAAAAAGTATACATCGGGGCTCTCAATTTTCCTCTCAAACGGCGGTTTTTTAAAAACGCTCATTTTTTCATCGACCTTATACAAGAGAATTTTATTATTAACATGATACAGCAACATCTTTACTTGTATTTTTGCTGTATTATAAGAAGCAAAATCTCAATTAGATATGCACTCACCACTTTCTGATGCTCTCTTAATTTTTTTGACATCCAAAATTTATATCCCAATTTTCTAAGGTAAAAAGTTAATTTTTTTTGTTTGGGAAAAGGTCATTATAAATCTTTATATAATGCCTCGTATGACTGTTATACTATTTTGCTATTCTAATAAAGATATATTGATTGTGTAAGTGGTAAGTCCTTTTCATCTTTTTAATTGATTTTTAGATATTTTTTAAATTTAATAAATACTGCTTTATGAAGAGCAGTTTCTCCGTATCAATTTTTTTATCTATTTCTGAAAAATGGTAGTTGTTTTCGATTTGATTATTGCGATTTTCTAAAGATATAGCATCTGGGTCTCAAAAATTGAGTGAATTGAGATGTTATTATACGTAAATTATGAAAATGAGTCCTGTTTCATTCAACTTTTGAATAGTATTGAAAATGGAACCTGTCTTAAAAGGATTCTTTGCATAATTTCACTTTCCTTTATTAATTTTTTTACCTTGTCAAAATAAAAATTTGGTGTCAAATGCCAATTTTGACATTCTTCAATAATGTTTTTATTCCTATTGTCCGTAATTGCATGGAGAATGATTGACTATCAAGAAGAGTACAGTATTGTTAAATCATGGTGATTAGAAGATGGTCAAACACTCGAATATTACGAATTGAAAAAGGTCCCATTCAGACACGCCAAGGTAGTAGCCTGTTATGGTGCACACATTACAGATGGTATAAACAAGTATCAAGACTTTCTAAATAATTCCGGCAAAATCAGACTTTCTGATGGAAGAATTGCCTATGTAGATACGAACAAATATTTACGTATCGTTGATTCTTCAAATAATGAAGTTGAAATATTTGAAATAGGATGCAAACGTATCCAATAAAAAAAATTAGTTTATTCGACTTGTTTTTATGTTTATAATTAAAAAAATTGTCTTGATCTAAACTTGTCTTATTAGACGCCCTTTAACTAAGTAATGAATGCTAAGATATGTATTTACAAAATTCCTCAAATCAACCAATGGTGAAGTTAATATATTTTATCATTAAATGTAAAGGGAGATAGTAAATATTCACCGTTCAGTTAACTCCTATAAAAAAAATCTAAGAATTCGTGTCAAAAATAAGCAATAAGGATTTATATTTTAGATCACATGATGAATTCCCTCCTCAATATATCAAATGCTTTATATTCTACGGCATTCTCAATCCTTAATTAAAAACAAATGACTAAATTGCGGTAATTTGAATGTCTTTCCCTGGTTACAACAGTTTACAAGTATTGCCCTATCTGTTCATGCGTCAGTAACTTTTTAAAATCTTCCACTTTGAAGCCGGTCGAATCCCATCACAAAATTGAAATTGAGAGAGTTTGAAGGGGAAAATATATTGTTTATAAATTTTATTATAAAAACTCAATAGACAAATAATTCTGATGTGGGACAAATTTTATATGTCCATGAAATTTTGAATTGAAACTATCGATAAAATTTGGTGTCTATTTACAACTTCACAATTAAAATTTTCTGTAAATCAGTATAAATGGATATTGCAGGTTTCGGAAGAAGTCGTCAATATAAGATTACAGCTCAAGATCACGCCATCGATGATCAGAGCCAAGTAATTAAAACAGCTGATCATTGGGAAACTGATCTTCCAATTTGCGCCGAGAAAGCCGCTTCTCCACGCAATGAGATCAGGCTTGCAGCCCTCAAGTCAATGAATGAAATTCTCTCTGATACATATATCGGAGAAGATCTTGAACCACACATTCAGCCAATCTTTGATTCATTGCTTCAGCCAATTACAGAGCCAGTATCAAGACAAGAACATGATGAGGCTCTTTTGGTTATGTGCAATCTCGCATTGAATACTTATGACTTGATGCAAGAAGCCGCTTTCTCATTCCTTAACGAGCTCATGCCAAACCTTCCAGCTTTGACAGGTGATCAAACTGCTCGCGCTTTCGCCATCGCTTTCGTTACAGGCTTCTCTCTTCCAAACGCAGAGAGATGTGAGAGCGTTCTCGCCAGAATCCTCGAGCTCATTGCTAACAAGAAGAAGAGAACAGTCAAGTTCGAGCCAGAAGTTGTTGTTGCTCTCATCAACGCTACTGCTTTGTTACTTTCAATTTTATCTTCTACAGTTGCAGTTGGAAAGCTCGCCCAGAACCTTGCTGATGCTTTGGATGTTGCCCTCGAGTCAAAGAAGTCAATTATCCTCTGCGCAGCCCTCGATTTGATCCCAATTATTTACGAATGCATCAAAGAGGTCGAGGAGTTCTCAGACGAGCTCAAGGAGCAGTACAATGCTGATAGCAGACACTTTGCTGCCAAATACCGCAATAAGATCGAAAATCTCGAAGAGAAAGTCGACAAGAAACAAGATCAGAAAACAATCAGAACACAGGTTGCCAAGATCATCGAATTCTTTGATACGAACGAACTTACAGAGGAAATCATGCTTGCTGACCAGTCTGTCACCATAGAAGGCGCAAGAAAAGTTTGCATCGTCGATGCAATCAGGAAAGTCACTCGGCACCACTTCGCCTCACAGATGACAGAGAATACAGGCATCCATGATGCTATTGAGTTCGAGTTAAAGAACCAATCTCTCAGACTTCACGAAAAGAAGAAACAAAAGAAGGAAACAGAGAGAGTAAGAGTCGTTTCTAAGAAAGAAAGACAAATGGATATGGCTAAGAAGCGTAAGATGAAAGAGGCAAAGAACTCTGAAGAATATTAAAATAATATTAAAAAAAATAGGTCATAAATAAATAATTATAAAAGTAATTAATCTCTTTATCGTTTTTAAATTGTTTATTCTTAATAAGACCAAATCCAGAAGATATTTGATTTTTTGATACCTGTGTATCATCTAAAGATGTCTGTTTAAGGACATTTAAATTCCAGACCAAATAATTTTTAAGCTCTGAAGGACAGATAAAGTATCAAAATTATAGATTGACATTGTGCATTTGAATCTTTTTATCTAATGAGGCTAATGGGGAAATAGCTATTTCAATATGTATATACATGGATAAGGTAAATACTTTTAATGAAATCAAATTAAATTTGCGCTTATTTATGTGATATTCATTGAAGAGTTTTTCATCAATGTATGGACAAACAACAAAAGTATATTATTAATGAAATACCAGTGTGAAGTGTTTCAATTAAACGAGTTTTGTTGATTATTTGGAACTTTCGAATGTTTGTGGATCTAAACTCATAGCCAAAACACTTTTATGTATACTAGAAATAGTTTTTTAAATAAGATATCATAATTTCTAGAATATTATATATTATATGCTTATTGAGCTTTAAATATAAGTAAATGAATGAACATTTTTATTAATAAAACACATAGATATTGAGTATTAATGAAATATCTCTTATTGGGTTTCAGCCATTTGTGCTTGAAGATCGGCAACCTTTTTCTTGGCTTCTTCGATTTTCTGTTGTATTTCTGCGTTCTCCTTCAATACTTGATTGATATCAACGCCGTTCATTGTTGAAAAGTACTGTTGTATGTATTCAATTGGATGATCTTTGTCAGAATTTTCATAAAAGTGAACAAGAATAGTTGTTAAATGTTTCATTAAGCCTTTTTCTTCAAGATAGCTTTTGAATTGTATTTGTCTATATTCTTTTTCTTGTTGAATTCGCAATCTTTCAGCTTCAAGTTCTTCCTCTGTTGGTTGTGGTTTTAATTTTGATAACAATTCTGCATCTTCATCTTCAGTTGGTACTGGATTCTCGTTAACAGTTTCTTCTTCAGTCATTTTTTTGAACGCATTTTTTTTTTGAACAAATTATCTTCAGTATGATATTGCGTGTGTAATCTCTCCAAAGTTGAAGTATTCATCTTCAATTGATTAATAAGTTCTCAAACATATATTTCTTGAAAAAAGTTACAAATAACCCTAATGCAGCATATAATATATTCATGTGATGAAGTTTATAGCTTTATAATCTTGATGTCAATGCTATCTTTTTCTTGTATTCACTCTTTAAACATGGTGGTAAATTTCAAACAAAGAAAAAAATGTCAGATTTTCTTTTATTTCACTTTCCCCTGGAAATAACTTACCTACAATAGTTAGGTAATTATCAAAAAAAAGTACAGCATGTCAGCTTTTTAAAAATTTTAATGTCTGAACAAGACAATCATCAAAGTAAATATCGCGAATTAAGAAGCATCTGTAAGTATTACATCGATTCATATAATGCATTGTATCGGTTAAAAACTCAAAAAGAAGAAGATTTAAACTCGATTTATGAAATGATCAAAACAAATTTGATTGATTCAAAGATTGTTCCTGCACAAAATATTATAAGAGATATCTTCAATTGTATTTTGTATAATAACCGCTATACGAAATCATATTTAGCACTTGCCAAACGAATTTTTGATGAATATAAAGTAAAAGAGGTCGATGCAAGTTATTATGTTTCTAGATGCGTATTTTATAAAGAATATGGAATTAAATTAAGGAGATACGATTTTTATCATGAGAGCTATTTAAAAAATCTAGATATTCTTTCAGAAAATACGATATACAGAGCAATTATGAATGATGACCTAGAACAATTCATCTTATTCACCGAAAGAGAAACATTTGATAAAGATGAAAAACTTATCAGCGATTTATATCCATGTCATACCAGCTTAGGATATTCATTACTTGAATTATGTTGTTACTATGGATCGGTTGATTGTTTCAAGTTATTAAGATCGAAATTTAACTCAGAAATAACTCGAACATGTCTTGAATGTTCATTTTTAAGTGGAAATCCAGATATCATGAGTGAATGTATGAAATATCAAAAACCAAATGAAAAATGCATGGAATATGCAAATATTTCTCACAACATTGATTTTGTTACATTCTTGATGAACGAATACAACATACAAATCAGTTTATATTATTGCCTAGAGTGTAATGATATTGATTCATTTTTAGTTTATTTCGATCAAACCAATGATATTGGTCAATGTTTTCTTTATTCAATAAAGTTTGGTATTCCATCCATATGCGAATATTTCCTTTCACATGGAGCAAATATCAATGCAAAAAATCAATTTGAGGATACTGTTTTACAAATTGCTGTAAACAATAATAATAAAGAGATAGTTGAACTTTTTATTAAATATGGTGCAGATGTCAATGAAAAAAATAATGATGGAGAAACTGCTTTGCATATTGCAGTAGCCAATAATTATAAAGAAATAGCTGAACTTCTTATTATAAATGGAGCTGATATCAATGAAAAAGATAATGATGGGAAAACAGCTCTTCATAAAGCCGCAATTAATAATAGCAAAGATGTAATTGAACTTCTTCTTTCACATGGTTTAAATATCAATGAAAAAGATAATGATGGAGAAACTGCTTTGCATATTGCAGTAGCCAATAATTATAAAGAAATAGCTGAACTTCTTATTACGCATGGTGCAGATGTCAATGAAAAAAATAATGATGGGAAAACAGCTCTTCATAAAGCCGCAATTAATAATAGCAAAGATGTAATTGAACTTCTTCTTTCACATGGTTTAAATATCAATGAAAAAGATAATGATGGAGAAACCGCATTCCATGAAGCTGTAAAATATAATTGTAAAGATGCAGCCGAAATCCTTGTTTCGCATGGTTCAAATATCAATGAAAAATATAAATCCGGAGAAAAACCTTTGCATATTGCAATAGCTCTAAATTATCAAGAAATTTTTGAACTTCTTCTTTCACATGGTGCAGATATCAATGAAAAAGATAAATCCGGAGAAACTCCTTTGCATATTGCAGTATTGAAGAAAAGCAAAGAAATACTTGAGTTTGTTCTTTCATGTGGCGCAAATCTCAATGAAAAAAATAAATATGGAAAAACGGCTCTTCATTATGCAACACGTTTAAACAGAAAAGAACTGGTTGACGTTCTAGTTTCACATGGTCCGGATATTAATGAAAAAAATAATGATGGAGAAACTGCTTTGCATATTGCAGTAGCCAATAATTATAAAGAAATAGCTGAAATTCTTATTATAAATGGAGCTGATATCAATGAAAAAGATAATGATGGGAAAACAGCTCTTCATAAAGCCGCAATTAATAATAGCAAAGATGTAATTGAACTTCTTCTTTCACATGGTTTAAATATCAATGAAAAAGATAATGATGGAGAAACCGCACTCCAAAAAGCTGTAAAATTTAATAGTAAAGAAGCCGCAGAAATTCTTCGTCCACATGGTGCAAATATCGAAAAATGCGTCATATTATAGTATAACTACGTGAAGAATGATTAATTCTAATAGTTTTAAAAAGTGAATATAAATTTTCTTTTTTTACTGATAATAAATTAAGTATCCCGTATAATACTTTTATCATACTAATCTTTAGCCTCTCAAAAGCATCATTTATTATATTGTTACTTTATGAACCTTCAATCATGGATTGAAATTTGTTGCAAAATGAAAAACAACGAGGAAGGATCTACTGAAACCATTAAACAATTCATTGAATCTCCAAATTTTCTTGAGAATTCGTTTGATTTACTTCAAAATGATATGGATATTGAATATTTTCAGCTATTGATGCAAGCAATTCAAGCAAATGTTGGTCAAAAATGGGATAAAAATAATAAATCATGCTCAGAATTCAAATTGAAATGGTTAGAATATTGTACAACAATAGCAAGTCAAGAATCAGAAATATTATCTATGTCTTATGATATACTAGATAAAATTATATCGAATGATTGGCCAGACAATTGGAAAGATCTCGTTCAAAACGTTCTAAACTTTGAAATTTCGCCAGAAGCCGTCAACAACGTTCTCATATCAATGCACGTCATTAAAACAATAGCAAGCATCTTATATACCCGAATTAAAAACGATATTACGCGAGATATTTTTACAATTCAATTAATTAAAGATCTCAGTCAATACAGTGCAGTTTATATGAATTTTATTGGATTTACATTCAGTTTTGAACTAGACGAGCAAACAAAATTTCTTTATTTTGAAATGTTTGATTTTATTTCGAAAATATGCAAAGTAATAGACATAGACTACGGTATTGATCATTTACTAGAGTTTCTTGAAGCAAATTATCAAATAGTCCTTGCTCCTCTTTGTAAATCTTTATTATCTTTAATGGAGTTCCGTTTTCATGAAAACGGCTCTGGATTTGCTGAGATAGACCTTTTCTGTAAGATAATTAGCTATTTAAGACACCTTGACATGGCTTTTGAAACAGAAAAAATTATGACTGATAATGATTTCTTCGAAATCTTTATTAAACTCATTCCAAATGTTTACGATGATATATCTGACTTTAATTTATCAATTTGGTCTTACAAAGACAATCTTTCAGTTATAATTTTTTTCATGGCAAAATTGTTTGAATTTATCGGTTTCAAAATGTTGGAAAGTGATCGTGATACTTATTGTCAGTATTATTTGACATTTGTAAAGTTTTTTGACAAACTTTTCATGAATGTAATAATTAAGCTGGGAAATTCGGAAAGAACTCTTTATGACGTGATCCATGATTCAATTCCAATCATAACCAATGCAATTATGATGGGAATTGACCATCCAATAACTATTGATCAAGATAATAACGTTTTATTCCAAATTAATGATCAAAAGTCAATGTTCTATGCACATTTGAACTTGGTTAATTCTATTTATAGGTTTGCAAGTGTGAATCTTTCAAATCAAATACTTGAAGAATTTAATTTATTAATTGAAGGAAAAGCTGAAGGAAAACCTTATAATATATATGAGAAAATCACAACTATGGCTTCTATTGTTGTCCCGATTATGAAAGAATCATTTAGAAACGAACAAAATAATATTTTAAATTCAACTTTGGAATTTTACATAGAAATGCTGGACAATGAAAATATAGAAAATGCTTGTTTAGCAGCTTATTATTTGGCCCAAATTTACCAAGTTTTGAGGAGAAATGAGTATCAATCTGCTCTTCAGCCCATAATTACAAAGTTAATGGCGTACTTCCGTAGAGAGGAAGTTATTCTCCATGCAGTGGCCGCTGAATGCCTTTCAAAACTGTTTTATTTCTCAGGATATAAAGAAGAAGACCGAAGAGATTGGCTGATTTTTGTAAATGGTCCGACTCCTGGAAACGAAGAATTGAGTCCGGAACCTTTAATTCCAATAATTATGGATAATTTTGGGAAAATTCTTCAGATTGTGAATCAGAATAGCCATGTCTCGTTGATAAAGCTTGTTTGTAGCATAGAACTTATGTTAGAACAAAAATTGAATGTTATGAAAAAAGATGAAAGTCAATTAGAGGCCAAACCTGAAGAAGTTGAAGAATTCAGAGCATACAAAGATAATTTCTTCGGAAATGTATATAATTTTGTCAGAACAAGCTTTGAAAATGCATTAAATAATTTCAATCTCGATAATCCAGCAACAGTAGCCCAATATTGTCATTTCTGTGATGTATATCTGGCATATGAAGTACTTATTAATCCAGATAGTGATGAAAACAATCCAATTTCAATATTAAATCCATATGTTTCCGAATTATATGGAGGAATACATCAAATCGTTAGAACTCTACTAGAATCATATGCTGGATACCAAACAAGAGAGAAACAAGATGAAAATATGATTATTTTGTTGAGAAATTCAATTGAAAAAACTTTACAAGTTTTTAATATGATATTAAAGACATTTGTACCTATCAAGTCGATAAATGTACTTGGGCAATCATTTATTTCCGATATTTTCGGTATGTTCAGTGATTTACCAAATTCTTGTTTTGTTCCTTATGTTTTTACATTCCTTCGCAACTCAACCTTTTATGTTCAATATGTAGACCCTGATTTCTGGAAGATTAACGACGGAATTCCAACAAATTTGGTAAATATTCTTCGTTTTACAATAATTGAGAATCCAAACATCTTATGTGTTCCAGAAATACTGAATTACCTTGCTCGTCTCATCGACTCACGATATGTCTCAATAGACCTCATTCCTCAAGAAGAATTAAAATTATTAATCAGATATTCACTTTTTTATATGGAAAATGATGATTTGAAATCATCATTAGCTGCTCATAAGCTTCTCCATACAATTATTAGCACAATATGCGATCTTGGCCAAGATATGAGAGATTCAATTTTTGAAACAGATATGAACATAGACCAGGACAACGAAATCAGGATAGGAGATTACATTTTCATAGAAATGCTCAGAATTTGTTCAACAGGAAAAACAAAATTTGCATTCGCTGAATATGCAAAAATTGTAAATCTCTCGAACTATACAAACCCTTTAACAGAATCTATTGACTATTTCGTTGATGTTTTATCGAATATTCTTTCTTCTGATCCACAAATCGTAAGATCTCTAATTGAAGGAATAATTACGAATTCTCATACAGAATTTTTACAGAGATTCATATGTACATATAGTGGACTAAGCAAACATGATCCAGAACTTGACTTTTCCCGTAATAAGAAACCTTATTCGAGACTAAAAAGCGAATCTGATAAAGTTGAAGATAAATTAATACCTGCCTATAATCACGAAGAAGATACAGTTGTTCAGGAATCATCCATATACTTCTAGAACTTTATTTTTTATTATTTTTTGTTTTGTTATTTTATAAAAAGTTATTTTTGTCATGTCTATATATATAAAATAACTTCTATGCTTATTTTTCAATACAATAACTAGAGTTTTTGAAACTAATCACAACGAAATATCTTTCTTGAATGATTCTTTTATACTTTTCATTAAACCTTTTGCACTATTGATGCACGACGATATGCATAATATTTAGGAAATTTCAAGCCATGGTTTAAAAAAATCAAAAATAAATTAGATAAAATCGCTATCATTGAAGGATGTTGATAACACACTTTGGCTCTACCTATGAGAGCTCTTACAATAAAATCAAATGACATATAAACATTTGAAGTAAATTTCAGATCATAAAATTTTCTGTCTTAATTTGAGACAGATACCGATGGTTTCGGCAAAATTTATTTTTTGATCATCTTTTAAAATATGTAGTATGACTATTATGCTGTCCAATTTTAGGAAAAAATTGTGTGGTAAATTTTCAGTTGTAAAATGCTTGTTGCATCCTTCAGTGACGAAGACCTGGAACGTCTCCGTCAAAAGGAGTCTGTTGTTGACAAAGTGATTAATTTCTTTTGTGAGCAACAGAGATGCAAATACAAAGAAAATTCAAAATTGTTTTACTTCATGGAGCCTTGTATATCAGACTTGCTTTACCGCTACACTGTTGAGGATTCAAGGGAATTCATGAAGACGAGGAATATCAAAGAACAGGATTTAATTTTCATTTTTATTTATAATAATTTCCATTTTTCACTTCTATGCTGCAGACCAAAGGCCAAAAAGAAGTGCTTCATTCATTTTGATTCCATTAAAGGCGCAAACCATAAATACGCTTTAGAATTTTCATTAAAATTCATCAATATATTTGACCTTAAATGCGATAAGAAAGAGGCATTCGTTGAGATGGAATGCCCTCAGCAAAAGAACAGCAAAGACTGCGCAATATATTCCATCGCATTTACAGACGCAATCGCTTCAAAATACAGCTTTTGCAGTTCTACCTTTGAAATTATTAATCCAGAATACATTGATGGGCTGAGAGAAAACCTTTACCGAACAATTTATCAAAGTCGGGCTAAACCTAAATGCGAAATGCCTGAAATACAGAGCTCTCATCAGATCGGTCAATCCTGATGACTTTCACTGTTCATTTGAAGAATATTTTATGAAAAAGATATTAGAATTTTGTTTTTTTAATAATCACCAGGAAATTATACTATTCATTTGTAATTATATATGTAAATTATTAATGTTATTACATCTGTTTTTAAAAAAAGAAAAAGTATATATAAATTATCTTTAATATTTAATTGGTTGTGTTCAATATTACATTATTTTAGTATCAACATCAATTATAAAATGTATCTATTTTTCCAAAAAATTTTCATTTTTGATATTTTGACATAAAAATCATATTTTTTGTTTTTATTTTTATTTTTTTGAATTTTTTTTGGAAATTCGACCTCTTAGTTTTACCAAATGAATGTTCTCATTACAATCAATTAGATGATCTATTTCCATTTGTATATTGAAAAATTTATAATAATGGGTTTTGCTTGAAATTTGAATTCAATTTCATGTAAAAAATGAGTATTTAAAGAAATATACTACATCACAGTAATTAAAACACTTAAAACATTCCATATCATTGAATCACAAATAAAAGATTCATAGTTACAATACTCATTTATCCTCATCGATTTAATAATATCATTATCTAGTGGCAGGAATGAATAAACTCATGCACATATGAAAACATTATGGATAGTAATCTTTTTACTTGTTGGAAGGTAAAGGAATTCCGAATAGAATTCAAGTAAGTTGAATCTTCCTTAATTTAATATATAAATCCAATACATTGCTCCAATGAATGCTTATTACCTACAGGTCAAGGAAATTTTAAATTTGATAATAATATCTCCAAATTGACTGGATAAAATTTTGCAGTTCTTCGACTATGAGTTTTCCTGAAGGCAACTAGTACATGTCTGTTACCAAAATTGGAAACTGAGCAAAGCAAAACATGATTGGAAGAATGAACGTTTAGAAATTTTATCAAACAAATGATCGAAAGGGCGAAAAATTCAAGAGTAATCCCGGCAGTTATTATCATGTCATTGATTATTTACTCAGCATATTGGCTGTTCGTCTCAGCAGACAGCTTTTGGTGCTCAGCAATTGGAAATTACAATATTATCTACCTTTGTTTCTTGATTCTTTTTTCATTTATCTCACTTGTATTGCTTATCAAACAAAACAATAAATGGTATATCATTTTATCCGCAATTTCATTTATCCCAGCAGTAATTGTATGCTTTATTAACAGATTTTCAAGATATCCTGACATCGCATCTATGATAAATCAATATTACGTCGATAATAAAAACGAACCTTCCGCAAGTTATCTCACTACAATTTACGGCGAGGAATGGAAACTTTATAATTATATTATAGTGCGTTCCGGCCAGTCTTCGACAGTTACACTTTGTCTAGTATGTCTTTGGATTGCAACACTTATAATACCTCACTTTAAGGAGTGAATTTTTCATTTTGTTATTTATAAAATGTTTATGTTATGGTTTAAAATTCCGTATTTCGTACTTTTAAGCACTCTCATAATTTATTTTAATGTTAATCTCGAAGTCTAGAAGACATTCGAAATAAGGGGTGAATTTATTTTTTTCTGGGGAATTCAAATTTTTTTCTAGGCACAATGACTGAAATAGACCAAGCTCCACATAATGATGTTTGGATTGAGCGAAGGCTAGAACTCGAAGAGAGAGCCATAACGCATGAGAGAAGTCGTGTGTCGAACGCTATGAACTCCGAGCTGATTGCCGCCAAGCAAAGACTCCTTTCTGAAGCGTGGGCAAGGATGCAGGAACTCGTTTCTAGCGATAAGGCAAACGAAAACATGTATAGACAGATCTGCCCACAAATTTTCGGTCCACTATCTCAAAAATTTCCGAAAAAACGATCGGCAAAGAAACCTACAATTCCTAAAATCGGTATTAACGCTACAAAACTACTTCTCGGCGAGGCTTCGATCATCAATGACATGTGTGGAATACCTCCTCCTCAACAAAATAATTTCGTTCTTACTGACGGAACTAAACTGATGATAACTGCTACAGGACAAAAGTGGGTTGTCAAAATACAGCATGTGCGCGATGATATCTTTACTTTGACGTACTGTGATGGGTCATCATCTCAATTGTTACAGTCAGATATACCTGCACTAGGTCTCAAATTTACGGATGTACCAACATATCAGTAATTTTTATTTCTTACTTTCTTTTATGTCTTTTATTTGTTTTAATAAATGTGAAATAATACAACTGAATTGAAAATCTCTACTATTTTTCTCACTTTTGGATATCGCTGAAGGTGACCACAAAGGAAATAATTCGTTCTTTTGAAGTTAATTTCACCCATATTTTTTCCATTTTCGTCCAAATCGGACAAAACATACTAGGTTACAACGCTTATGAAAAAAGGATATCGTAGTTAAACAAGCATGAATATACAAACAATTTATAAGACGAAATCCAGATTGACAGATTTGAGAAAGGATTGCAAGGCATCAACTGTAGTTTGCTCTTGAGCTTTCCTTTTCTTAACAGGCTTTGGCTTCGGCTTTTCACGAGTAGTATTGGGGAAAACGATTTTCATATTTGGATTAATAGTTCGCTCTTTATGGGTTTTCAGCCAGAAATCTCGACTCTCGATAGCTTCTGCATGACGTATCCCTTTTTCGACAAATAAAATTGTGGTACCGTCAGTTACGCAGTAATCATCGAGAGTGTGTCCAGGTTTTATAATACCCTTAGGCGATACAATGTAGTAAGGTTCTGTAGAAATTCCAATCTTTGATTCGATAGTTTGTCTAAATTCTTCCACAGGCTCTCTATTTTGAAAGTATACCTCAAATTCTGGAATTCCTGGGAAGAATACAACTACTATACCTATTGGCTTAAAAGGTTTCTTGCGCCTGACAATTGGGGGAGGATTGATAATCAGCTCTAAATGGTCATTCTGCGGTTTCGCTATTCCAAATACTGAAGGAGATACCAAAATACCACGTGATTGCTGTCGAATTTGGCTTTGATTGAAATATCTAGACCCAGAAAGTTGCATTTTTTATCACAATTTTTTTTTCGTTATTTTGCTTTTTTTGTAAAAGATGTTTGAAGCTGATAATAGAGTTAAAATGTTTTTATCCAGAGCTATTTTTGAAGCTGGACAAGTTACTGATGCTTCTAAGATAGTTAAAAGTCTTGCTGAAGCAAATTATCCATTTACAAATGAAGATAAAACATTAATCGTCGATATTTACGAAGCTCTAGTTGTTCCTCTTCGTACAGCAGTAATGAATATTGATAATGGTCTCGAACCTGATAGTTCTGTACAATCTGCTTTACAAGAACTTAAAACTTTGTTATTAACAGGTACAGATGACATAATCAATATCATACAAAAGAATATCCTTCCAACATGTGATACTGATGAATCACGTGCAAACTTCCTTAAAGCACAAGCTGATTTTCAAAGATATAGAGTTATCAGTCTTCCTGCTGAAAAAATGGCTGAGGCTGCAGAGCAATCACAACAATCATACAAGAAAGCTCAAGACGTGTTAAATATCATGCCAAATCCACCAATAGATTTATCCTTAAAATTACAGTTGAATCAGGCTATTCTCTTGGCTGATTTTCTCGGCCAGAAAGATAAAGCTATCGAAGACATTACTCAGCTTCGAAAAGATACATCATCTTCATTTGAAAAATATTCAGATGATATTAAGCCAAAAATCAATGAAATTATTGATCTCATGGATGAGAATCTTAGCATCTGGAAGAATGAAGAGTAATTACGTATAAATTTTTGTATCTCAAGATTTTGTATTTGTATTCATAATAAATGTTATCCTGTTAATAATAATTTGCTTTCCCTACATGAGTAAAATAAAATAGTAGTAAAATGAATGAATTTTTATGATAAACAGATAAAAATTTATTGAATTATTTCTTTGGCGGGCGTTTCTTTAATATTTGCTGTATTCCTTGGTTAGAGTGAACGTCTGGTTTCTTAATTGCGGCAGACTTTGATGCATTAACTGGTTTAGGTGTTTTGGCTTTTGTAGATGCTGCAGCATTAACAGGCTTTGCAGCACGACGGGCAGAAGATTTTTGTTCTGTAGATTTTTTGGCTGCAGGTTTTGTTGTTTCTGTTGTTGGTTTTGCTGATGTTGTTTGAGTTTTTTCTTCTTGTTCTTTTTCACTTTCCTCTTCTTCTTCCTCTTCCTCCTCATCATCTTCTGCTTCACTTTCTTCTTCATCTTCATCAGAATATTCATATTCATGCATTGCATCATAGTTGTCCGCCATTTTAAGCTCCTCTTCTGTAATTGGTGTATTGTCTGGAGCTGCTAAAACTTGTCTTCTAAGATAAAATAGAATTTCATTTACTTGTTCATCATCTGGATTATTTTCATGACATTTCTGAGCTATTAGAAGTGCCTGATCGTAATTTTTAGCTTCTAGGCAGTCTACTAACTGTATGTTAGAAATTAAATGTATCTATTCCTAAGATCATCGGATCTTTTGCTGACATCAATATAAAATTTTAAACAGCAAATCAAATTTACAAAATTGACATTGTAAGAATTTTGTGTCAGAAATTTTGAGTTTACAAAAGTTTTCACGTTTTTTTATGGCAGAAGAGAGTGGATTTAAAGAATGGCCAAAGCTACCAGCAGTAATTGATGCCGGGCTCAAATATGACCTCCTAACCGAAGAAGAAAAGCAGCAATATCCTTTATTTATGCGCGCATATAACGATGTCGCTAATGTTCAACGAGTTTTTCTTGATTTGTTTTCTCAATTCCTCAACATTCAAAAAATTATTCATGCATTTCCTAAAGGAAGAGCAATCGACTCATATTACATCCAATTTTTCACAAAATTTGATGATGTGTTACGCTGCACAGCTGAACTATTTGAAAGCATGGCTCCATATGCATTTTCTAACGAACCAAAAGTATTTTATACAGTCTTTAAAAAGAAATTAGAAAAATTTAAAAAACTCAGTACACAATGGATGCCTTTAGTATCACAATATGTAGCTATCATACCAGTGTCAATTGCTGCAACCATATCAATTCCAAAAATGAACGAATTTTCAAAAAAATTTGAAGAATATGAGAGACAAATCATTGATATATTTGCACCAATTAATATCTCTTTTTCCAACAAATTAAATTGCATTGCTAAAAAGCGTGAAGAAGCTATCAAACAAAATAATAATGGAGATATGCATGTACAGCTGAACACAATTCTTAACAGTCTTAATAAGATTACAGCAAGAAGATTAGAACTTGAAAAAGCAACTGAAAATCTCGCAATAATCATGAGAGCTTTAAATGCTACTGATATTGAATTAGAAGTGGTCGAACATACTAGAAATTCTAACTAACTTATATTGTTTTATTTCATTTCTTTCCTACTAAATTTTTGTTTGTATTTTTTTAATTGTTTCAAGTTTTTTTATGCATTAACATGTATTATAATTACATACACGTCATGCAAAATCCAATTAATCGGTGAATATGCAATAAAAGCGTTCCATTTTAAGGATCAGATAAATTTTTGAAATCCAAAACAAATTTATTCCTAATTTAATTAGTGTATTCTAACCAAAATCCTAAAAATTCCAATTGATTATTACTCGATATCCCGAAGGCAAAAAATTAAATTATAATTCGATAATTTTGTTGACTAGAAAAATATAATATGTAATGCAATAACACATATTTATTTTTTATCGAAAATTTGGGATATATGCTCAATTAATTCTTTCTTGAGCCAATTAGACTGCAAAGCACTTCTCTCTATTTCATTCATTACATCTTTCAATTGATTCAAAGCTTCCAATTCGCCAGGATCCTCAGTTTCCAGCTGCAAGAAATCATCTGCAACACTAAGTAATAACTTCAATTGTTCGGCAACTCTTGTTGGATAAGGAATATTATCACTTTGCTTAGAATCAATTTGAGGAGGAGTTACAACTGTTACAGGAAGAAGAATCTGTTGAGGTGGTGTGGAAGGAGGTGTTAGAACCTTTTGTTGTTGAGAGGATGAAGAAGGAACTGGAGAAAGTGCCATTTCTGGTTGTTTCGGAGTTGTTTCTTTTGACTTATGTGGTGTTGAAGAATCTTTTTCTAATTCATCAATAATAAATGGATCTAAATCATCATCGTCAACTCCTTTAATCTGATTTGGTGGATCCTTTATGTCTAGTTTAAGTTTTTCTTTCCTTCTCGATGGAGTATCATCTCCAATGATAATATAATCTTTGTTATCTTCGTTCTTCTTTTTCTTTATGCTGTCAAGCATTTTCATGATTGAAGAATCTGTTTCTCCACTTGAACTCAATTCAGGTTTTTCATTTTCATTTTGATTTTGATTTCCATTTTCATCATCAGAATCTTTACCAATGAATGAAGCTCTAATAATATCATCAACAATGTGATCACGCTCTCCGAAAGCAGGCCTTGGAATATGATCATAATCTAATTGGCTATCATCAGTTTGATCTTGTTGACCATCATCTTCAACAACGACTTCTTGTTGACCATTCTTATCTTCTTTGTTTTCAACAAATGTCCATGCTGTATTAGCTTCTGCGCCTTTTAATGTTGAGCTGGCCTGTCTTTGAAGTTTCAACTTTGGTTCATCATCCAAAATTGTAGAATGCGATGGTTCTTCATCTAAGCCCATTAATAAATCCAATGGAACATTAGATCTCTGTCTCTCCTGAATGATCTTATAAATGAATTCAGGAAGATTCCATCTGGCAATGCATCCACTCATTCCACTCAAAATGATATCATTTTGCTGGAAAACAATATTTGTTGGTAATCCGCAAACAGAATTGAAATTACAAATGATATCTCCTGAGAAAATATCAATTATATTAACAATGGAACTGCTCATACCTACAGCAATGAATAAACCACTCTTGTCGACACTCAAACAAGTTGGTTTTTCATCTATCGAGAGCTGATATTTTCTGAATAAGAAACCATCAGAAATTCTCCAAATTGAAATAGATTTGTCCATTCCACAAGTGGCGACATATTTCTTATTTGGAAGAGGAGAAATAGACAAAGGCATATCATCAACATTGCTTGTCTTGTAAGGAACTCCTGTTGGTAGTTTTGCGAATCTGACGCCTTCTTTTGATGTAGAAATCAACGAACCACCGCAAAAACAAATGCTTGTAACAGGACTTGTATGTGTTGGATCCATTGCAATAACTTTGATTTCATCTTCTTTCTTGTATGAATAAATTCTTACAATGCCATCCAATCCACCTGTTGCCAAATATTTATCATTATCATCACAACAAATTGCTGTTGTTCCACGGCTTTTCTCTTCAATCCTTGTAACAATATCGAGTTTGTTATTTCTCATAACATGCAAAATACCATTGTTATCACCAGCAAATGTGTATTTTTCGCTTGCACAAACACATCTGATACCTTTTATTGATGTCAAATAATCATCACTTGCTTTGCAAAGATTATTTGAAGCAACCATGTGCTGGGATGATCCAGAAACTAAGTCTTGCTGCTTAATAATTTCCCATTTTCGGCAACTTCCATCAGAACCACCGGAAACCAAATATTTTTCATCGTTTCCTGGGCAAACAGAGAGACAACAAACAGGACCTCTGTGTTGTTGTATTGTTAACAATGGTTGTTTTCCTGGTCTTCTTGGATAGAAGATCATTGAGCCATTGTTGTAAGCAACACCAACAATTTTTGTTGAACAACAAACAGAAACAACTGGATATCCATCAGCAGAAAATTGTCCAAATAAAGCATGTTGTTGTGAATCACATTTAACAGCTAAAACAGAACCTGCATCTGTGCCAATTAATACAAGTTTTTCATCAACAACCATGCATTTTGTACTGCCACAGCCAAGAGTGATTTTGTTGCATTTTATCTGGCTCGAAAAATCAACACATGATCGCTCATAAGATAATAAAGTTCCATCATCTGTTAATGCATAAATTCTTCCAAAAGAATTTGAACAACTGTAGGCGGAAACAAAATTAGATGTCCTAAATTTGGAAATAGAAATTGAACGAGTTTTGAGGAGCTGAATTTCTTTATCTGACAAACCAACAGATGTATCAATGATCCTTAATAAACTAGGACCACTAACAATTGCGAAATTTCCATCATTAGAAAGAGAAATGTGATTTGGAACGCATTTAATGTGATATCGTCCAATTGCTTCAGGTTTTCCTTGCTTTATGTCCCAAAGAATAATAAATGGTTGCAAATCAACACCAACTGTTATTAGTTTTCCTGATTCGCTCTCGATATCTATTGCAGAAAAGCCATTTTCATCTGTTTTCTTTTCAATTTTGTCAACAATTTGGTCAAAATTCTCATTAAACGTTACAACATAAAATTTTGCGAAAGGCCCTTTGGTTCCAATAGCCAATTGTCGTCCGGTCCTTGAAAAAAAGATGACATCAATTTCATGAGTGTTATCTGATATCTGAAAATCATTTCTCTGCTGCTGATTTACTTTTACTACGGATACTATCCCTCCTGCAATGAATGCACAAACGCCTTGGCCATGATGCATAGTAAATTTTTGTCTGTCTATTGGGGAACTTCCAATCATCTTGTCTAATGCGGCATTTTGGTTGTATAAATTTGGATCTTCGCCATTAGGATTGATCTTTTCAGCTTCATTTAAAACAGACATAAAAGTATTTAGATAATCAAGAAAAGTGACAATTTTTAAACGGCAAATTTCTTCATTTATCGGCGTGACGCGCCGCTAGATAATTTATCATAGTGATTACTGTAAATTTGAGCGAATCCTATTAAGAATCAAAAAACCATTTCTAAAAATGTATTTTTAAAGACTTAATGATGATAGATTTCACTCAAAAATTTTCATATCATGTTAATAACAACACAATATAAATCAGAGTTATTTGGTTGGGGCAAATTGCCAATCTAATTGCGAAGCAACTATCTTTTCATTTTCAAAATTTAGAATATCGACAAAATCTGGGCCAATTATGCTTGGTATATGAAGAGCAATAATGGGTGCTAGCTAATTGAATGGCTTCCATTTGATTTCGAGATAAATTAACACCTTTTCCTCCCTTTCAATGAAATTGAAATAACTTTGGAGGAATATATATATACATGTACAATAGGGACGAATGCAAAAAGTCCAGTAGCATATAATATAATGCTTATATTTAGTAAAATTAATATAAAGTTGCCTCAAAATCTCGATTGAAAGGCATTGAATTTAGTTTTGAGAAGACTTTTTTTCATTTTGCGAATTATTAATTAGTATATCATTAAGATCATATTGTATTAAGTTATCAATTCTCTTAAATTTTGAAAGCTTAAGAAATTTAAAAGCACAAACAAATATATATTATTAAAATCATTGTATTGATCAATTTAAAAAATTTTGAAATTTTGAATTCGAATTTAAATGTAAGCTTTAATAGTTGTAACAGAATAGGAAGCATCACAGATGTCAATTTAGATTAATGAAAAGTTGAAATTTTTCCAATAAAATTTTATTAATGAAAAAAGATTCATGAAATACAATAATAGTAATATAGATATTTTATACAACATGTTATATAAGAGATCACTATAAATAGAATAGCTTTAAACAAAATAATCAAATCAAAATTTGTATTTGTAAACAGCAAGAGTGTTATATGCTAATATTATGTGTAACTACTCATTGGATAATGAATGCAATATAATACATTGATTTATTGGCTAAAGAAAAAAAATTATATCCTTCAATTTGGACAATCCGAAATTTTTCTCATTTTTTTGAATTGCATATATATGAATTTGCAATTGAGTGATATCAGCGAGAAACTTATATGCACGTTTAACTTTATCAGATTTCAAATGAAAACATGGATTTCATTGATTGTTTTTCAATACGAGCTCAACAAAAATAATACAAAGATGAATAAATAGTAGTGCCCCTAAAAACAAGGTAAAAAACAAAAAATTAGCAACAATAAACTTAATTTCGGCCAATATGGTGAAAAGTGAATATGTCAAAAACACTTACTCCATCATCTTGTTATCTGTACCTCACGACAGACGAATATAAAGAGATATCAATTTCCAAAATTTTACCAAAAAGAGATTAGGCCTAATTTTTACGGCCAATCTTTATTATTTGTTACACAGATGCTAGATCCACTACTCCCCAAAACAATTCATTTTTTGAATGGCCCTGTTTTTTAGGCCTTCATTTTATGAAAAATGCCAATATTATACGAATCTTAATATATTTATTTTTTTGTTCTCAATAAAGGTATTCAAAAGTCAATATAAACCATTCAAAATTGAGAGGAAATTCATTGAGAGGCTCGGAATTCGAGTAGTGAGGAAGGGTAAATTTTGAGAGCCAAAATTTCAAATCCCCTCAATATTTCAAAGCCCTTCTACTTAGATTTTGTGACTACCTTACATTTCAAAGCTAGATTTCGAGAAAAATTGAAATTGTGATTTTTTTGAGTGGCAATAATATTTGTAACTATATATAGTATCCAAATAATATATTATTGTTTATTCTGAAGTTTACGCTTTTTTTACAAGTTATCAAAAATATTTTGCAATATCTTGCATAACCCATTATTCGGTACCATTTTTAATTGAATGAAACCTAGCGGTCATTCAATTTATTGTGTCGATGATTCAAAAATTTTTCCAGCATTTTAAAAAAATTGAGGCGAAGCCTCAATTTTTTTAAAATGCTGAAATTACTTTAAATTCAATGTTGTGCGAAATGCTGAAAAATAATTTTCACTTATTTTCTTGAATAGTTTACAATACACAAATTATAGGTAAAATTAAATGTTTATATTATTTGCAATAATATCTCTCATTTTGATTAATTATATGGCGGCTTTGACGGTTTTTCACAAAAAGTCCAAATGGAATAGTGTATACTCCTTGAAATATTTAAAGCTCCTTGCACAGTAATCAAATGTATTGCTTTATTTCCACTTTCCTTCCCCAAAGGAATGGTCAGGATGATGATACGATCCCCAAATCGATATTAAAAATTTAAAATTTTGCAGATACGAAAGAAAAATCAGCAAAATTTACACAGTTGCTCAAATACCCTGAGCTCCTCTCAATTATTACATTATGCATTTAAATAAACACTTAATTTTTAGTATTTTATAAATTCTTTGTAGCTTGTAAACTATTCAAAAAATGTGAAATGTTTTTTTCACATTCTCTCAAAATTGAATAAAAAGTATTGAGAAAGTATTTCTGAATTAATTCAATCTTCTTACAAAGCATGTGAAATATGTTTCTCAATGATTACAAGTATAGTCTGGAAATATGAGTCTTTATTATTATAAATAAAAAATAAGGCGACCCGCTCTTGAACCTTTGCCTTTACGAAATTCTACATGACAGTCTTGTTGTAGCCCCATGTTCAACTAAGAAAGTGATAATATATTTTGCTTTAATTTTGATGGCAATATTAAGAGGGCATTTATTAATATCGAAAGAATTTCATAAAACAATGATAAATATGAAAAGAAAGAGAATGCGATTAAACTCTGATGAATATGAAAAGAAAGAGAATGCCATAAAATAATGATAAATATGAAAAGAAAGAGAATTTTATAAAATAATAATAAATATGAAAAGAAAAAGAATAAGATTCATGTTAACATCCGCACCATGCTCAACTAGGAATTGGACAATTTCTATTGAATTCGCTTTGATTGCAATACTAAGAGGGCATTTATTAATATCTAAAGAATTTCATAAAACAATGATAAATATGAAAAGAAAGAGAATGTAATAAAACAATGATAAATATGAAAAGAAAGAGAATGCCATAAAATAATGATAAATATGAAAAGAAAAAGAATTCTATAAAACAATGATAAATATGAAAAGAAAGAGAATGTAATAAAACAATGATAAATATGAAAAGAAAGAGAATGTAATAAAATAATGATAAATATGAAAAGAAAGAGAATGTAATAAAATAATTATGAATATGGAAAGAAAGAGAATGCTATAAAATAATGATAAATATGAAAAGAAAGAGAATGCCATAAAATAATGATGAATATGAAAAGAAAGAAAAATATATAAAATAATGATAAATATGAAAAGAAAGAGAATTCTATAAAATAATGATAAATATGAAAAGAAAGAAAATTTCATTAAATAATAATAAATATGAAAAGAAAGAGAATTTTATAAAATAATAATAAATATGAAAAGAAAAAGAATTTTATAAAATAATAATAAATATGAAAAGAAAAAGAATAAGATTCATGTTAACATCCGCACCATGCTCAACTAGGAATTGGACAATTTCTATTGAATTCGCTTTGATTGCAATACTAAGAGGGCATTTATTAATATCTAAAGAATTTCATAAAACAATGATAAATATGAAAAGAAAGAGAATGTAATAAAATAATGATAAATATGAAAAGAAAGAGAATGTAATAAAATAATTATGAATATGGAAAGAAAGAGAATGTAATAAAATAATGATAAATATGAAAAGAAAGAGAATTACATTAAACAATGATGAATGTGAAAAGAAAGAGAATGTCATAAAATAATGATAAATATGAAAAGAAAAAGAATTCTATAAAATAATGATAAATATGAAAAGACAAAAAATGTAATAAAATAATGATAAATATGAAAAGAAAGAGAATTCTATAAAACAATGATAAATATGAAAAGAAATAGAGTTTCATAAGACAATGATAAATACAAAAAGAAAGAGAATTCTATAAAACAACGATAAATATGAAAAGAAAGAGAATGTAATAAAACAATGATAAATATGAAAAGAAAGAGAATGCCATAAAATAATGATGAATATGAAAAGAAAGAAAAATATATAAAATAATGATAAATATGAAAAGAAAAAGAATTTCATAAAATAATGATGAATATGAAAAGAAAGAGAATTTTATAAAATAATAATAAATATGAAAAGAAAAAGAATAAGATTCATGTTAACATCCGCACCATGCTCAACTAGGAATTGGACAATTTCTATTGAATTCGCTTTGATTGCAATACTAAGAGGGCATTTATTAATATCTAAAGAATTTCATAAAACAATGATAAATATGAAAAGAAAGAGAATGTAATAAAATAATGATAAATATGAAAAGAAAGAGAATGTAATAAAATAATTATGAATATGGAAAGAAAGAGAATGTAATAAAATAATGATAAATATGAAAAGAAAGAGAATTACATTAAACAATGATGAATGTGAAAAGAAAGAGAATGTCATAAAATAATGATAAATATGAAAAGAAAAAGAATTCTATAAAATAATGATAAATATGAAAAGACAAAAAATGTAATAAAATAATGATAAATATGAAAAGAAAGAGAATTCTATAAAACAATGATAAATATGAAAAGAAATAGAGTTTCATAAGACAATGATAAATACAAAAAGAAAGAGAATTCTATAAAACAACGATAAATATGAAAAGAAAGAGAATGTAATAAAACAATGATAAATATGAAAAGAAAGAGAATGCCATAAAATAATGATGAATATGAAAAGAAAGAAAAATATATAAAATAATGATAAATATGAAAAGAAAAAGAATTTCATAAAATAATGATGAATATGAAAAGAAAGAGAATTTTATAAAATAATAATAAATATGAAAAGAAAAAGAATAAGATTCATGTTAACATCCGCACCATGCTCAACTAGGAATTGGACAATTTCTATTGAATTCGCTTTGATTGCAATACTAAGAGGGCATTTATTAATATCTAAAGAATTTCATAAACAATGATAAATATGAAAAGAAAGAGAATGTAATAAAATAATGATAAATATGAAAAGAAAGAGAATGTAATAAAACAATGATAAATATGAAAAGAAAGAGAATGCCATAAAATAATGATAAATATGAAAAGAAAGAGAATGTAATAAAACAATGATAAATATGAAAAGAAAGAGAATTTCATAAAACAACGATAAATATGAAAAGAAAGAGAATTCTATAAAACAATGATAAATATGAAAAGAAAGAGAATGTAATAAAACAATGATAAATATGAAAAGAAAGAGAATTCTATAAAACAATGATAAATATGAAAAGAAATAGAGTTTCATAAGACAATGATAAATACAAAAAGAAAGAGAATTCTATAAAACAACGATAAATATGAAAAGAAAGAGAATGTAATAAAACAATGATAAATATGAAAAGAAAGAGAATGCCATAAAATAATGATGAATATGAAAAGAAAGAAAAATATATAAAATAATGATAAATATGAAAAGAAAAAGAATTTCATAAAATAATGATAAATATGAAAAGAAAGAGAATTTTATAAAATAATAATAAATATGAAAAGAAAAAGAATAAGATTCATGTTAACATCCGCACCATGCTCAACTAGGAATTGGACAATTTCTATTGAATTCGCTTTGATTGCAATACTAAGAGGGCATTTATTAATATCTAAAGAATTTCATAAAACAATGATAAATATGAAAAGAAAGAGAATGTAATAAAATAATGATAAATATGAAAAGAAAGAGAATGTAATAAAACAATGATAAATATGAAAAGAAAGAGAATGCCATAAAATAATGATAAATATGAAAAGAAAGAGAATGTAATAAAACAATGATAAATATGAAAAGAAAGAGAATTTCATAAAACAACGATAAATATGAAAAGAAAGAGAATTCTATAAAACAATGATAAATATGAAAAGAAAGAGAATGTAATAAAACAATGATAAATATGAAAAGAAAGAGAATGCCATAAAATAATGATACCCTATATTTCCAACTCTTGGAAAATTTTCATGACCCCCTACCCAGGGTCCTAAAATGGGTATTTTCCTCACACAGACACCGTGGTTTTTTGAGCCGGGAAATAAATAGCGCAGACAGTTTCTACATATAGAGACATGCTTATACTTAGAGTTTGACGGGAATCTAAAGTGATTTTTTTCTGCATCGCGAAATCTAATGCAATCTCAAAATCATGAAGAAACTGCGAATAGGAGCGCAATTTTTTAATATGTTAATATATAAAGGTACCCCTACTACTGCAAATGCTTCAAATGAAAATCTAAGAAATCAGATTAATTTGATCACATTAGTATAGTATTGGTCAAACCAAAAACTCATATGTTGATATATAGCCTATGGATATTCATATTATCTACTTTTCATTGAATTACATAAGATTTAATAATCTCATAAATATTCTTTTTAATTTTCCGAATTCCGTGTGCATTTAGATTGCCCATACCTGTATATAATAATTCTAGAATGGTTTGGTTAGATATTAAGTTTTTTAGATTAATATTTTAACATTTTGATAAAACAAGCATTTGTTCCATTTTAGAATCGCCATTGAACTCTAGTTTGACTAACATGATGTTGTATGATCAAATAAATTCTAACTTCATGAGATAAATTTTGAAATTAGAAAATGCGATATCTGACTCAAATATTTATATGAACACATTTAACATTCAATGATAAACTAAAGTACTATACAGCAGATTCGATTTGGCTTATATTTTATATAATCAACTAATAATCCTATAAAATTGTGCTATTCACGTTGCTCAAAGATGTATTGAACATTCACTACTTGTGTATTGATAAAATTAGATATAGATTCTAATGTAAATCGATATTTTGAAAATTCATATATATTTTGTCTTGGTTTGGCATTTGATCGTGTTGAAACCGGAATTGCAATATATATCATCTAAATATATAACTATCAAAATATGAGCTATAGATTTTTAAATTATTCTCCTGAATATGAGTGACTAACATAATTATATTGAATTGAGTAGTAAGAATCTTAAATATTAGAATCTGACGATAATTTATTATAACTGTATAAAGGAACAAGACTATAAATGATGATGAAAATAAAGATTAAATTTAAATCTGAAAATTTGAAAACATTAAGTGTATTGTGCACTCTTGTCGGTTACAGTGTCTCATTCCGGGAGACATTGCCTCTGAATGTCTCCCAGAATGAGACAATCTTCTGCAATCAGAATGTGATTGCAAAACTTTGAGCGACAAGAGTGTATTGTGCACTCTTGTCGGTTACAGTGTCTCATTCCGGGAGACATTGCCTCTGAATGTCTCCCAGAATGAGACAATCTTCTGCAATCAGAATGTGATTGCAAAACTTTGAGCGACAAGAGTGTATTGTGCACTCTTGTCGGTTACAGTGTCTCATTCCGGGAGACATTGCCTCTGAATGTCTCCCAGAATGATATCAAGTTCCCCATTCATAACTTGAATGCGGAACTTTGACCGACAAGAGTGTATTGTGCACTCTTGTCGGTTACAGTGTCTCATTCCGGGAGACATTGTCACTGCATGTCTCCCAGAATGATATCAAGTTCCCCATTCATAACTTGAATGCGGAACTTTGACCGACAAGAGTGTATTGTGCACTCTTGTCGGTTACAGTGTCTCATTCCGGGAGACATTGTCACTGCATGTCTCCCAGAATGATATCAAGTTCCATTCATAACTTGAATGCGGAACTTTGACCGACAAGAGTGTATTGTGCACTCTTGTCGGTTACAGTGTCTCATTCCGGGAGACATTGCCTCTGAATGTCTCCCAGAATGAGACAATCTTCTGCAATCAGAATGTGATTGCAAAACTTTGACCGACAAGAGTGTATTGTGCACTCTTGTCGGTTACAGTGTCTCATTCCGGGAGACATTGCCTCTGAATGTCTCCCAGAATGAGACAATCTTCTGCAATCAGAATGTGATTGCAAAACTTTGAGCGACAAGAGTGTATTGTGCACTCTTGTCGGTTACAGTGTCTCATTCCGGGAGACATTGCCTCTGAATGTCTCCCAGAATGAGACAATCTTCTGCAATCAGAATGTGATTGCAAAACTTTGAGCGACAAGAGTGTATTGTGCACTCTTGTCGGTTACAGTGTCTCATTCCGGGAGACATTGCCTCTGAATGTCTCCCAGAATGAGACAATCTTCTGCAATCAGAATGTGATTGCAAAACTTTGAGCGACAAGAGTGTATTGTGCACTCTTGTCGGTTACAGTGTCTCATTCCGGGAGACATTGCCTCTGAATGTCTCCCAGAATGATATCAAGTTCCCCATTCATAACTTGAATGCGGAACTTTGACCGACAAGAGTGTATTGTGCACTCTTGTCGGTTACAGTGTCTCATTCCGGGAGACATTGTCACTGCATGTCTCCCAGAATGATATCAAGTTCCCCATTCATAACTTGAATGCGGAACTTTGACCGACAAGAGTGTATTGTGCACTCTTGTCGGTTACAGTGTCTCATTCCGGGAGACATTGTCACTGCATGTCTCCCAGAATGATATCAAGTTCCCCATTCATAACTTGAATGCGGAACTTTGACCGACAAGAGTGTATTGTGCACTCTTGTCGGTTACAGTGTCTCATTCCGGGAGACATTGTCACTGCATGTCTCCCAGAATGATATCAAGTTCCCCATTCATAACTTGAATGCGGAACTTTGACCGACAAGAGTGTATTGTGCACTCTTGTCGGTTACAGTGTCTCATTCCGGGAGACATTGTCACTGCATGTCTCCCAGAATGATATCAAGTTCCCCATTCATAACTTGAATGCGGAACTTTGACCGACAAGAGTGTATTGTGCACTCTTGTCGGTTACAGTGTCTCATTCCGGGAGACATTGCCTCTGAATGTCTCCCAGAATGAGACAATCTTCTGCAATCAGAATGTGATTGCAAAACTTTGAGCGACAAGAGTGTATTGTGCACTCTTGTCGGTTACAGTGTCTCATTCCAGGAGACATTGCCTCTAAATGTCTCCCAGAATGAGACAATCTTCTGCAATCAGAATGTGATTGCAAAACTTTGAGCGACAAGAGTGTATTGTGCACTCTTGTCGGTTACAGTGTCTCATTCCGGGAGACATTGCCTCTGAATGTCTCCCAGAATGAGACAATCTTCTGCAATCAGAATGTGATTGCAAAACTTTGAGCGACAAGAGTGTATTGTGCACTCTTGTCGGTTACAGTGTCTCATTCCGGGAGACATTGCCTCTGAATGTCTCCCAGAATGAGACAATCTTCTGCAATCAGAATGTGATTGCAAAACTTTGAGCGACAAGAGTGTATTGTGCACTCTTGTCGGTTACAGTGTCTCATTCCGGGAGACATTGCCTCTGAATGTCTCCCAGAATGATATCAAGTTCCCCATTCATAACTTGAATGCGGAACTTTGACCGACAAGAGTGTATTGTGCACTCTTGTCGGTTACAGTGTCTCATTCCGGGAGACATTGTCACTGCATGTCTCCCAGAATGATATCAAGTTCCCCATTCATAACTTGAATGCGGAACTTTGACCGACAAGAGTGTATTGTGCACTCTTGTCGGTTACAGTGTCTCATTCCGGGAGACATTGTCACTGCATGTCTCCCAGAATGATATCAAGTTCCCCATTCATAACTTGAATGCGGAACTTTGACCGACAAGAGTGTATTGTGCACTCTTGTCGGTTACAGTGTCTCATTCCGGGAGACATTGTCACTGCATGTCTCCCAGAATGATATCAAGTTCCCCATTCATAACTTGAATGCGGAACTTTGACCGACAAGAGTGTATTGTGCACTCTTGTCGGTTACAGTGTCTCATTCCGGGAGACATTGTCACTGCATGTCTCCCAGAATGATATCAAGTTCCCATTCATAACTTGAATGCGGAACTTTGACCGACAAGAGTGTATTGTGCACTCTTGTCGGTTACAGTGTCTCATTCCGGGAGACATTGCCTCTGAATGTCTCCCAGAATGAGACAATCTTCTGCAATTAGAATGTGATTGCAAAACTTTGAGCGACAAGAGTGTATTGTGCACTCTTGTCGGTTACAGTGTCTCATTCCAGGAGACATTGCCTCTGAATGTCTCCCAGAATGAGACAATCTTCTGCAATCAGAATGTGATTGCAAAACTTTGAGCGACAAGAGTGTATTGTGCACTCTTGTCGGTTACAGTGTCTCATTCCGGGAGACATTGCCTCTGAATGTCTCCCAGAATGATATCAAGTTCCCCATTCATAACTTGAATGCGGAACTTTGACCGACAAGAGTGTATTGTGCACTCTTGTCGGTTACAGTGTCTCATTCCGGGAGACATTGTCACTGCATGTCTCCCAGAATGATATCAAGTTCCCATTCATAACTTGAATGCGGAACTTTGACCGACAAGAGTGTATTGTGCACTCTTGTCGGTTACAGTGTCTCATTCCGGGAGACATTGTCACTGCATGTCTCCCAGAATGATATCAAGTTCCCCATTCATAACTTGAATGCGGAACTTTGACCGACAAGAGTGTATTGTGCACTCTTGTCGGTTACAGTGTCTCATTCCGGGAGACATTGTCACTGCATGTCTCCCAGAATGATATCAAGTTCCCCATTCATAACTTGAATGCGGAACTTTGACCGACAAGAGTGTATTGTGCACTCTTGTCGGTTACAGTGTCTCATTCCGGGAGACATTGTCACTGCATGTCTCCCAGAATGATATCAAGTTCCCCATTCATAACTTGAATGCGGAACTTTGACCGACAAGAGTGTATTGTGCACTCTTGTCGGTTACAGTGTCTCATTCCGGGAGACATTGCCTCTGAATGTCTCCCAGAATGAGACAATCTTCTGCAATCAGAATGTGATTGCAAAACTTTGAGCGACAAGAGTGTATTGTGCACTCTTGTCGGTTACAGTGTCTCATTCCGGGAGACATTGCCTCTGAATGTCTCCCAGAATGAGACAATCTTCTGCAATCAGAATGTGATTGCAAAACTTTGAGCGACAAGAGTGTATTGTGCACTCTTGTCGGTTACAGTGTCTCATTCCGGGAGACATTGCCTCTGAATGTCTCCCAGAATGAGACAATCTTCTGCAATCAGAATGTGATTGCAAAACTTTGAGCGACAAGAGTGTATTGTGCACTCTTGTCGGTTACAGTGTCTCATTCCGGGAGACATTGCCTCTGAATGTCTCCCAGAATGAGACAATCTTCTGCAATCAGAATGTGATTGCAAAACTTTGACCGACAAGAGTGTATTGTGCACTCTTGTCGGTTGAAAGTTCTGCAATCAGAAGAAGATTGTTGAACAATCCGCCATTCCAGGAGGCATAAGCTTGTTATGTCTCCTGAAATGGCACATATTTGATAATTCATGGAGCAGAACTTTGCACGCAATCAGACAAAAGATTGCGACAGAGTAACTGGGAAGACAGCAACTTGAAGCGATAAGCTGCTTGGGTGCTGTCTCCCAGATGCATCTGTCGGGCAAAGTCTCAAAGGAGCAGAACTTTGCACGCAATCAGACAAAAGATTGCGACAGAGTAACTGGGAAGACAGCAACTTGAAGCGAAGTTTTGTTTTCGAGTCTTTGGTTAAGAAATCTTAACAAAAAAACAAAGAAAAAAATCAGATAAAGTTGTCAATAACTTCATCAGTTAATGCTCACCTATGGGAGGTGTTTTGCGGGAGCTGGGGGTATCTTGGTGAGTACTCAGGAGGCCAAGAAGGGCACCCCAACCGACATTATCCTGATGAATTCAGTTGTCAACCATTCTGAAAACCGCCGAAACCGTCGTGTGTAGAGAAATTGTTTAAATTTATTTTTTTCAGATTTAAATAAAAATAAGAAATGTTTACTATTATGGATTTTGAAATTTTTTTAAATTAAGAGTAGGAGATGAGACAAATTTAAATTTTTAAGAAATATTTGGAAGGGCGTAAGATACGCCAACTTAAATATATTATCAAATGAGAGAAAATCACTCAACAAAAAAACAATTCTTTCAAAAAGTTTAAAATTGATCTTTCTAATACATATTTTTGGAAGGGCGTAAGATACGCCAACTTAAAAATATTATCAAATGAGAGAAAATCACTCAAAAAAAACAATTCTTTCAAAAAGTTTAAAATTGATCTTTCTAATACATATCCTATGGAAGGAGTTTACATTCTCAAAATAAAAACCAGTTCAAAATCTTATTATTCCTTGAATAAAAATCATTTAATTTCAAATCCATTCCAAATCCTTAAATCTGTATTAAAATCATTTTGCCAACAACCAATACAATACAAATTACATTTCCATATATCTTCTTGTCCATTTTAATTTTTTATCTCATTTTATTTAATTTTATTTAAAGCATATAGACATCGATATCCTTTACACATAGTTATATAAAAGTCAAATACATAATAAATTCTTAATTCTAGAGATATCTCAAAATCTCATTTTTTTAATTTAAAATACCTTTCATTTATCACAGTACGATCACAACAAACAAGCCATTTACTAATTAACACATATAAGAAAAATATCAAATTACAAAACAACTTTCAATATCTTCGCATCGAATTCTATTTTTTCATAATTATCAACTACATGTTATTATATAATAATATGTCGGCGCATATTCCACTCTATACAAGTGTCAGACACACTCACACAAAGCTGTGAGATTCATACCTCTATCAGTAGGACTTCTCAAATCAAGAACACATATGTTTCACTATCGCACATCTGTGTAGGATCTAATTAACCCTTTGGACTGGTACTTCAAAATTTGATAATTTGATAATTTCATGTGATATCATCATTTGCCTTTAAAACAACAGTGCGTTAAACTAGACACGTTTCTCTATCATAATGCAAAATATCAAAGTTTGGGAGATTCCCAAAGTGTCTGAAACTGATCATAAGGGTGAAAAACCGTTTTCCAGAAGTTGGGAACGTAGGGTAAATATGAAAAGAAAAAGAATTCTATAAAACAATGATAAATATGAAAAGAAAGAGAATGCCATAAAACAATGATAAATATGAAAAGAAAGAGAATTTCATAAAACAACGATAAATATGAAAAGAAAGAGAATTCTATAAAACAATGATAAATATGAAAAGAAAGAGAATTACATTAAACAATGATGAATGTGAAAAGAAAGAGAATTGTATAAAACTATGATAGATATATACAGAAAGAGATTATAAATTTTGTTGATATCTTCTCCATTAGAAAGTAAATAAGATGCAATATCATAATTTCCGAAATACATACTTTCTGCTATTGAATCAGGAGTTTGCCCAAAATTTAATTTAAGATACTTAGCAATTTCATAGTTTCTATAACCCAATGCTATATTAATCATGTTATCAAATGATCTACAATCTTCTATCATTTGCATAAAAATCTCTTTATTTCCGCCTTGAACACCATATTCTTCAGAGTATTTAGTGTATTGAGCTCCTAAATTTTTCAAGTAAATGAAACACAACTCTGAGCCATATTTAATTGAACAATCAAGTGGTGTGATATTTTTAATCTCCTGATTAATATCAAGATTTGGGAATTTACTCTTAAGATCATCAACTTTATCCCATGCAATATAGTATAAAGGAGATTCTGTTGAATATAAATTCAGAATTTCTTCTTCTACTATTTCAGGTTTGAAGTTTTCAAATTTGAAACCTTGATAATGTAGAAGCGTAGCTAATCTCTTATTTACCGGTTCATTGATGTATGAAAATGCGTTTGATATCTTTTGATAAAGTATAAAAAATAATTTAATTTCTTTATCACGAATTTGTGAAAAAATATCAATCAAACGAAGCGCCATTTGGATAGTTATTTTGTGGGTTGTTATTAATTCGATAATCTGTGAAGATATTTGTTTAATATTATTGGAATTGACACTCCAAATAATTTTTGATGCTTGATCTGGGCATTCAAATACTTTAATTGGCTTGAAGTCATTATAAATGCACAAATTTTCATTTTTTAGTTGCTCTGAACTCGACATCCTTTGTAAAAATTTTGACTAAGGTTATTTTTTACAAAGGATTTCGAGTTTAAGGTTTTTTGGTATCAAAAAAATTCAATTTTAGCATGATTGAAGTATTATTTTTTTTAAAATAACAATAAAATATTAATTTATATAAAAGTGTTATATATCCCTTACATTTTTGTGGCAAATGGAGAGGGTAAAGGCGTCGAAATTGCATAATTTCAAATCTCCTTATCTCAACGAATACAAGAGGGATGGGATTGAAATTAGGCTATTTTAATAGGTATGAGGTATCAAACATTTTCACAGATGAAAAATTGAAAAAGCTGATTTCAACTTTCTAATCATACCTTATATGAGGTATCATATCAAAATACTGATATGTTATTACTTATGGGGCCACCTGAATGTTCTCACAATTTGTTTGCATAGATATAAAAATAATTATATTAAATTTAAATTAAGTCTTTTATTCCTAAAATGAATACTTTTTGACATTTTTAGAACTTTTATATTATGAAGTGATTAATCCCAATTGTAGAAATGATAAGGATAAGAAATTGATTACTAAAACAATAGTATTTCAAAGTGTTATGATGTTTAATGTATTTACATAGATATGGATAAACGAAAAATATATTTTAATCCGAATAAATTGAAAAATCTATTTCAATCTTTTGCAAGGAAAAGGCTAATGCACATGTATTTACTAAAAGAATGGAGTATTAATGATATAATCAACAAATCCTGCATTTATTTTGATAAATATTCATTTTTAAAAATTCTCACCTGTTCAAGGTCTTGTAAAATATATACCCATATTTTACTTGATAATGCAGAAAGATAATTGAACAACGAAAATAAAATTAAAATGAACACATAAGAAGTGCAAATTCGTTGTTGAGAAAGGACATGTCAATTGAAATTTTCATTTTAAGATTAATTATTGGGGGCGAGCATCATAAGAAAAATTTTTCGAAAAATAGGGGGTGTTAGTATACTCAACCCCTCATTAATTATCGTTTCTAGAGGAATAGGAACAGAGGCCTTTTTTCAGGTAACCTTTAAGAAGTTTCCGAAAGAGTTTATGCTCATATAACCTCATTTCCAGGTAAATAGGGGGCATTGTTCTACTAAAAGTTTAGTTGCATACTGGCCTCGTTTCCTAAGAAACTTAATCAAGAGGCTATCTCAATAAGCCTTGACAAACAGGAATAGGATTTACCATCACTCTTGTGGAATAAGTAATCAATAATACCGAAACATGCATTTAGGTTCTTTAGCCTACCTTCTATAATGCAGCATTATACTTTCTTCCGAGCATAAATATAAGTAACCACATTTGTATTATATACATTAATTCAAATAATGCTCATACGCTTTTCAAGCAAAACCATTACTCGTCGAATTTTTTATCCAATATTATTGTTGCATTGAGATTATACATTCTAAAACATGTGAAAATTAATAGAAGATGACGAACTTATTAATTTTCTCGAATAATTTTATCTTTACTCGAAAATTAATAAGTTCAATTGTTTATTAAATCAATATTTGTTATTATTATCAAAGACAAATGAACCCGTATTGCTACTTTATAATTTTGCTTTCTTAATTTGAAATGGTTATTCTAATTTTTGAAGGAAATTAAATTTCATTAAATATTTTGAAGTCTGGAATTAATATAAGATACGTTTTGCACTATTTTGATGTGAATTTAACATTGTAATATGCCTTTAATAATAAAGTTAGTGTAAAGAGATAAAAATTTAAGTATTACCATAAACATTGCATATTGAAAGATGACTGTAATATATTTGATTTCTCATGCATAATATATTTCTCATGCATAATACGAGAATGTTTTATCAGAATTCTCATATAATCACATTGGAGAATAAATAAGAAGAAAATCGAAAATATCTGAGCCTAGAATCTATTAGTTTGGTTTTGATATATATATTTGTCCCAAGTGTTAAGATATTCATGCAGAAAAATAAAAACATTTTCAAACAAAATGTACAAAAGGAAAGATTCAATTGGAAATTTAAGAAGCTATCAGTATTTTCATATATGAAAAAGTAATGTGTGCACGAATTTAGTGAATGTTAACAATAGATAAGAATTGTTATGGTAAAAATATGCAACAATGTAGTTGTGATGCAAAAATTGAAAATCCTTCAAGGATGATAGTGTGCTCTTAATAAAAGGAAATTAAAAAGAAGTAAAAAATTAAAATTTAGGAAAAATATAAAAAATGGAGTTTTCTCCGTAGAAAATATGATTTCTTATATACATAGAGGAATTAAACATGATTTCTGAACGAAAATCCTGATGGTTGCATAATTTTGTTCAAATTATAGAAAGAGAATGAAATTTTTTGTTAAGACAAGTAATTACATCTTGGAAACTTTTATATGCTTGTATTATCAATGAAAATTTTCGTTGAATCTGATTAATATTTTCAAAAAAATGTCGACTTTTGGGTTTTAAATGTAATTATGAGTAAATCATCTATTGAATGGAGGTATGAGATACGCGTAGTGTACTATGATATAAAAAGATTCGTTGAACAACCAAACAAGTAGTGATGAGCTTGTGTCTATCGGTTATTGCTTTAAGATTACGGCAGTTCAGTATTACATATTCCTTTATCCTATTCCTATTGGTCAAGGCTTATTGAGATAGCCTCTTGATTAAGTTTCTTAGGAAACGAGGCCAGTATGCAACTAAACTTTTAGTAGAACAATGCCCCCTATTTACCTGGAAATGAGGTTATATGAGCATAAACTCTTTCGGAAACTTCTTAAAGGTTACCTGAAAAAAGGCCTCTGTTCCTATTCCTCTAGAAACGATAATTAATGAGGGGTTGAGTATACTAACACCCCCTATTTTCGAAAAATTTTTCTTATGATGCTCGCCCCCAATAATTAATCTTAAAATGAAAATTTCAATTGACATGTCCTTTCTCAACAACGAATTTGCACTTCTTATGTGTTCATTTTAATTTTATTTTCGTTGTTCAATTATCTTTCTGCATTATCAAGTAAAATATGGGTATATATTTTACAAGACCTTGAACAGGTGAGAATTTTAAAAAATGAATATTTATCAAAATAAATGCAGGATTTGTTGATTATATCATTAATACTCCATTCTTTTAGTAAATACATGTGCATTAGCCTTTTCCTTGCAAAAGATTGAAATAGATTTTTCAATTTATTCGGATTAAAATATATTTTTCGTTTATCCATATCTATGTAAATACATTAAACATCATAACACTTTGAAATACTATTGTTTTAGTAATCAATTTCTTATCCTTATCATTTCTACAATTGGGATTAATCACTTCATAATATAAAAGTTCTAAAAATGTCAAAAAGTATTCATTTTAGGAATAAAAGACTTAATTTAAATTTAATATAATTATTTTTATATCTATGCAAACAAATTGTGAGAACATTCAGGTGGCCCCATAAGTAATATGATGTTTGAGGTGTGAAAATTATCCAAACATGATCTGACTGTACGATTGTTATAGACCGAAAATAGATTTTTTCGGTTTTCTCTTCAAATAATTGAAAGAATGATACTATTATAGGTTTATTATATTATATAGCATATAATCATGCTATAGCCGAAAATTATAAGTTTTGAGAAAATTGAATATAACACAAATAAATTTGAATGTAAGTTAAATTGCTTGTTGTTTGTAATAGTTATTTAATGAGAAATCCAATATTGCAAAATTCAAATTGAATGATTGAAAGAACAGAAAAAGTCATTCTTTTCAATTTCGAATATGTTTCATTGTATTTATAATTATATGGCAAATAAGATATTTAAACTTGATTTTTGAAGGAATATTCAGAAAAATTGAATGAATTCAAATAATTTTTATTCAAAAATAAACTAGTTATTTGAGTTTAATACTAATTATCTATTCAAACAACAAAGTTTGTAATTTAAAATATTTTGTGAGATCAGATTGAATTAATTAAAGGTTCTTTTCAATTAATATTAATGACCATATTACGCATTTTCGAACATTCTAAACCAAATATATAAAAATGGGAGACGAATTAAATTTTCTAGACATAAAGAAGTTGTTTACCGAGTTTTAGCTCTTATCTCTAACAAAAAATTAATTTTTAAAAAATGACCGAATACGTTTCACAGCGAGAAAAAAATAAAAGGCAAGATAGAATTTCTAGACATAAAGAAGTTGTTTACCGAGTTTTTAGCTCTTATCTCTAACAAAAATTAATTTTTAAAAAAATGACCGAATACGTTTCACAGCGAGAAAAAAATAAAAGGCAAGATAGAATTTTCTAGACATAAAGAAGTTGTTTACCGAGTTTTAGCTCTTATCTCTAACAAAAAATTAATTTTTTAAAAAATGACCGAATACGTTTCACAGCGAGAAAAAAATAAAAGGCAAGATAGAATTTTCTAGACATAAAGAAGTTGTTTACCGAGTTTTAGCTCTTATCTCTAACAAAAAATTAATTTTTAAAAAAAATGACCGAATACGTTTCACAGCGAGAAAAAAATAAAAGGCAAGATAGAATTTTCTAGACATAAAGAAGTTGTTTACCGAGTTTTAGCTCTTATCTCTAACAAAAAATTAATTTTTAAAAAAATGACCGAATACGTTTCACAGCGAGAAAAAAATAAAAGGCAAGATAGAATTTTCTAGACATAAAGAAGTTGTTTACCGAGTTTTAGCTCTTATCTCTAACAAAAAATTAATTTTTAAAAAAATGACCGAATACGTTTCACAGCGAGAAAAAAATAAAAGGCAAGATAGAATTTTCTAGACATAAAGAAGTTGTTTACCGAGTTTTAGCTCTTATCTCTAACAAAAATTAATTTTTAAAAAAATGACCGAATACGTTTCACAGCGAGAAAAAAATAAAAGGCAAGATAGAATTTTCTAGACATAAAGAAGTTGTTTACCGAGTTTTAGCTCTTATCTCTAACAAAAAATTAATTTTTAAAAAAATGACCGAATACGTTTCACAGCGAGAAAAAAATAAAAGGCAAGATAGAATTTTCTAGACATAAAGAAGTTGTTTACCGAGTTTTAGCTCTTATCTCTAACAAAAAATTAATTTTTAAAAAAATGACCGAATACGTTTCACAGCGAGAAAAAATAAAAGGCAAGATAGAATTTTCTAGACATAAAGAAGTTGTTTACCGAGTTTTAGCTCTTATCTCTAACAAAAAATTAATTTTTAAAAAAATGACCGAATACGTTTCACAGCGAGAAAAAAATAAAAGGCAAGATAGAATTTTCTAGACATAAAGAAGTTGTTTACCAAGTTTTAGCTCTTATCTCTAACAAAAAATTAATTTTTAAAAAAATGACCGAATACGTTTCACAGCGAGAAAAAAAATAAAAGGCAAGATAGAATTTTCTAGACATAAAGAAGTTGTTTACCGAGTTTTAGCTCTTATCTCTAACAAAAAATTAATTTTAAAAAATGACCGAATACGTTTCACAGCGAGAAAAAAATAAAAGGCAAGATAGAATTTTCTAGACATAAAGAAGTTTGTTTACCGAGTTTTAGCTCTTATCTCTAACAAAAAATTAATTTTTAAAAAAATGACCGAATACGTTTCACAGCGAGAAAAAATAAAAGGCAAGATAGAATTTTCTAGACATAAGAAGTTGTTTACCGAGTTTTAGCTCTTATCTCTAACAAAAAATTAATTTTTAAAAAAATGACCGAATACGTTTCACAGCGAGAAAAAATAAAAGGCAAGATAGAATTTTCTAGACATAAAGAAGTTGTTTACGAGTTTTAGCTCTTATCTCTAACAAAAAATTAATTTTTAAAAAAATGACCGAATACGTTTCACAGCGAGAAAAAAATAAAAGGCAAGATAGAATTTTCTAGACATAAAGAAGTTGTTTACCGAGTTTTAGCTCTTATCTCTAACAAAAAATTAATTTTTAAAAAAATGACCGAATACGTTTCACAGCGAGAAAAAAATAAAAGGCAAGATAGAATTTTCTAGACATAAAGAAGTTGTTTACCAAGTTTTAGCTCTTATCTCTAACAAAAAATTAATTTTTAAAAAAATGACCGAATACGTTTCACAGCGAGAAAAAAAATAAAAGGCAAGATAGAATTTTCTAGACATAAAGAAGTTGTTTACCGAGTTTTTAGCTCTTATCTCTAACAAAAAATTAATTTTTAAAAAAATGACCGAATACGTTTCACAGCGAGAAAAAAATAAAAGGCAAGATAGAATTTTCTAGACATAAAGAAGTTGTTTACCGAGTTTTAGCTCTTATCTCTAACAAAAAATTAATTTTTAAAAAAATGACCGAATACGTTTCACAGCGAGAAAAAAATAAAAGGCAAGATAGAATTTTCTAGACATAAAGAAGTTGTTTACCGAGTTTTAGCTCTTATCTCTAACAAAAAATTAATTTTTAAAAAAATGACCGAATACGTTTCACAGCGAGAAAAAAATAAAAGGCAAGATAGAATTTTCTAGACATAAAGAAGTTGTTTACAAGTTTTAGCTCTTATCTCTAACAAAAAATTAATTTTTAAAAAAATGACCGAATACGTTTCACAGCGAGAAAAAAATAAAAGGCAAGATAGAATTTTCTAGACATAAAGAAGTTGTTTACCAAGTTTTAGCTCTTATCTCTAACAAAAAATTAATTTTTTAAAAAAAATGACCGAATACGTTTCACAGCGAGAAAAAAATAAAAGGCAAGATAGAATTTTCTAGACATAAAGAAGTTGTTTACCGAGTTTTAGCTCTTATCTCTAACAAAAAATTAATTTTTAAAAAAATGACCGAATACGTTTCACAGCGAGAAAAAAATAAAAGGCAAGATAGAATTTTCTAGACATAAAGAAGTTGTTTACCGAGTTTTAGCTCTTATCTCTAACAAAAAATTAATTTTAAAAAAATGACCGAATACGTTTCACAGCGAGAAAAAAATAAAAGGCAAGATAGAATTTTCTAGACATAAGAAGTTGTTTACCGAGTTTTAGCTCTTATCTCTAACAAAAAATTAATTTTTAAAAAAATGACCGAATACGTTTCACAGCGAGAAAAAAATAAAAGGCAAGATAGAATTTTCTAGACATAAAGAAGTTGTTTACCGAGTTTTAGCTCTTATCTCTAACAAAAAATTAATTTTTAAAAAAATGACCGAATACGTTTCACAGCGAGAAAAAAATAAAAGGCAAGATAGAATTTTCTAGACATAAAGAAGTTGTTTACCGAGTTTTAGCTCTTATCTCTAACAAAAAATAATTTTTAAAAAATGACCGAATACGTTTCACAGCGAGAAAAAAATAAAAGGCAAGATAGAATTTTCTAGACATAAAGAAGTTGTTTACCGAGTTTTAGCTCTTATCTCTAACAAAAAATTAATTTTTAAAAAAATGACCGAATACGTTTCACAGCGAGAAAAAAATAAAAGGCAAGATAGAATTTTCTAGACATAAAGAAGTTGTTTACCGAGTTTTAGCTCTTATCTCTAACAAAAAATTAATTTTTAAAAAAATGACCGAATACGTTTCACAGCGAGAAAAAAATAAAAGGCAAGATAGAATTTTCTAGACATAAAGAAGTTGTTTACCGAGTTTTAGCTCTTATTCTAACAAAAAATTAATTTTTAAAAAAATGACCGAATACGTTTCACAGCGAGAAAAAAATAAAAGGCAAGATAGAATTTTCTAGACATAAAGAAGTTGTTTACCGAGTTTTAGCTCTTATCTCTAACAAAAATTAATTTTTAAAAAAATGACCGAATACGTTTCACAGCGAGAAAAAAATAAAAGGCAAGATAGAATTTTCTAGACATAAAGAAGTTGTTTACCGAGTTTTAGCTCTTATCTCTAACAAAAAATTAATTTTTAAAAAATGACCGAATACGTTTCACAGCGAGAAAAAATAAAAGGCAAGATAGAATTTTCTAGACATAAAGAAGTTGTTTACCGAGTTTTAGCTTTATCTCTAACAAAAATTAATTTTTAAAAAAAATGACCGAATACGTTTCACAGCGAGAAAAAAATAAAAGGCAAGATAGAATTTTCTAGACATAAAGAAGTTGTTTACCGAGTTTTAGCTCTTATCTCTAACAAAAAATTAATTTTTAAAAAAATGACCGAATACGTTTCACAGCGAGAAAAAAATAAAAGGCAAGATAGAATTTTCTAGACATAAAGAAGTTGTTTACCGAGTTTTAGCTCTTATCTCTAACAAAAAATTAATTTTTAAAAAAATGACCGAATACGTTTCACAGCGAGAAAAAAATAAAAGGCAAGATAGAATTTTCTAGACATAAAGAAGTTGTTTACCGAGTTTTAGCTCTTATCTCTAACAAAAAATTAATTTTTAAAAAAATGACCGAATACGTTTCACAGCGAGAAAAAAATAAAAGGCAAGATAGAATTTTCTAGACATAAAGAAGTTGTTTACCGAGTTTTAGCTCTTATCTCTAACAAAAAATTAATTTTTAAAAAAATGACCGAATACGTTTCACAGCGAGAAAAAAATAAAAGGCAAGATAGAATTTTCTAGACATAAAGAAGTTGTTTACCGAGTTTTAGCTCTTATCTCTAACAAAAAATTAATTTTTAAAAAAATGACCGAATACGTTTCACAGCGAGAAAAAAATAAAAGGCAAGATAGAATTTTCTAGACATAAAGAAGTTGTTTACCGAGTTTTAGCTCTTATCTCTAACAAAAATTAATTTTTAAAAAAATGACCGAATACGTTTCACAGCGAGAAAAAATAAAGGCAAGATAGAATTTTCTAGACATAAAGAAGTTGTTTACCGAGTTTTAGCTCTATATCTCTAACAAAAAATTAATTTTTAAAAAAATGACCGAATACGTTTCACAGCGAGAAAAAATAAAAGGCAAGATAGAATTTTCTAGACATAAAGAAGTTGTTTACCAAGTTTTAGCTCTTATCTCTAACAAAAAATTAATTTTTAAAAAAATGACGAATACGTTTCACAGCGAGAAAAAATAAAAGGCAAGATAGAATTTTCTAGACATAAAGAAGTTGTTTACCGAGTTTTAGCTCTTATCTCTAACAAAAAATTAATTTTTAAAAAAAATGACCGAATACGTTTCACAGCGAGAAAAAAATAAAAGGCAAGATAGAATTTTCTAGACATAAAGAAGTTGTTTACCGAGTTTTAGCTCTTATCTCTAACAAAAAATTAATTTTTAAAAAAATGACCGAATACGTTTCACAGCGAGAAAAAAATAAAAGGCAAGATAGAATTTTCTAGACATAAAGAAGTTGTTTACCAAGTTTTAGCTCTTATCTCTAACAAAAAATTAATTTTTAAAAAAATGACCGAATACGTTTCACAGCGAGAAAAAAATAAAAGGCAAGATAGAATTTTCTAGACATAAAGAAGTTGTTTACCGAGTTTTAGCTCTTATCTCTAACAAAAAATTAATTTTTAAAAAAAATGACCGAATACGTTTCACAGCGAGAAAAAATAAAAGGCAAGATAGAATTTTCTAGACATAAAGAAGTTGTTTACCGAGTTTTAGCTCTTATCTCTAACAAAAAATTAATTTTTAAAAAAATGACCGAATACGTTTCACAGCGAGAAAAAAATAAAAGGCAAGATAGAATTTTCTAGACATAAAGAAGTTGTTTACCAAGTTTTAGCTCTTATCTCTAACAAAAATTAATTTTTAAAAAATGACCGAATACGTTTCACAGCGAGAAAAAAATAAAAGGCAAGATAGAATTTTCTAGACATAAAGAAGTTGTTTACCGAGTTTTAGCTCTTATCTCTAACAAAAAATTAATTTTTAAAAAATGACCGAATACGTTTCACAGCGAGAAAAAAATAAAAGGCAAGATAGAATTTTCTAGACATAAAGAAGTTGTTTACCGAGTTTTAGCTCTTATCTCTAACAAAAAATTAATTTTTAAAAAAATGACCGAATACGTTTCACAGCGAGAAAAAATAAAAGGCAAGATAGAATTTTCTAGACATAAAGAAGTTGTTTACCGAGTTTTAGCTCTTATCTCTAACAAAAATTAATTTTTAAAAAAATGACCGAATACGTTTCACAGCGAGAAAAAAATAAAAGGCAAGATAGAATTTTCTAGACATAAAGAAGTTGTTTACCGAGTTTTAGCTCTTTATCTCTAACAAAAAATTAATTTTTAAAAAAATGACCGAATACGTTTCACAGCGAGAAAAAATAAAAGGCAAGATAGAATTTTCTAGACATAAAGAAGTTGTTTACCGAGTTTTAGCTCTTATCTCTAACAAAAAATTAATTTTTAAAAAAATGACCGAATACGTTTCACAGCGAGAAAAAAATAAAAGGCAAGATAGAATTTTCTAGACATAAAGAAGTTGTTTACCGAGTTTTAGCTCTTATCTCTAACAAAAAATTAATTTTTAAAAAAATGACCGAATACGTTTCACAGCGAGAAAAAAATAAAAGGCAAGATAGAATTTTCTAGACATAAAGAAGTTGTTTACCGAGTTTTTAGCTCTTATCTCTAACAAAAAATTAATTTTTAAAAAAATGACCGAATACGTTTCACAGCGAGAAAAAAATAAAAGGCAAGATAGAATTTTCTAGACATAAAGAAGTTGTTTACCGAGTTTTAGCTCTTATCTCTAACAAAAAATTAATTTTAAAAAAATGACCGAATACGTTTCACAGCGAGAAAAAAATAAAAGGCAAGATAGAATTTTCTAGACATAAAGAAGTTGTTTACCGAGTTTTAGCTCTTATCTCTAACAAAAAATTAATTTTTAAAAAAATGACCGAATACGTTTCACAGCGAGAAAAAAATAAAAGGCAAGATAGAATTTTCTAGACATAAAGAAGTTGTTTACCGAGTTTTAGCTCTTATCTCTAACAAAAAATTAATTTTTAAAAAATGACCGAATACGTTTCACAGCGAGAAAAAAATAAAAGGCAAGATAGAATTTTCTAGACATAAAGAAGTTGTTTACCGAGTTTTAGCTCTTATCTCTAACAAAAATTAATTTTTTAAAAAAATGACCGAATACGTTTCACAGCGAGAAAAAAATAAAAGGCAAGATAGAATTTTCTAGACATAAAGAAGTTGTTTACCGAGTTTTAGCTCTTATCTCTAAAAAAAATTAATTTTTAAAAAATGACCGAATACGTTTCACAGCGAGAAAAAATAAAAGGCAAGATAGAATTTTCTAGACATAAAGAAGTTGTTTACCGAGTTTTAGCTCTTATCTCTAACAAAAAATTAATTTTTAAAAAAATGACCGAATACGTTTCACAGCGAGAAAAAAATAAAAGGCAAGATAGAATTTTCTAGACATAAAGAAGTTGTTTACCGAGTTTTAGCTCTTATCTCTAACAAAAAATTAATTTTTAAAAAAATGACCGAATACGTTTCACAGCGAGAAAAAAATAAAAGGCAAGATAGAATTTTCTAGACATAAAGAAGTTGTTTACCGAGTTTTAGCTCTTATCTCTAACAAAAAATTAATTTTTAAAAAAATGACCGAATACGTTTCACAGCGAGAAAAAATAAAAGGCAAGATAGAATTTTCTAGACATAAAGAAGTTGTTTACCGAGTTTTAGCTCTTATCTCTAACAAAAAATTAATTTTTAAAAAAATGACCGAATACGTTTCACAGCGAGAAAAAAATAAAAGGCAAGATAGAATTTTCTAGACATAAAGAAGTTGTTTACCGAGTTTTAGCTCTTATCTCTAACAAAAATTAATTTTTAAAAAATGACCGAATACGTTTCACAGCGAGAAAAAATAAAACTGTACACTGATTTTAATTTTCATTTCCAGTCACTTTACTTATTATTTTTTCTTTTTTTTCATTTTAATTATAAATTATTTAATAATACGTTTATTTACGTTACCATTTTCTTTATTCTTTTGAATTCCATACTAGACACTTATAGTATTTTGATTGTTAACGTACTTCATTAGAATGAATCCTTACAAAGGGTATGTCGATCGAATTACCTAATTGGTATTTCCAATCAGATTGAAGAAGGTAAAATGACATGGAAGAAGCTTGCACCATGTTCCATCGCCCCAACCCTTCAATCAAATGATTTCAAATATTAGATGTTCAAAATCTTTTTTTACAAAATCAATTTAGCTTACAGAATATCCCATTGCCTAAAGGCAAGAAAGGTCGTAGGGTCAATCCCTACGACCAAATCAAAGCTCTTGCTGTGATACATGACCACTGGGCTTTCCCTGTGGTCAAACAAAACAATGAAACGTTTGAAATTACAACAAATTGATGTATCTTTATAGAGAAGTACGCAGATACTTCAAAGAAAATCATTTCACCAAGACGCGATTAGAGCATGCCGGGCCAGAAACAGCAGTAAGATATTGGCGCTTTCACCTAATCTTATCTGGCACGCAGATGTTCATTATTTTAGGGGTGTTCGTGGCCAGTATATTTATGGCATAATCGACAATTTTAGCCGCAAAGTCCTAGCGTGTATACAAATACCAGATATGCTGGCAGCGACGACAGCGAACGTTGCGGCTTCCGCCTTCATTGAATTTGGCGCCCCTTATTGTTTCTGGACCGACAACGGTTCAGAAAATAGGGGCGCTTTCAAGATCTACTTGATCTTTGGGGCGTCCAATGGCGGCATTACAGACTCTCATTCTCCCTACCAAAATGGGAAGATTGAGAGATTCTGGCCGACATTGGAGCGCTGCCAAAGCATTCAGGCTATTCCTGCCTTTATTTGGGAGTACAATAATAACACCGCATGAAGATTTCCCAATTAATCCATTAACTGGAACAAATTACACGCCAAATCAAATGTATCAGCTGAAACCGAAATACACAAATGCAGATACAGAAAGGTTGTGGCAAATATGGGATACAGATACAGGCATGACCGCTGTTGACACATTCACAGCGTAATAATAAACATAATTTTTTAATTTCATTTTTAACAAGTTTTTTAAATGTATGTAATGAATAATTCATTAGAATATGATAATGCAATTGTAACAGAATAGAACAATCACCAAATTTTTTTTGAAATTAAAAAATAAAAGCAAAAAAATATAAAGTAATCTAACCAAAAAAAGATATTTAAAAAGAATTTTTGAAAAAACAGAATAAGGATAATGATATTATTTTAGATACACAAATCGATGTACTGAAGAATAATCCGGTAAAAATGATGATATAAAATTAAGCACCCCTATTTTTACAAGTAGCTAAAGAATAAAAACTATAATATAAAATAAATGAAGTTTAATGACAACAATAAAGGGTAAATAATAATAAAATTTTTATTTTATATCAGTATTGAGAATAAGTAACAGCTGACACTTGGTAGACAACTTCTTTATGTCTAGAAAATTCTATCTTGCCTTTTATTTTTTTCTCGCTGTGAAACGTATTCGGTCATTTTTTTAAAAATGTTTTTAGAATAAGAGTAAAACTCGTAAACAATTTTATGTCTAGAAAATTCTATCTTGCCTTTTATTTTTTCTCGCTGTGAAACGTATCGTCATTTTTTAAAATTATTTTTTGTTAAGATAAGAGCTAAAACTTGGTAAACAACTTCTTTATGTCTAGAAATTCTATCTTGCCTTTTATTTTTTCTCGCTGTGAAACGTATTCGGTCATTTTTTTAAAAATTAATTTTTTGTTAGAGATAAGAGCTAAAAACTCGGTAAACAACTTCTTTATGTCTAGAAAATTCTATCCTTCCTCTCTCACTCTCTCTCTCTCCGCCTACTGTCATTTTTTTTAAAATTAATTTTTTGTTAGAGATAAGAGCTAAAACTCGGTAAACAACTTTTTATGTCTAGAAAATTCTATCTTGCCTTTTATTTTTTTCTCGCTGTGAACGTATGTCGGTCATTTTTTTTAAAAAATTAATTTTTTGTTAGAGATAAGAGCTAAAACTTGGTAAACAACTTCTTTATGTCTAGAAAATTCTATCTTGCCTTTTATTTTTTTCTCGCTGTGAAACGTATTCGGTCATTTTTTTTAAAAATTAATTTTTTGTTAGAGATAAGAGCTAAAACTCGGTAAACAACTTCTTTATGTCTAGAAAATTCATCTTGCCTTTTATTTTTTTCTCGCTGTGAAACGTATTCGGTCATTTTTTTAAAAATTAATTTTTTGTTAGAGATAAGAGCTAAAACTCGGTAAACAACTTCTTTATGTCTAGAAAATTCTATCTTGCCTTTTATTTTTTTTCTCGCTGTGAAACGTATTCGGTCATTTTTTAAAAATTAATTTTTTGTTAGAGATAAGAGCTAAAACTCGGTAAACAACTTCTTTATGTCTAGAAAATTCTATCTTGCCTTTTATTTTTTTCTCGCTGTGAAACGTATTCGGTCATTTTTTTAAAAATTAATTTTTTGTTAGAGATAAGAGCTAAAACTCGGTAAACAACTTCTTATGTCTAGAAAAATTCTATCTTGCCTTTTATTTTTTTCTCGCTGTGAAACGTATTCGGTCATTTTTTTAAAAATTAATTTTTTGTTAGAGATAAGAGCTAAAACTCGGTAAACAACTTCTTTATGTCTAGAAAATTCTATCTTGCCTTTTATTTTTTTCTCGCTGTGAAACGTATTCGGTCATTTTTTTAAAAATTAATTTTTTGTTAGAGATAAGAGCTAAAACTCGGTAAACAACTTCTTTATGTCTAGAAAATTCTATCTTGCCTTTTATTTTTTTCTCGCTGTGAAACGTATTCGGTCATTTTTTTAAAAATTAATTTTTTGTTAGAGATAAGAGCTAAAACTCGTAAACAACTTCTTTATGTCTAGAAAATTCTATCTTGCCTTTTATTTTTTTCTCGCTGTGAAACGTATTCGGTCATTTTTTTAAAAATTAATTTTTTGTTAGAGATAAGAGCTAAAACTCGGTAAACAACTTCTTTATGTCTAGAAAATTCTATCTTGCCTTTTATTTTTTTCTCGCTGTGAAACGTATTCGGTCATTTTTTTAAAAATTAATTTTTTGTTAGAGATAAGAGCTAAAACTCGGTAAACAACTTCTTTATGTCTAGAAAATTCTATCTTGCCTTTTATTTTTTTCTCGCTGTGAAACGTATTCGGTCATTTTTTTAAAAATTAATTTTTTGTTAGAGATAAGAGCTAAAACTCGGTAAACAACTTCTTTATGTCTAGAAAATTCTATCTTGCTTTTATTTTTTTCTCGCTGTGAAACGTATTCGGTCATTTTTTTAAAAATTAATTTTTTGTTAGAGAAGAGCTAAAACTCGGTAAACAACTTCTTTATGTCTAGAAAATTCTATCTTGCCTTTTATTTTTTTCTCGCTGTGAAACGTATTCGGTCATTTTTTTTAAAAAATTAATTTTTTGTTAGAGATAAGAGCTAAAACTCGGTAAACAACTTCTTTATGTCTAGAAAATTCTATCTTGCCTTTTATTTTTTTCTCGCTGTGAAACGTATTCGGTCATTTTTTTAAAAATTAATTTTTGTTAGAGATAAGAGCTAAAACTCGGTAAACAACTTCTTTATGTCTAGAAAATTCTATCTTGCCTTTTATTTTTTTCTCGCTGTGAAACGTATTCGGTCATTTTTTTAAAAAATTAATTTTTTGTTAGAGATAAGAGCTAAAACTCGGTAAACAACTTCTTTATGTCTAGAAAATTCTATCTTGCCTTTTATTTTTTTCTCGCTGTGAAACGTATTCGGTCATTTTTTTAAAAATTAATTTTTTGTTAGAGATAAGAGCTAAAACTCGGTAAACAACTTCTTTATGTCTAGAAAATTCTATCTTGCCTTTTATTTTTTTCTCGCTGTGAAACGTATTCGGTCATTTTTTTAAAAATTAATTTTTTGTTAGAGATAAGAGCTAAAACTCGGTAAACAACTTCTTTATGTCTAGAAAATTCTATCTTGCCTTTTATTTTTTCTCGCTGTGAAACGTATTCGGTCATTTTTTTAAAAATTAATTTTTTGTTAGAGATAAGAGCTAAAACTTGGTAAACAACTTCTTTATGTCTAGAAAATTCTATCTTGCCTTTTATTTTTTTCTCGCTGTGAAACGTATTCGGTCATTTTTTTAAAAATTAATTTTTTGTTAGAGATAAGAGCTAAAACTCGGTAAACAACTTCTTTATGTCTAGAAAATTCTATCTTGCCTTTTATTTTTTCTCGCTGTGAAACGTATTCGGTCATTTTTTTAAAAAATTAATTTTTTGTTAGAGATAAGAGCTAAAACTCGGTAAACAACTTCTTTATGTCTAGAAAATTCTATCTTGCCTTTTATTTTTTTCTCGCTGTGAAACGTATTCGGTCATTTTTTTAAAAATTAATTTTTTGTTAGAGATAAGAGCTAAAACTCGGTAAACAACTTCTTTATGTCTAGAAAATTCTATCTTGCCTTTTATTTTTTTCTCGCTGTGAAACGTATTCGGTCATTTTTTTAAAAAATTAATTTTTTGTTAGAGATAAGAGCTAAAACTCGGTAAACAACTTCTTTATGTCTAGAAAATTCTATCTTGCCTTTTATTTTTTTCTCGCTGTGAAACGTATTCGGTCATTTTTTTAAAAATTAATTTTTTGTTAGAGATAAGAGCTAAAACTCGGTAAACAACTTCTTTATGTCTAGAAAATTCTATCTTGCCTTTTATTTTTTTCTCGCTGTGAAACGTATTCGGTCATTTTTTTAAAAATTAATTTTTTGTTAGAGATAAGAGCTAAAACTCGGTAAACAACTTCTTTATGTCTAGAAAATTCTATCTTGCCTTTTATTTTTTTCTCGCTGTGAAACGTATTCGGTCATTTTTTTAAAAATTAATTTTTTGTTAGAGATAAGAGCTAAAACTCGGTAAACAACTTCTTTATGTCTAGAAAATTCTATCTTGCCTTTTATTTTTTTCTCGCTGTGAAACGTATTCGGTCATTTTTTTAAAAAATTAATTTTTTGTTAGAGATAAGAGCTAAAACTCGGTAAACAACTTCTTTATGTCTAGAAAATTCTATCTTGCCTTTTATTTTTTTCTCGCTGTGAAACGTATTCGGTCATTTTTTTAAAAATTAATTTTTTGTTAGAGATAAGAGCTAAAACTTGGTAAACAACTTCTTTATGTCTAGAAAATTCTATCTTGCCTTTTATTTTTTTCTCGCTGTGAAACGTATTCGGTCATTTTTTTAAAAATTAATTTTTTGTTAGAGATAAGAGCTAAAACTCGGTAAACAACTTCTTTATGTCTAGAAAATTCTATCTTGCCTTTTATTTTTTTCTCGCTGTGAAACGTATTCGGTCATTTTTTTAAAAATTAATTTTTTGTTAGAGATAAGAGCTAAAACTCGGTAAACAACTTCTTTATGTCTAGAAAATTCTATCTTGCCTTTTATTTTTTCTCGCTGTGAAACGTATTCGGTCATTTTTTTAAAAATTAATTTTTTGTTAGAGATAAGAGCTAAAACTCGGTAAACAACTTCTTTATGTCTAGAAAATTCTATCTTGCCTTTTATTTTTTTCTCGCTGTGAAACGTATTCGGTCATTTTTTTAAAAATTAATTTTTTGTTAGAGATAAGAGCTAAAACTCGGTAAACAACTTCTTTATGTCTAGAAAATTCTATCTTGCCTTTTATTTTTTTCTCGCTGTGAAACGTATTCGGTCATTTTTTAAAAATTAATTTTTTGTTAGAGATAAGAGCTAAAACTCGGTAAACAACTTCTTTATGTCTAGAAAATTCTATCTTGCCTTTTATTTTTTCTCGCTGTGAAACGTATTCGGTCATTTTTTTAAAAATTAATTTTTTGTTAGAGATAAGAGCTAAAACTCGGTAAACAACTTCTTTATGTCTAGAAAATTCTATCTTGCCTTTTATTTTTTTCTCGCTGTGAAACGTATTCGGTCATTTTTTTAAAAATTAATTTTTTGTTAGAGATAAGAGCTAAAACTCGGTAAACAACTTCTTTATGTCTAGAAAATTCTATCTTGCCTTTTATTTTTTTCTCGCTGTGAAACGTATTCGGTCATTTTTTTAAAAATTAATTTTTTGTTAGAGATAAGAGCTAAAACTCGGTAAACAACTTCTTTATGTCTAGAAAATTCTATCTTGCCTTTTATTTTTTTCTCGCTGTGAAACGTATTCGGTCATTTTTTTAAAAATTAATTTTTTGTTAGAGATAAGAGCTAAAACTCGGTAAACAACTTCTTTATGTCTAGAAAATTCTATCTTGCCTTTTATTTTTTTCTCGCTGTGAAACGTATTCGGTCATTTTTTTAAAAATTAATTTTTTTTAGAGATAAGAGCTAAAACTCGGTAAACAACTTCTTTATGTCTAGAAAATTCTATCTTGCCTTTTATTTTTTTCTCGCTGTGAAACGTATTCGGTCATTTTTTTAAAAATTAATTTTTTGTTAGAGATAAGAGCTAAAACTCGGTAAACAACTTCTTTATGTCTAGAAAATTCTATCTTGCCTTTTATTTTTTTCTCGCTGTGAAACGTATTCGGTCATTTTTTTAAAAATTAATTTTTTGTTAGAGATAAGAGCTAAAACTCGGTAAACAACTTCTTTATGTCTAGAAAATTCTATCTTGCCTTTTATTTTTTCTCGCTGTGAAACGTATTCGGTCATTTTTTTAAAAATTAATTTTTTGTTAGAGATAAGAGCTAAAACTCGGTAAACAACTTCTTTATGTCTAGAAATTCTATCTTGCCTTTTATTTTTTTCTCGCTGTGAAACGTATTCGGTCATTTTTTTAAAAATTAATTTTTTGTTAGAGATAAGAGCTAAAACTCGGTAAACAACTTCTTTATGTCTAGAAAATTCTATCTTGCCTTTTATTTTTTTCTCGCTGTGAAACGTATTCGGTCATTTTTTTAAAAATTAATTTTTTGTTAGAGATAAGAGCTAAAACTCGGTAAACAACTTCTTTATGTCTAGAAAATTCTATCTTGCCTTTTATTTTTTCTCGCTGTGAAACGTATTCGGTCATTTTTTAAAAATTAATTTTTTGTTAGAGATAAGAGCTAAAACTCGGTAAACAACTTCTTTATGTCTAGAAAATTCTATCTTGCCTTTTATTTTTTTCTCGCTGTGTAACGTATTCGGTCATTTTTTTAAAAATTAATTTTTGTTAGAGATAAGAGCTAAAACTCGGTAAACAACTTCTTTATGTCTAGAAAATTCTATCTTACCTTTTATTTTTTTCTCGCTGTGAAACGTATTCGGTCATTTTTTTAAAAATTAATTTTTTGTTAGAGATAAGAGCTAAAACTCGGTAAACAACTTCTTTATGTCTAGAAAATTCTATCTTGCCTTTTATTTTTTTCTCGCTGTGAAACGTATTCGGTCATTTTTTTAAAATTAATTTTTTGTTAGAGATAAGAGCTAAAACTCGGTAAACAACTTCTTTATGTCTAGAAAATTCTATCTTGCCTTTTATTTTTTCTCGCTGTGAAACGTATTCGGTCATTTTTTTAAAAATTAATTTTTTGTTAGAGATAAGAGCTAAAACTCGGTAAACAACTTCTTTATGTCTAGAAAATTTAACATTCGTCTCCCATTTTATATATTTGGTTTAGAATGTTCGAAAATGCGTAATATGGTCATTAATATTAATTGAAAAGAACCTTTAATTAATTCAATCTGATCTCACAAAATATTTTAAATTACAAACTTTGTAGTTTGAATAGATAATTAGTATTAAACTCAAATAACTAGTTTATTTTTGAATAAAAATTATTTGAATTTATTCAATTTTGTGAATTTTCCTTCAAAAATCCAGTTTAAATATCTTATTTGCCATATAATTATAAATACAATGAAACATATTCGAAATTGAAAAGAATGACTTTTTCTGTTCTTTTAATCATTCAATTTGCATTTTGCAATATTGGATTTCTCATTAAATACCTATTAAAAACAACAAGCAATTTAACTTACATTCAAATTTATTTGTGTTATATTCAATCTTCTCAAAACTTATAATTTTCGGCTATAGCATGATTATATGCTATATAATATAATAAACCTATAATAGTATCATTCTTTCAATTATTTGAAGAGAAAACCGAAAAAATCTATTTTCGGTCTATAACAATCTGACTGTACGATCTAACATTTATCAGAATTATTGAGGGAAAATCGATTATTTGTTCTTTTCATTTTTTGGTTGCACATTTTTTATTTAATCCTATAACATTTTAATATTTTCTTATTTTGATCATCAAAAAAATCAGATCATGGCATTTTGCCGGAACAATTGTGAATAGTTCTCAAATTTCAGATAATAACCTCCCAGAGTTTATTCTCATGTTAGGATTATTATTCACCCTTGCATGCTCTCGTAGAACGCACCACCATCAATTAGCGTCAAACGGTCTTGGTGACCAGATTCTCGCTGTTGCCCAGTCAAAGAAAGGCTGCCCATATGTTTATGGCGGCAACGGTCCAAATTCCTTCGACTGCTCTGGTTTAGTTAAGTACTGCCACAACAAATGCGGCATTAACAACATTGCTCGTACTGCTTCTCAAATAGCTAAAGGCGGCAAATCAGGTAATGGCTCTCCTGGTGATGTTGCTTACTATGGCAACCCAGCTTATCATGTTGGTATCTGCGTCAACAGTGCCGGTATGATTCATGCTCCAAAGCCAGGTGATGTTGTTAAATATCAAGCATTCAAATATTATCGTCCAAAAGGCTTCCGCAGGTACTGGTAAATTCGCTAGTTTAAATTACTTAAAATTAAAAATCTTTTCATAAGGGTTTTAATACATTAAAGGTTGTTAAATATAAAAGACAATAAAAAAAATATTGTGATGTAAAAATTATTCGCGATAGCAATTGAATACTGCACGTTAATTTTTATGCTTAAAGCTGAGTAAAGATAGCCTTCATATCCAAAAATAACCTTAAAGAAGTGGGTATACCTTTATTTTTTTGATTCATTTCGGATAATATCGCCTATTTTAAGAGTGACTTTATCGATAACAAGTATTTATTCCCATATCCATGTACTGACAAATTTGAATGCCAACCATATTCTGTTTTACTAAAACCAGGAAGATATCTTCTTGAAGTTTGGGGCGCATCAGGCTCTGGTGGCGTCGGCAACCAAGGAAAATATGGTGCAGAAGCTAGTTCTAAATATATCACTGGAGGAGGATACTCCAAAGGTTATCTGAATCTATACAATAAAACAGAATTTTTTGTTTACATCGGTTCCATGCCGAATTACGGCGGCCCGCTTGGCGGCTATAACGGAGGCGGACCAGATATTGCTGATGTCGGCGATTCCTCATTCGGAGGCGGTGGCGGTGCCACTGATATACGCTTAATTGGCGGAAAATGGAACGATACAGAAAGTCTTTTGTCACGTTTTATCGTTGCCGGGGGGGCCGGCGGAAGCCATGAACCGCCTTGGGGAAGAGGTGGAAATGGCGGAGGTATTCCTGGTTTAGATGCTGCAAAAGAAGGATATACTGCCGGTTCATACGCAACATATTTTGCCAAGGGTGGAACTATAAATGAAGGGGAAAAAGTTGGTTCAACTTGCAGAAGAACTCCAGGAGATTTCGGAAAGGGAGGCCAAGGATGGGATGGCGGCGGCGGTGGTGGAGGTTGGTATGGTGGTGGCGGTGGCTGCCTTGGAATTGGGGGCGGTGGAGGGTCTGGTTTTGTCCTCAATGAATCGACAAAAATTTTTGTTCCTGAAAATTATAAAGTTAGTCGTGATTTCTACTTAGATAATGCCTTATCCATACCAGGAAATCAAAATTTCCTAAATCCTAACGGATCTGAAGAAACAGGCCACATTGGCAACGGATATTGCACTATTACTTTGCAACACTCTTTCGAATACATAAATTCATGTATTAGAAATATCTATCTCGGAAATTTTATGCATATCTATACCTTTATCTTCCTGATTTTAGACGAAAAATAAAAATTCATTTTGAAATTTGATATTATTTTTTCTCCTTCTAAGATTATTAATCAAATATTATTACCACGAGTTTATTGATATTAAATTCAGCAATAATGCTAAATATTGGGTCTTCTAAAAATATAAAGGGGAAGAGGCAAAATCTTCATGAAATCTTCGGCGATTGAAGATTTAATCCCGAAGGCTCCACAAGCGTCCACTGTGAAGTTCGAAATTGAAGGTGACAACGTCCTCCACTTCGCTGCGCTTCCAGATGGTACACATACGCTTGAAGATGTCAAATTTCCTGAAGAACCATACTTAAAGTACGATTTTGAATTTGATGAATTCCAAAAATGCGCTATAGCATGCGTACACAATAAAGAATCAGTACTAGTTTCCGCACACACATCAGCTGGTAAAACTGTTATTGCCAAATACGCCATTGTCTCAGCATTACAGAACAATTCACGCGTCGTTTATACATCACCCATCAAAGCTCTTTCCAATCAGAAATACAAAGAGCTTGCTGATGAATTTGAACCAAGATTTGGCAAAGGCTGCGTTGGCCTTTTAACTGGTGATGTTACAATCAATCCAAGCGCATCAGTACTCGTCATGACAACCGAAATTCTTAGAATGATGCTCTTCATGCAAGATACTTTAATTCGTGAGTTATCATGGGTTGTTTACGATGAAGTTCACTACATGAAAGATCGTAGTCGCGGCGTTGTTTGGGAAGAGTCAATCATCATGCTCCCAGACGATGTCAGATTCGTATTTCTTTCAGCCACAATTCCAAATGCACGCGAATTCAGTGAATGGATTGCCACTACGCACAAACAAGTATGTCACGTAGTTTACACAGAACGCCGTCCAGTACCTCTCCACTTCTATCTTTCACCTTTAGGACAGCCAAAACCTTATATGGTGAGAAATGCAGAGGGAGAGATCAACGACCAGCAATTTGCTCTTGCCTGCGCAAGTGTTAAGTCGAATGCCGGCGCTTCCAAGACATTTGGCAGCGTACAAGTCAAATCTTCTGAAACTACAAAATCAAAAGTCTCAAAAAAGGCTCTTGGCCAACATACATGCAAAATAATCGAGAACTTATACAACTCCAACCTCTACCCAATGATCGTTTTCGTGTTTAGCCGCAAAGAATGCGATAATATTCACGAATCTCTTGGCGAACGTACATTTTTGAAGCCAGAAGAAAAATACTACGTTACTGAGGTCTTCCAGAACGCTATCCAAAGAATTCCAAACGAAGCCGACCGAAATCTTCCCCAAATTAAACACATGAAAAGACTTGTTGAACGTGGTATTGGAGTCCACCATGGCGGTCTCATGCCGATTCTTAAGGAAGTTGTTGAACTTTTGTTCCAATATCACCTTATCAAAGTTTTGTTTGCCACGGAGACATTTTCCATGGGATTGAATATGCCGGCCAAAACCGTCGTATTCAATTCCCTTCAGAAATTCGATGGAAACGAACTTCGTACTATTCATACTTCGGAATTCATCCAAATGGCCGGCAGAGCAGGCCGTAGAAACAAAGATCAGTTCGGTGCTGTTGTCATCAACTACGGCGGAGAGCCATCACCAGCAGATTTGAAGGCTTTGATGACATCTGGTGCTCAGCCATTGAACAGTGAGTTCCGAGTCACATACAACATGATTCTTAACTCCCTTACAAGTGCCAATGGCAATCCAAAGAGAATCATGCGCTCTTCTTTCCACCAATTCCAAATGGAAAGACAAATTCCTGAATTAAAGCGCAGATTGAACGAAATCAAGACACAAGCAGATGCAATCGAACTTACAGATGCAGAGAAGACAAAGCTCAAGGTCGAAATGCAAGAAAAACTCCGTTTACTCCAAAACAAAATGAAAAAGATGATTTTTGATGAAGAAAACGCTAAGAATTTCTTAATCCCAGGGAAAATTGTGAAATTAAGGGAGTGGGGTTATTGTGTAGTGGTGACTCCCCCTCATAAAGGTGTTCTTACTGTTATTTCGAATGCTGTTACGACAATAGAAGGAAATGTTGTTCCTCCATCAAAAAGCAAAGCTAAATCACAGCCAACATTGATCTCTGTTGGTCTTACAGAGTTTGAAGAAGTGTCTCCACATATTGTCACTGTTTCTTTTGATTCATTGAACAACAAAATGGTTTCTCAGATAATGAAATCAGTTGATAACATGGCAAAAAGTGGAATTTCCAATGTAAATCATCGTGATTTATGCAATGAAAAATTCAGAGAAGAATATCTTAAATCTGAAGAAGAATACAACAGATTATTAGATTCAGTTCATGCATTAGGAGATGTTGATGAAAAGACTCTTCACGATTTCATTACGAAAAGAAATCTTGAAGATGAAATCGAGACATTAAACAAGAAGATTTCTGATATGGAATTACTCGCAAACCAAGGAGATTTGGATGCAATGATGCAGCTTTTGTTACAACTCGGTTTCGTTGAAGAAGTTGAAACAATGGAAGGAAAAGGAGTTGTAATTACATTGAAAGGAAGAGTTGCTGCATCAGTTAATTCTTGTGATGAAATTGTTATTACTGAATTATTAGTTAATGGTTGGATAAAACCTGAATACTCTGCATCAATGATTTGTTCTATTTTGTCTTGTTTCATCAGCGAAGAAAAGAATGACAAACCAGATCTCGAAGGATACGAAGACCAATGGAAAACACTTCAGAACACAGCGTCAAAGATCGCAGACATGAGTTTGGCGTGCGGTGTTCCCTTGGACAAAGAAATTTTCATGTCACAGTTCAATCCAAGTTTCGTGAAACTAGTTGAGAGTTGGGCAATGGGTGCTGATTTCCAGTCAATAATGAAGGATTATCCGACATATTACGAAGGATCAATCGTCAGAACAATCAAGAGATTGGACGAATTACTTGGACAAGTTTCAAAGGCTGCTGACATTTTCGGAAACAAATCTCTCGCAGAATACATAGAGAAAGAGGCAAGGCCTTTGATAAACAGAGGTATTGTGTTCACAAAGTCTCTTTACCTCAATGAAGAAATCAAAAAAGATTAAGCTTTTTTTATTATCTTTTATTTATTTTTTTATAGAGTTTATAAAGATCTATTATTTAAAAAATATTGATGTGATTTTAAAGGTGTAACACATCTGTCAACCTTTATGATCAGTTTTTGTTTGCTTGACAATATTATTAAGCATCTCGATTTCTTTTACAATAAATCACCTGATTTTAAGAATTTAGTTTTTGATGTAGATGTAAATGTGTCTGGGAATATACAAATTGTTTTTGGTTATTTCTTATTAACCTCTTCAAAACAATAGTATACGAGAGCTCAAAGTTCTTAATGAATAGAAAACTTTAGCAAATCAAAAATGATTCTCTTGATGCTGAATGCAAAATTTATATTTTCCAAATATTATGATATTAATCCAATATGGAATTAATATTTGAAGATTCATTTTTATTTGTAATTTTTGAAATTTGATTAATTTTTTTAAATTATTGAATTTAGGCAATGGTCATGATCTAATGATTCATATTAAATATACACAAAATAAAATTAATGATAATTATTTAAAATTGATAATTTTTTTTTTGGATTGAAATTTGCATTTTCTAGAATTCTCTATCACGTTCTATTCGTTAATCATTGCAAGAGCAATAAATCATATGATCACAGTATATGTTAATCCCAAATATATTGACAGAGTTTTATAAATTTCAATTGTTCCTCAAAAATTATTGTCAAAAATCTTGAAAGAGAAAAAATCGTTTCTGAAATTATGCTTACAAGTATAGAATTGATATCAACTCATTAAAATTCTTCATTAGTGAAAGTTCAATAAAAATTTGAGGCAAAATAATCGATTTAAGTTTTAATCAATATTCCATAGTGTGATTCTTTTTTCGAATGAGTGTTCGGTCATTACTTTACATTGTATAAATTGAATACCCTCTATCGAAATTTGAATAGTTTACGATTGTCCAGCTAACTGCTTTATCTACACAAAAAATTGAAATATAAAAATTTACTTCATTTTTTAAAAAGGAATGGACAAATTGTTTACTCCCGTCAAAGTTGGTAGCATAACAATAAAGAACAGGTTCATGCGCTCTCCAGTTTTCATGAATGGCTGCGATGCAGATGGAATTCCGAAACAATCTTTGCTAAATTACTACAAAGATATGGCTGATGGTGGCATGGGCCTTATAATTCCAGAATACCTTTACCTTCAAAGAAGTGGACGTGCTTGTGAGGGCCAAGGCGGCATGGAGAATGAAAAACAAGCGGAGGCTTGGAGATCAACTGTGGAATACATTCACAGGGTTGGTGCCAAAACATTATTCCAAGTTTGCGATGCTGGCTTATATACAAACTTTAAGTTCACAGGTGAACAACCACGTGGACCTTCAAAATTCCAGGAAGGTTCAAGAGAAATGACTCTTATGGAGATTTCCGAAGTAATTGATAATTATAGGAAATGTGCAAAACGTCTTCAAGAGGTTGGTGTAGATGGAATAAAACTTCATGGTGCTCATGGATATTTGATATCTAGTTTCTTATCACCGATAACAAATCACAGAGAAGATCAATACGGTGGCAGCCCAGAAAACAGGAGAAGGATTCTTGTAGAAATTGTTGATGCAATCAGGAAAGAAACAGGTAAAGAATTTGTAATTGGAATCAAGATCAATGGAGATGACTGTAAACAAGGAAATCCTGGCGTAATGCCAAAAGATTTGGCCGCAACAATGGCTGCAATTCCAGAGATGGACTTATGGGAAGTTTCATGTGGTTTCCAGGAATCTTCAACTACATTAAGATCGACAAACATATTTATGCGTCGTAAGGACTTTCCGTTGAAAGAAGGCTATAACATTCCAACTCTTCCTGTTGTGAGATCCTCAACAAAGGCTGCCATTGCAGTTGTTGGTGGAATAAGAAAAGCAGAGACAATGATCAAGGCACTAAACGAAGGTGCAGATCTTATCTCTCTTGGACGTCCAACAATTGCTGATACTCATGTTGTCCAACACTTTCGTGAAGGTAAAAAGATGAAATGTATCTCATGTGGTCAGTGCATCATGAAAGATGAACATGGCGTTAAATGCTGGATATAATATTAAAAAAATTCAAACTTAATAAAAATTTATATCAATTGATAAAATTTCTTCAGTTGTTGAAGGGTTTAGTGCCGCCCAGTTGAGTATAATCCAAATTTCCGCCCATTTGCGTGAATTGTATCATTGATGATTCACGCCCGTTGTTAGAAATTTTGAATTGAAATCAGATTATTTCTTACCACTTGTCTGACATGCTATGTAAAAATCAATATATCTTTATTTTAATAGCAGAAAAGTATAGCAGCCAGATTATGTACTATATAATGATTTATATTTACTTTCTCCTAACCAAAATATATTAACTTTTGACCTTAGGATATTGGGATATAAAGCTTGGGTGTCAAAAAAATTGAATTAAAGTCAGAAAGTGGTAAGTGCATCCTTAAACATCGAAATATCTTTCATTAAATTCAAATGTTTAGAACATTGGACTTAAAAGAACATAGTCAAGTGTAGAAAACTTCTATATATAAATAGTTTATTTATTAATAAATCATACAAAAAATTTAATTAATTAAAGTTCTTCTTTTTCATTTGAAGTGTCTTTTGTTTCATTCTCATCATCAGCATTATAATCTACATCATCATAGTAATAAGTTTCTTTGCTTGAATCATTATAATCCTCATCATCATAATTTGAATCATCGTCATTTAGTATTTCATTATTTGGATCAATGGAAGCATCATACATCTTACCAGAAACAATAGAATAAGGTGTATCATCATATTCTTCATCTTCAAATTTGTTAAATCCGTAATCATAGTGATAATAATCAGTTGCACAATAAAATTCTTTCAATGCAGAAATGAGATCTTTTGAAGCATTTGTACTCGATGAGGAGTTGAGAGAACGAGCCCATTTAAGAGCTTCACAGACTTCTTTCATTCCAACAAGCTCGAATGTTGGAGTAATTCGATCTAAAAGGAAAGGGAAGTATTCTAAATTTTGTTTTTTCACTTCTTTGAAAAATTTTCGGCACCAATACTCATTTGAGACACAATTGATATGAACCATGTACGCAAAATACTGTAGAATGTTCGGCATGTCTTCAATTAGAGCGTATGCTCGAATAAAAAGCCGAAGAGGGTAAGTTTGTTCGATTATGTTTTTTTCGTACTCTCTTGAATATGTAGTGTTGAAGATTGGCTTTAATAGACCAGGATTAAACTTCTTTTTAATGCCATCATACGTAGTTAAGTTGTATTTAAAATGATAAATTTCTTCTTCGAAAGAATACGTGGATGATTCGTATGCATGCTTCAGATTTGAGTAGTATGTTTCATGATGACTAGTAATTAGTAAGTATACTCTAAATAATTCATTTAATAATTTAACATTATCTGCAAACTCAGGATTATACATCAATCCTAAAACAATGTTTGGTATTCTATCTGCTATTTTGTTTAATGCGTAGTTATTAAGTGTGCCGAACTTTAATGAAGGATTCTTTAAAATTTTGATAAATTTTCTGCATTCGCCAATGAATTCTGACTTGTAATCAACATCTTTCGTATATTCCAACATTTTTTGAAAAGATTTGTCTATATTTTCAGGAGAGATCCAATAATTTTCATTTGCAGTCGGGCCAACAATATAATGCATCACATATGCTGATGCTATACTCAACACTATGTTGCATACAATTGTTATTATTCGAGTTGTGTTAAAATAATTACGAATTTGTTCTTTCATTAATTTTTTTTGAAATTAAAAATATTTTCTATTGTTAAATATCATCTAGAATATTTATAAAATATTGTGTGCATTAATAAAAATCACATTTATTCCTAATTCATTTGATTCTTATCTGAAAGTATCGAATCCAGAGACCATAAACAACTCAAATCAAAAGCATTTCAATAGGTTGTTTTGGCTGATATATCAATAACCTAAAGTGACAAGTTATCAATGAAAGGTCAATATCATTATCCATTTTCAAGAATTTTCGTAATGCCATCATATATACATATTGTGTGAAATGCAAGATATTATCAGAACGCTTGATTTTGTATGAGTTAGAAATTATTTTTGATAAATGTGCGAGCAATGACAAAAATAATATTGAAAAGTAATGATACGCATGAATGGCAATAATTATTCATTATAATTTAAGTCATTTATCGAATGATGTTTAGAGAAAGTTCAAAGCGTCACTTTTTTGAAAAATTTCATAGAGCTTATTCAATTTTATTTTTCAGAGGTGTTACAGGAGATTTCAACTAAATCATCAGCGATTTTTATTTGAAAAATTATTTCTCTATTCCAATTCGACACTGGTGTCTATTATTTTTGGAATTATCACTTTATTGAATGGGTTGGCCGCGAAAAATTTCTCAAAAATTGAACGATCGTTTCCCCACAACTGAGATATTAAATCTAGACTAATTTGCCTTATTTATGTTAAAAGTTCACTGTTCCTCTCAATTGGTGAGCACACAACTCTCAATTATTTCTGAGAATCAAAATTTTTTTCAAATGCTGAAGTATCTGGACTCCTTCCAGATCGTTATGGTTATTTATGTAACCTTGGGTGTAGGTGCCTTTTTCGGATTCATCAAGTTCTTCACAGAAGAATCAATGAAACGCGTTCGCCGCCTTTTATTCATGATTCCAATTGCAACAATGCTCTTTTATGAGGTAGCTACTACCCCATTAAACAAAGATAGTTGGATGACATTCCTCCATGCTTTTATTATTCAGGTTTTCCTTCATTTAATCGCATATGTTTATGCAATAGTTTTCCGTTCAAACAAATCCATTATGGAAAAGTTCATTGAGGCATCTATTGCTTTCACTGAATCCGATTTCTTCTGGTATGGCTATCCATTTTCACAGATTTTATTCACTCAATCCTTCAACAACTATTCTGGCTTAGCAATGTTTGTCCAAACCCTTTGTGTTCACTCTATCCACCAGATTCTTGTATTACTTTACATCCCAGATTCTGTTGAATCGTTCAATAAAATGACAGATCCACCTCCTGATGAAGAGGTACCACTCGAACCAAAGGAGAACAAAGAGCAAGTCCAAGAAGAACCAGAAGAAGATGCTATGGAGCTCCAGGATCAAAAATCAGACTCACAAAATGAAGAACCAGCTCAAGAGAAGAAAGAAGAGCCAAAAGAAGTTGAAAAGCAGAAGAAACTCGACAAGATTGGTAATCGTTCAGTATCAGATTCCCATGAAGACTTACAAAGCTCCGATAAACAATCAGATAACAAAGATGAGAACTCATCAAGCTCAACACCAGAAGTCAAAGTTGACGAAGGAAAGGAAGTTATCAAGCCAGAAGACGTTGCAGAACCAGAGAAACCAGCTAAACGCGGTTATTCCAAATTATTCTGGTTCATTTACTCATTTATCAACCAGCACAACATCGCAGCTATTCTTGGTATCTTCTGGAGTATCGCTGTTAAGTATACAAACGTTAATATGCCAGCATTCTTAAAATCATTCTCATTCGATCTCGAAAAGGCCTCAATTTGTGCTGGTCTTTTCTGCCAAGGCATATTCATCGCTTACCATCCATTCAAAGGCTGCCCAATCGTTGATGTAATTGCTTCATGCATTGTTCACTTCATTGTCAAGCCAGTTCTGGCCATGGCCTTCTGCTGGGCACTTTCCATCGACCACACAGTTGCCAAATTCCTCATTCTCATCAATTTGGCTCCAACCGGACTTTACGCTTATACTCTTTCAGACCAGGCTGGATGGAAGACATCAATGATCACATACTCAATGTATTGGGGCATGATTTGTGTCCTCCCAGTTTATATGATCTGGATCGCTATCATTAATGAGACAGGAATGTTCCCATAAATAACGTCTAAAACATTCAAATTCCGAAATTTTCTTTCTTCCTTGTAAAATTTTAAAGCTGAAATGGAATTTTGCTCCAAATAGGATATTAAATGATACATATTTCAATCTCCTAAATCATCACTCCATCTCGTTCTCCATCTTCGTGGTGGATTCTAAGTTCGACATTTGTGTTAAAATAAATTCTCTATTTTGATAATATTATCATTTTTCATTTATCAAGATCAATATCTTGAAACAATATCATAATTTGAAATATTTTTGAATATGAAGGACTTTGAATTTATAATTCATTCATTTGGAAACTCCGATTCCTAATTCGGAGTAATAGTGTATTTAATAATCAGATGCGTTTAACACAAAACTTACATTTCTCTTGTCTGACGTGCAGAATCTTAGAAGACATTAAAAATACATGATACGATTTTTTAAAGACAAAAGCAATATATTACTTCAACTGGCAACCATGTAAGATGAATCTAACATTGCCTACCAATTTTAACTTTTTGAATCTTTGGCTCGAAGTAAAATCTATGGCTTTTAATGTTCGTTCATTTATTTAGCATGTAAGTAAATAATATAGAGTATGTTGGTTCAAGGTTTAACAATTTTTAAATTGATTAGGAAGAATTCAAGGAAATATATGCGAATAACTATAATAGATGTAGCAGGTACCTAACGTTGTAACAGATCCGAAAGAATTTAACCGCAAAAGCTTAAAAAACTGAATAGTTTTTCACCATTTTCAGTTGTCATATAAGATTTAATGAAATTTATAGTCATATCTATACTCTTCAATACTTACTTATAGTATTTTCATATGAAGATACGAATACATTTCAAACGAATAAAATATGCCATTTCAATTCTTGAGAATTTTGCAAGAGTTTGTAAAGGAAATAAAATTATTCGATATAACAAAACTTTTGATACACAAATTTTACTTGGCTAACAAATTGAATTGAGGAGCATCAATTTCAATCAAAATTCAAAAAAAGATTATGGGTGTTAACTATTGCAGAAAGGAAGTTCTTTATGGTTTTATCATAATGATGGGTTCCATAAACTTTGGTTTCACTATTGGCTTTACTTCTCCATTAGTTCCCTTTTTCCTGAAATATTGGAATACTCCAGAAATTCAAACAACATTTTCAACGTAATTCTATCGTTAGTTGCTATGTTTGGTCCATATATAGCTACATTCATGCTTAAATACCTTGGAAGAAGACCAGTTTTCTGCATTTTACAATTCATTAGTGGTGTAATTTATCTTTTAATGCTTACTGCTAATCAGACACGCTTTTGGATCTTAATCTTAATGAGAGCGCTTATGGATTTAGCCATTGGTGGTATTTCTTCAACCGCTCCTACAATGCTTGTAGAAGTTGCCCCAGAAGGACTCTCTGGATTCTTCGGCAATCTCGCACAAACTGGCATTTGCACAGGATGCATCATAGTTTACTTAGCTGGTAATTGGACAGCAAATGTTGATAAACAAGCCTACAAATGGTGGATTATCCCGATTATCACCGCAGCATTTAACTTTTTGAGCTGCTTATTGATATGGATATGCCCAGAAACAGGCCATCACGCAATGATTGCTGATCATGAAGAAATTGGCGCAACGAAAGAGAGTTTATGCCAAAAGAAGTACCTTGGAAAGCTTTTTGTTGGAGTAATGCTCATGATTATCCAACAATTTAGCGGAATTAACGCAATTGTTACAAATCTCGACGATAACTTACGTACATCCAAAGTTCCAATGGATTCTGGCATTGCATCTGCAATTTCTATGTTCATGATGGTCATTGCAGTCTTTATTGGCGGAATGCTGATTGATAAATTAGGAAGAAAGTTATTGTTTACAGCATCATGCCTTGGATGTGGAATAACATTAATTGTCTATGCCTGCTGCTACAATTATGACTGGCCATCTTGGATTGCTTTGATTTGCATCTGCCTCTACTTGTTCTTATTTGGTGTTGCTCTTGGACCTGTCCCATGGTATTGCATTCCAGAACTCTTCCCAGCGAACCTTCGTTCTCTTGGAAATTCGATAGTCAGTACAACGAATCAGCTTTTCACTTTTGTTGTCATCTTTATCTTCCCAATCATGACTGGCAAAAAGAATCCAGACACAGGAAAGTTCAGTGGCGGAATGGGCTACATGGCCACCTGTTTACTCTTTGCGTCATTCTCTATATTGGGAGGACTCTTTGGCTGGTTCATGATTACAGAGCCAGTTAAAGATATGAGTTCTTCAATTTTAGAGAGTAATAACCAATATCAATAAAATGTTTCTTTCATATTTTAAAATATTTAGTTATTATTTTAGTAATAAGTTTTGTGAAACATCAGCTCAATGAATATTTTAAAAGGCGATATCGTTTGGCCATGCAGTAGCTCCTTAAGAGTTTATTGTCTATAGACAGTCCGAAGGAGTTTCATAAATTCAATTGTCAGACTCATAGAAAAATTTGAAAAAAGCTCAGAGAAAATAGAACAAACAGATGTGTGTACATAAGATATCCAATGGTTGGTTCGAATTGTTTTGGTAAAAAACTTTGTCACTTTTTTAAACATCTAAAATCAGATCTCAATTTAATCATTGGAAACTTGAGCATCTACTGGAAATTTTTCTTTCATAACTTGTACAATAAGATGACATACGTATTCCTATTGATATTGTATGACAAATCATTTCATAAATCCTCTTGTCTCATTGGAATATCCAATCAATCAAATTAGGCGAATTGAAACCAAAAATTTGAAAAAATCCTTCGATTTAAAAGACCTGTAATATTATTATAGTGCGCCATTTTTGTGCCATTTTGTCTATAAACTTTTATTTTATTTTAATTTTTTTCATTTTATTGATTTTATGAATATTGAGGAGTTACTCCTCGTTTCATTTAGAGGAAATAATGAAGAAGTATTTGAAGCACAGAATCAATTACTCTCTCTTCCACTAAACGAATCAGTCTTAATAAGCTTTTTAAATATTATATCAAACACAAAGAACGATGAATTACTACGGACAGCAGCTGTTATAAGAATTAAGCAAATTTTATTCGATAATATCCAGCTAATTTTTCAAGATTCAATTTCAAATATTCTCAAACAATGGATTGTTGATATTTTTCAGACAAAAATATACGAATTGATTCCTTCAATCTTAGAAATTTCCCGAATTGTTGTTCAAAAATTGTTTTTCACGGAAAATTGGCCAGATTTTCCACAAATATCATTGCCATCGATTGCATTAGTATGGTCTCTACTAAGCTATTTCAAATTTAATACAGATCCTCAATTAGATCCTAGTTTTATTACAGATTTTTTACAAATTTATACACAATCAATAAATGAATTATCAATTACAGACAAAACACTATTATTTAGATGTGCCAGTTACATTTCCATTTTAAATTTACCAGAATTTTTCCAATATGATCATAATTCATTATCTCTTTGGATTTCTCAAATTGACAGCATAATTCATAACGAGAATATTGAAGATGAAGATTTTGTTCATTTTGCATTCAAATTTTACAGTCAAATTGTTGATTATGAAGATTTTGTTTCATTTGAAGAAGTTTTTAAGATTTTAAACAAAGCAATTGAAGTTACACGATTAACAAATAATGCAATATTATTACATTATTCTTTTAGTCTTATTAAAAGGTGTTTAAAAAGATCAGATATTTTTCAACACATTTCGATGGAAGAAATCATTACTCAATTCATTTTACCATCATTTGAATTTACAGAATATGATTTTAATCTCGCAGAGTATTATCCAAAAGAATTTGCTTTATCTAATTTTGTTTTTGATTCCGAAATATATGACAGAAAAAATCTTGCAGCATATTTATCATTTTCTTTATGTAAATATCCTGGTTATGCAGATCTTCTTTTTAACATTGCACAGCAAAATATGTCATTAGATAATATTATAATTTACTTACAAGGTATTATAACAGTTATTAATAAAATAAATAAAGAAATTGTTTCTCAATTTATTAATCAAACATTTGAATTATGTTTGTCAGAAGATCCATTAATAAAAAGCTGTTATTTTGCATTATTAACTCATATTCATGGTATAGAACTTGATAGTTCAATCATTTGTGCATGCTTAGAATCAATAAATGATGAACACATTTATACTGGATTTTATGCTTTATCTGCATTTTGTTCATTATTACAAGAATCTTCAGAAGAAACAGTTAAAATGATTGTTGAAAATTACAAGGATAATATTGAAGGAATTTTAGAGATATTTCTTAATAATTTGTCAATGTTTGGATCAAATATCATGCTGCGAAATTCAAATACATTAATAAGAGCTTTTAATGAATATATTATTCCATATTTGGAAGAGTTTTGTTGTGGAGTTAATCAAATGTTACCTGATTTACTTTTAAATGTAAAAGAAGACTTTTACATGATTGATTACGCAATGGAAGACTTCAAAGATTTCATTAATTCAATCAATGCTTTTATTGATGATAATTCACTAATTTATATAGATTTTATCAGCTCAATTATGTCAATTTATGATGAATTTGATGATGAGTATTCTGCTAAAGGTTGTTTAATTGACTTTATTGAGCTCTTGATTTCAAAAATTTCAACTTTTTCTAATGATATCTTTGAAATCATTCACCCAATATTTAATATTGATGATGAATTTAATATGGAAAGTATCGTATGCCTTTGTAGAACACTTCTAATTCGAATGAAAGAAATTAATGATTTTTATTCCGAATTAATTGATTTTGTATTCAATGTAGCTGCTAAATTCGAAAGCAAAAATGAAGATATTGCAATCGATTGCCTTTATTCTCTAATAATGACAACTCGCAATGAAGATATTTATAATTATATATTGAATAATCTAGGAAAATGGGAAGCAAATGATAAAATCTATGATTTGATATCTTCATTAATAATTTGTAATCCCACTGCTATTTATCAAATGCTTTATGAAATGATTAATCAAAAAATCGAGTTTTTGCAATCAGCAGCCATTTTGAAACTTCTACCAATCATTGACAGCGAAGACATAAAATTGAACTACTTAATCATCATAACAGAGAATATTAAACAAGATGTAAAAAATAGCAATGTTGATAGCATTGATTTTGAGGAAAACAAACTAGAAAATATATGTAAGGAGTTGCACGGAATACTATCGAACTTAAAAATGAACAATTCCACATTATTTGATAAATATAATGAAGCTACTTTCCCATTTATGGAAGAAACACTACAGAAGTATATATAAATATTTTTGTTTTTTAAAGCTAAATTTTGTTTGTTTGATTTTGAAATTGAATTTTTTTGAATAAGGTAAATTGACAAATCAACGGCACATAGATAATATATGCTTTGTGGTATATAATTATGGTTGAATTAACAAGATTTATCAAAATTTAGCGTAAATTCAGTTGATATCAAGTTTTTGATGGATGAACTGCATTTGTTGTACTTATCTTATTTTGAATATTGATTTATTTTTGAAAAATTTACTCTTGAAATTATATAAAAATTTTGAGTTCAATAACAGAGCTACAACGCGATCAACAGACGAATAAAAAGAGGTCTATTATTCTCACTTATTCATCTGAGAGAGCGTTCAAATCATTACTACCGTTTTACAGCAAGATTAATGATGATTCTTCATCAACTGACTTTGTAAGAGGCGTAATACTAGTAGCAACAATCGCAATACTTTTCATTTATGTAATAGACATATTCCCTGTCGATGTTCCAGATGGAGTTAGAGGCTATTTATCTTGGGCTCAAGATTTTTATCATATTATTTCCATCGATTACGCTTTAATTGATAGCAACTTATTCATTTCACCATACTTATTCATAACTGTTGTACTTGTAGTGCTTTATACGATTTATTACGCTTGTATTATACATTTCTTCGTTTCAAAGTATTTAAATAAGTTAATGACAGCGTATTTAGCAGTTCTACCAGGATTATTCCATATTTTAATCTTCATTTTCACGTTATGTTCAGCATGCGTTGCAATTACAACTCCAACAGTTATTGTATCGAATAAAAGTGTCCGGGCGGTATCAGTTATATGTTTCATCTACTGTTTTCCAGGAATTTTAATCGGAGTTATCGGAGATGCCTTATTAATCAAAGTTCAAACGAAAAGATCTATAATAAATCCATACGCCTGCTTCCAGTTCCTATTTATTTTCGGAATTACCCTTGTTGTCAAAATTTTTCAACAATATCCAAATTTTCGACACTTATCTTTAACGTATGTAATATTTTCTGGACTACTGGTTTTCTTCTTCATCAAGAAACCTTTCACTTGCATGCTAATGCAGAGAATAGTTTTGAATTTTCTCTCATTAAATATGTTTTTCAACAGTATTTTAACGACGATCCTCACTTATTACGACAAATACTCGTTCTACTCTTTACATCTAGCAGGACTAGTCCTCATTTTCGTGTCGTTAATCATTTCTTTGTTATATCAACTTTTTGTGTTTTGGAAAGCCAGAAAATTTGAATACACTCCTGAAAATATTAGGAATTCTAAGATATCTTCGTCGGTTTTTCATGGTCTTATTGGTTTAAGACAAAAATATGTTTCAATAACTCCAGAAATGTTCGACGCAGTGAGAGAAAAATGGCCGGACGCGATAGAACTCCATCTTTTCCTCTTCGCGCTTTCGATTTCTGAGTCAAATACATTATTAAAACGTCAAGATATCTTTTCATCACTTTCTTGCCTCTCAAAACGTTCTTTCTTCAATGAACTTTATTTCTTATTAACATTGGATATCTATAGTAAGTACAACGATGATGATTCCACCTCATTACAAAAATTTTCTTATATTGAAAGCCTGGAAACGGTCACAGAGCTAATGAACCGGTACTGGAACTACATATTATACGATAACGCGTCATTATCTCAGAACATGGTCTACGAAATGTACACAAAAGTCGAAAGATTCAAAAAATTGTATCAAAATTTGTCAGAATTTGAGAAACAGTTCAAGTTCTTCAGATTACCATATTATATGTTCATCAGTAAGATCAGTTGCGAGTACGAAGAGCTAAAAGACGTCACGATTTCGTCTGTTCAAGAAGGAGTTCGTTCTTATGAGTGGATTGCGATGGACGATGCTGAATTCGTCAATGGAAAATTCAAGTTGAACGCCAACCAGTTCGGAAGTACTTCTTATCAAGAGAATGAACCATTTTTGAATCCTGACAAAGTATTATATTCCCAAAGAGGCGAGAAATTCGGCCATAAGTACACATTAGCTGAGTTCATCATAACTCTGTTAACGATCATTGTTCCTTTTGGTATTTGCGTGTGGAGTGGATTTTTATACTCAAGATTCATTTACAAACTGGACGCAAAGAGCTTTTATGAGATCAACCAATTTACTTATGTTTATTCCACCATCGAGAAGTTCTTTTGGGACATATTTTTGAACAAAACAAATAATGTTTCAATAAGTTACGATTCAATCCATCAACTACTCAATGAAACAACTGTTAATGAGAGTCACAACTTCAATACCAAGAGTTGGCTCAAAACTCAGCCAAATATTTATATTAATTTCAAATCTATGATGGCTGCTGCTCATAAAGTAGTTTACATGCTTCCAGATTATTCATACGAGCAAATAGTTCAATCAGGAAACTTCACATTAGTTACAAATACATTACAATTTTTAACAGATTATTTATTCCACAGAGGATATAGTTTAATTGATGGATATCATAGTCTGATTGTTTCTCATGAGAAATCCACTAAAGTTATCTTCCTTGTCCTTGAAATTTCCTTTGGAGTGATGTTGGTCTGTTTCATTGGCATTCATATTTCATTGCATATTAAATTTAAGCTATTGTTCTCTCAGCCTTTGCTTCTAAAGAAGAAAATTGTCAACCAGATTTTGAAATCAAATTCAAATTCTCCCAACAACGTTTCGAAGAGGTTCAAATCTGATACTCCTTTCATTAACTTCTTCACCAGGCAATTATTATCCCATCTTATCTCTATAATTTGCAGTTTCTTTTTCGCATTTTGTTGTTCAGGCATTTCACTGTTAGTTTCTCGCCACATTTATGCGAGATACAAATTTATCATGGCCTGTACATCACTTCCTTCCCTCAAAGTTGCGACATTACTCACATTAACCGCAAGTTCCCTCGCAACACAAGAAAACAGAGATTACAAGGAGCATCTGGACTACTACAGAATGGAATGTGGCGCAATTTTAGGCATAGTTTTCCCTATTTTTACGGAAGATTTCAATTCATCCGGAGATTTAGCCCCGAATTACCTTATTTACATAGAATCCCCTGAAGTTTTGAGGCTCACAAGAGACAAAGAAGGCGCCAAATACCTCGTAACTAACTCAGCTTTGACAAAATTGATCACTGACAGCGTAGATGTCCTCAAGAACCCTTCACTTTTGATCTCTTGTCTCAAGATTCAAGCTTCCCATAGACAGGAGAACGAAACTTTGCTGTTCTCTCTTGAAATGGAAAATTCATGGAAATGGGAAGAAGGAGTTGCCTACTTATACAGCTCTTTTACTCTTCTTTTCGTGGTTTTCTCCATTCTTACCTTCATTTTCTGCACGAATTCCATCATAAAAGTCCACAACGCGGTAAAATTTTTCGCAAGGTTCATAAACACTTTGCCAGAGAAAGTTCCATGGGATGATGGAAAAGTAATGAAGTGTATTCCTTTCCCGCACGAAACAATCTCAACAAGAGCGCTCAAAGCGATGCCAGTTGGAGTTTTCGCGACAGATTCGAAAGGAATTGTTATTTCCGCGAATTGGGCAGCTACGAATTTCTTCCCTGAATCGATTATTATTGGTCAACCTCTTGGAGAACTACCAACACAAAGAGTTCTTCCAAGTGGCCAAACACAGCACTTCAAGATCGATACAACTTCAGCGAGAAGTTACATTCCAAATGTAAAGAAATCGATGAAAATCACCGTAATTAAAGATATTACGACAATGCACGCATTGAAAGCAGAGTTTACAAGGATAACTAAACAATTGGCAACATTGAATGACAGTTTCTTCCCTTCATCTGTTTCGACAAACAAAGATGGATGTACTTACGCCGAATCTGTTTGTTCTGTTGATGTTTATTTCCCTGATGCTAGTGATGTAGTTGAAAACCAACAATTTGGAGACAAAATGAAGGAATTCGCTGATAGATACAGAACAATGTTTTCATATAATAATTTCCAATGGAGTTTCAACTTCGTTTTCACTACTTATGGAACATTTTCATGCGACAACCAACACTTTAAAGATGCGATTTCTTTCACTTTGCACATCCTTTCTGAAAGAGATGACGTAAGAGTTGGTGTCTCAGGAAGTGATGGAGCTTTCGTTTTAGTTAATAGAACAACTATCCATGGTTTGTTAGTTATGTCTCCTTCTCTTCCAACAGCAAATGCACTGACTAAATACTCAAAAGTTGGAGGAGTTGCTGTTGATTGGAGAGTCATCAAAATGATATCAAACAGTGAAATAGAAGTTGATACATTACAGAAAGCTTATATATTCGGAAGAGAGATTGAGTATATGGTATTTCCTGATGGAAATTCACTTTCTTTGTTTATTAATTCTTAATTTATTTTTATTTTTTTTGTTATAAATGTAAAGTTATTTATTTATTATGAGTTTAAAAGTTAAATATTCTTTAGCCTTAGTATTATAATAATCAAATTGGAAATAAAGTTGGAATTTTAATTTCGAGCCATATCAGAAAACTGGATTAAAATGAACATCTAATTTTTTAACAAAATGTTTTATAATACTCATATCCATGAAATCGATTAGATTATCAAAATAATTTTTGAAATTTATGTGAATATTTCGAATTTAGCATATGAATGATGTTAACTTATCTATTTTGTGAACATACAATAGAGTGAAGCTTATAAAAATTAATATTTTCCATTGATAAAAAGTTCATAAAAATAATTTTGAAATAGTTCAAAATAAGAAAGATGTTTATAATAATTTACCATCCATCACCGAATGTGTCTCCACCCCATGTTCTTCTAGCATCACCGTATCTGAAGAATCTTTCTCTCTTCTTGAGTCTTTCGACTTGGTCAAGAGATAATTCGAAATCTAAGTGATTGTTCTTGTAGATTCTTTCTGGAGTGATAGACTTAGCAAGGAGAGAAGCACCTGGCTCGATAGTAAGAAGGAACTTAAGTGCAACTTCGCCAACTGTCTTTCCTGTTTCAGTGGCAATCTGGTTGAGAACTTCATCCTTCAGTAAAACTGGGGAATCTGGGATCTTAGAGTCTGCAGAACCTAATGTAGAGTATCCAGTTAAGATGATACCTTCTTCATGAAGATATCTTCTAAGTGGTGCTTGTTGCATGTAAATGTGGAATTCGCATTGATCTGTGTATGGCTTGATCTTGATATCAGAGTTTTTAAGACGTTCTAATTGGTTAACTGTGAAGTTTGAAACACCAATGCGCTTTGTTAAACCAAGTTCAACAAGCTTTTCCATGGCCTTCCATGTGTCAACAATAGATGTTGTATGATCGAAGGTTCCTTCCTTTTCAGCAACCTCTGGTGGATGGAATTGGCATGGCCAGTGAACAAGATAAAGATCAAGATAGTCAAGACCAAGATCTTTGAGTGTTTGGCGGCATGCTGGTTCAACTTGCTCTGGTTTGTGCTTGTCATTCCATAATTTGGATGTAATCCAAAGCTGTTCACGCTTGATGCCTAATTCCCAAAGCTTCTTGAATGCTTGGCCAACGATATCTTCGTTGCCATAAACTGCAGCGCAATCGATGTGGACGTAGCCTGCTTCTTTTACGGCATAAACAATTGCGTTGATGAGATCTTCTGAACGTGGTGATTTCCATGTTCCAAGGCCGATTGTTGGAATACGATTCATTTAAAGTGAAGTCACTAATTTCTTTCATTACTGAAATAAAATTGTGAGGGATAAAAATTTTCTGGATATTCGCCCTTGGATAATTGTTTGCTATAATCGCCTCTTGCAATTGGTAAAGTTTGGGAAATTATCGAAATTGAATACTATTCAATTTTGATAATATTTGATGGTCATTATTCAATTTCGATAATTCAGGTTTTATACCTAATTCAATTTTATGTTCGCTTGGTGTTTCCAAGCTAGGAATTGACTTATATTGCCGAATCAGCAAATTTTAACATAAAAGTAAATTAAAAATCAAAATTGCCAACGTTTTATCACGCCAATTATAAGGAGTGGATAGTATGATTATAGAAATAAGGAAAACTCATTCATATGTCTTCATTTTCCAATTAGAATTGCAAATATTTAATTTTCCGAAATATATTTATGATCTGCTAATGTCATTTAAACTCTTGAAATAATTGGTCATAAAAAATCAAAATATGCACGCATACCAAATGAATATCAATCAAAATTGATTTCGAAAAACAAATGTTGATAATTTATCCACTACTCAGGGAATAAATAATATTACTGATGTATAATATAATGGCAAATATATTACTCGAATTCTAATCTATTTCTCAAAAATTATTGTTTTTCACTTTTATTTGAAGAAGCGATTAAGAAATTCATGAACCCTTACACTTATATAATGAATGAGAATCATTATTTTTCTTTATTATGTGTTTCATTTTTTGTTGGAGATCGTTATTGAATGAGTGAAGAAAATTCAACACGAATTGTAACTCCAAACGAAGAAGAAGTTTTTCCCGCAACAAAACCTGATATTATCATGCGCATGTATAAAAAAGAACTAGAAGAAAAAGAATTACTCGAAAAATTTCAAAAATTCGTTACTACACCTATAATACCAATATTCAAAGCTCATGTCGAAGAAATCAAAAATGTACAAGGAATTGCCGATCTTATTGTTCATGGAAGAAAAACTCTGGAAATTAAGGAAAAAGTTCTGCTAGAGTTCGAAGAAAACATCAAACCTGGCAACCTTGTAGGTCCAATTGGTAACTGGAGTGCATTAGTACCACAAATTGTTCACGATTTCTTATTATTCTTTCATCATTACTATTTATTCGCGGATCAGTTCCTTGGATTGGGTATAGAGTACTCAGAAGTTCAAGGTATATTCGATAAACTACCCGAACAAATCGGATTTCCAATTGATAAAATTTTAATATATTTCGTACGTTATCCAGTTCGTTTTAAAGCACGATTACAAGCTCTTCAAAACGCTACAGAACCTGCGCATGCTGATTTTAAGAAAATCGGAGGTTTAATCGATCAAATCAACGCTGGACTTTCAAAAATTGATTCAGCTACATCAGATGGACATCCGCCGAAGATACAAACCTATGATTTAGCATTTAAATCCAATAATTGTCCATACGGATGCATGGTTTCTGTTACATCAGCTACTCCTAACTTAGTTAAGGAGCCAACTAAAGGATTAGTTATATCAAAGATATCAGCTAAAAGCCAAACAAACGATACTCAAATCCAAGCTGAAATTGAGGCGAATAAAATTACAAAACACCGAAATGTCATGAAAATGATAGCTCTCCTTGAAGATGAACTATTTTGGTATATTCTTTGGCCAGATACAGACGGTTATACGCTCAAAGATCTCATTTCAAACCAAAAGAATATTATTGAAGAGGCTGCAAGGCCAATCTTTAGACAAATGATGCTTGCTCTTCAACATATACATAGTTGTGATATTGTTCTAAATAATATCACTCCGAAAACTATTGTTTTTTACAAAAATACTGTCAGATTTACAAACTTTTCAACTTGTAGATTTGCAGAGAAGTCAGACATGAACGAGACATATTTCCTTAGGACTCCTTACGCGTCACCAGAAAGTTTCACTAAGAAACCATATAATGGAATGCTCAGTGATATTTGGTCATGCGGAGTTATTCTCTACGAAATGCTTTCAGGAAAATATCCATTTGGAGGAAGTTCCCACGAACAATTTGCAGAGAAAGTTAAGAAAGGAAACGTGATTTATCCGAAAGCTTTCTCTAGCCAAGTCATTCAGCTGTTGAAAGGAATTTTCTCAACTGTTCCTAGTGAAAGATTCTCAATTGAACAGATACTTTCACATCCTTGGCTGCTGAAGACTGAAGAAGTTCCTATTTCAAATATTTGCAAGGTTGGTTTTGCAAAAAAGCAATAAAATAAATATTCTGTATTGTTGTTTTTAAATCTATATTCTCAAGTATACTTGATTTTTTCTCTAATACATATATGATAGACTTTATATTACATGTTGCTAGACTATCAGCTTTGGTAACACAAAAACATCTTATAACAGTTGAAACATAGAAAAAAAAAATCAATTACCAATTTTCGAATTTCAATTTTTTTTTGGAACTTTGGACATCTCAATCATGCAATTCTATATTCTCTTAAGAGGAAACTGTCTATAGAATTATGTATACATATAACTTGTTCGAAAACATATAACTATAGATTTTCATTCAATGAACATATATATAATTACATATTATCATTTTTGTTAACCATATTATCATTGGTTATGTATAGGATTTTACGTGTGTAACTCAAGAAATGAAACAATTAAAGCATAAATCATAGATTTTTGGAAATATTCATATTCATATCGATATTTAACGTTCTGTATTAGATCACGGCATTCTACAATCAGAGTAAATGTGTATTGAAGTTAGGGAATAATTAATTTCATACTGTTGGCAGATTTTAAAAAAAGATAAATGCGATGGTTTTCTTTATTTATTGCCCAAAATCAAATTCAGGCTAATCACAAATCATTTTTCTGAATCATCTCTCACTACTATCGAATCCTTCAAATATATTTTTAAGTTTTTTTGATCAAGATTAAATAAATTTTGAAATGAAGCCATGAAATAGTTACCATATTTAAATACTGTCAATATAAATTGATATTGTCGCTTTAACTTTGATTGTTTGACCAAAATGTTATACATTATTTTTTTATTCTGCACAATTCGGAGTTATCTGACTGAATAATTCATCTCTTCTTGACTGCAATGTGCCATATATCTGGACATATTTTTATGGATCCTCAGATCCACGTTTAAAGAAAAATGAAACCTATCAAACAACATTTAATCCAGCTGAGAATGTTTTAAATTACCATTTTCACGAATGTAAATTCATTAATATTCAAAATAGTGCAATAAATTTCACTGAAATTAAAAATATCCATTTCCTCCATAGTTATTGCGAATTTGCATCATGTTCAAATACAGTAAGTGGTGGAGCTATTTACTTTAAAGGTGATAGTTCCATTGTCCAATATAAATTTCAAGCAAAAAACTGTTCATTACAATCAGGATATGGAATTTTTTGTTATATTGCGATAAAACCAGAAAATTTCAGCTATTCGTATTTTGCTTCTCTTTCAGAAAATGGAAGTAATGAATCATATGGAAATGATGTTTATTTATCGTATGGAGGAACTTCGCATTTTATTAACTCAAATTCTAGTCTTAATATAGTAAATTCGATTCCAGGAATAGTAATTGGTACTCCAGAACCAGGATCAATTACAGGGTATTCGAATTTTATTAACAACACATCAATGTACATATTATGTCTGGAATATTACGGATATAGTGTTTCCATAAATCGAATTGACACAAAATATTGTAATATTATTAATAATTCTAAAATAAGTAGTAGTAAGGATCCTCCATGTACAATTTTATGCGAAGGAATTAATGCCACATTCACAAATTGTAGCTTTTCCGGTAACGGTGATGAAATTGCTCTCTTTGCTAATGATCGCTATGGAAATACAGCTGAGATTTATGTTTATGATAGTTATATTGATAATCTTGGAAATATCGTTTTTGGAGCTGCTGATGTTACAGAAAACATACAAGATTCATATACTTTCTTTGTTGATCAACTTGCTAAGATTTGTTCGAAATCGAATAAAACAGTTTGCACATGCAACAAAACAACAATTAATTTACCCCTTATTCATACCAAACAGTTTATTATGCTTTATCAAAAGAACAAATAATTCCAAATTGTAATAAATTATTTTTGTGATTTCTCTTCTTTGAGTTCAATCATATTCCATATCTAAATTAAAAATAATTTTTAGTTCTAGCCTTCCCAAAATATATGATCTTTTCTCAGGTAAGAAATGATGAAGAAACAGATTTTTTACATATCCTCATTGTTGAATTGATGTTTATTGAGTATAGATTGTTTCATATAATCATATTTTTAATGGAATTGAAACATATCGAAAATTCAGATTACGTTGCTGGGAAAGAAGCCAAATGCTTCATTAGCAGATACTGTGGGTACAATTGATGGATTGCTGGAAGGACTATCAATGGAAAATAATTGTTTCAATCATAAGCGAAAATTCTGTTTCTGGAAGATTCGATGTATATTTAGTCCATTCAACTGTCTCAAGATTCAGCTTGTAGATGTTTCCGTGGCAAACATTCTCTGGACAGACAATTACAATAGATTTGACAAAAAAGTGCCATTCTACAATGGCAACACGGACATGGTTTCATAAAATTCGCATTAGTTCATGCTATCAAAAAAAAAAAAAAAAAAAAAAAGGTAATGGGGCTTCCAGGCACTTCGTGCCCTCTAGCCCCGAAGAAACTAGAGGAGGAATGATACAAAGACCAGATGAAAAAAATAAAAATATTATAATAAAATTAAATTTTTAGTCTTAAATTGTTTTTTTATTCGGTATATTCTGAATCTTGAATGTCTTGGAAATTTTCTTCTTCTTCGCTCTCTGAGGTGAGGATTTCTTCGACTTCTTCTTCTTCGCTCTCTGAGGTGAGATTTCTTCGACTTCTTCTTCGCCATTGGGAGCAACAAATCCTGCGATGAAAACTTTGTATATACCTTCTTGAGGAGTCTCTATGATGAAAGTCGTATTGTTGAGGAAATGGAACTCGACATCTTGAACAAATTGGCAACTGCTGTGTGTGAATTTTGCAATTGTGAGAGGCTTTCCTTTATAGCCCTTGGGAAAGCTTGAGATAGTTACTGTTCCTCCATATGGAACTCTGGCAGGAATATCTAAAGCAACAGTTGTTATAACGTGGAAATTGTCTACGAATTGAGGCATAGGTTCAATGCAGTATAGTCGTTTTGACTGGTTGTCTTTTGTGTAGAAATATAAATAGAATGACCTTTCACCATGTTCATTCAATTCTTCCAAATAATTGTATGAATTTGGATATAAACGGACAAATTCAGCAATTTAACTTCTTGTAAATGCTTCTGCAAGTTCTTTGGAAACAAGTGAATGAACTGGTCAATAGCTTGCAACGCTATGAGATTGGCAGTAACGGGTAAATATGAAGCAAACATGTCAACAAGTACGCCAGGGTCTTTGATTTCGTTTTCAAGAGGCTGAATGGCATCCATGACAGCTTGAAACATCTCGTTATAATCTCGATTGTCTTCTGAACCCCACTGTTCATTTAACTTATCTAACAATTCTAACCTTTTCTTTGCGTATTTTCTACGAACTTTCTCTGAAAGAGGAGTGTCGCTATCTTGTGTGTCTTGAATTTGAGACTTAAATTGTTTGCAAAGGCGAGATATCGTGTTTGCGACCTAGTGGTCATTGCAGAATGTGTTTCTGTATGTTCGATTGGATGTGTTTCTGTATTTTCGGGTGGTTGTGTTTCTGTATGTTCGATTGGAGTCTGATTGGTATGAACTTCTTCTGAAAATGCTTCTGTTCCGATAGTTGTTGTTGCCTGACCTGTTGGCTGAGCTGTTTCTTTGTGCAAATGCATATTGTCCAAATTGTCTTGAATTGTATGAGGAAGTTGCTTTGGTATTATAGGAGGTCGTAAGGGTTTTGAGAATGGTGAGACATAAGTTGTAGGAACTTTAACTGCAGAGGTAGTCGACGAATTGTTTGCGACACTTTTTCTTCCTTCCATTATGAAAAATAAACTGTTTTTTTCGGACTACTCATAGAAAAGTTTAAAATAAACCGTTTTCGTCAACGGTAACCCCCTCTATTTTTTTATTTTATTTAAAGTTCCGTTGGCAAACCGTTCCATCTCAAATATTGAATGAACTATAAACGTTTTTTGTTTTCTATATATACTTTTTTGTCCAACGGTAAAACTTTTTACACAACGGTTTTTGAGAGTCGTCGCCGTTGACTTTTTTGTAGAGCACTCAAAATAGTATAACTTTGTCCGGACAAGTAAGGGTCTATCGTCGCTACAGGAAAAGTTACAGGCGTTCCAAGGAAGTATACTTTGAGAAGCCTTTTCCCCTTATAGAATGAGATAGGACGGTTATTTTACAAAACTGACAACACTTTGACCGAGTAGTTTTTTGTGCTGAACAAAAAGTGTCATATAAACATCTGTCAAAAACCGCTTTTTAACTTCACTTAAAATGCCACGTAAGCTACGTAAGAATATACGTAAGAGGAAGGAGCATTGAAACATCCAATAGTAAAACTGACACCACAACAACAGTTGCAACAACAAATGATGAATGACCCCACTATGTTGCAACAAATGTCAAGCAACCCTATGCTTTTAAACCGAGTTATTGGTGCACAGAGTGGAGGTTTAAGAGCGGCACTTTTAGCGAAAATGGCAGGCTATGGTGGAGCTGCAGACGGAACAGCTTATAACCCTCAAAGTCAAATGAATTTGAGTTCACTCAAAAATCAAATAACAGATGTCAAAAAGTCAAACATAGACATACAGAAACAAATAAGTGAAAACGAAAAGAAACTAGAATATGACAGACACACAAAGAAACTCAATGAGTTAAACGTAGAGAAAAAGAAGAAAGAAGAACAACTGAAAGAACTAAGTACAGAGGAATATGCGAAAAAAGTGTCAGAAAAAGCAGCAGAAGTAGCAAAAATGGAACAAGATGTTATAAATTTGAAAAACCATACTACTCAATATAAAGTACTGAAAGATGAAGAAATAAAACAAAAAGCCCTGAAGACATATATGGATAGCGATGAGTATAAAAAAGAAGTTGAAGCAAATGTAAAGGCAGAAAAACTTTTACAGTTGCAAAACCAAACCGTACAGTATGAAAACTTAGCACAAGAAAGTAAAAATAACGACGCAGCCATGCAAAAGGCAATGAAAAGCGCAGAATATATAAAAGCTAACAATGACTGGTTAGATGCCCAAGCCAACGCTAAAGCAGCCCAACTTATAGGGTCAATAAGGACAAAAATACAAGCGGATGAAGACAGTTCAAATGAAGCTTTAACAATGCTGACTTTAAGAACGCCTTCGAAGCTCTTCATAGTAAGGTGAAACAAGTGAACGACTTCTCATCTGGAAAGAAACTGAAGTCTGAAGGTTTCGACAAAGAGTTAAAGAAGTAGCACAAAATATGACGAAAATAACAGATGCAGCAACGAGACAGGCAGTTCAAAGTGCCTATGACGCCGTTAGAGCAACTGTTGTGGAAAGTCAAGAAAAAGAGTTACAACAGACCAAAACAGACCTAGTAAATGCTTTCTTAAGAACGAAAAGTCAGGTAGGACATTATGCTGCAGATGGAACATATGTGCCAGCTGGTGGAACTTATATACCACCAAACCCTCCAAGAGAAGCACCTGCACCAGGACTACCTAAAACATTTACATCGTCACATGGACACAGACACAGGCATGCACCAAAACCAACACAACAACCAACACAAAACCAACACAACAACCAGCACAACAACCACCTCACAACCAGCACAACACAACACAACAACCAGCACAGCAACCAACAGTTCAAAACCTGCACACAACAACCACAAACAGAGCAAGGACATAAAAGAAGTAGAGAACAAGGAAACCAAGAATTCTTAAAAATGCTTAAAGAAGAGTGTGGTTTCCCAGATACTATTGACTTTAGTGACAGATATAAAGAAGCTATTGAAAGTTCAAGGATGGAAATACTGACCCGAACCTATTTAGCTTTATGGCTCAGCACCAAAACGGATATAATTCAAACCTGGAAAATACAAGCTCGCTAAGGGATATGATTTAATAGCATATCATCCAAATGACATGATGAATTTACTCCGAGATATTTGATGTCAGAGCTAAATGACAATTCAACTTTCGTCATGAAACGCGTAAAAAATAGAGACGGAACGAAAGAACAAAAGCTTATGAATGCGGATGACGTAGATAGGGAAATTGTTAAAAACGGTCTCGGAATATATGAAATGCCAGCAGATGAGGTACAAGAAACTCCACAGGAAGAAGTTCAGATACAACCAGACATGGAAGAAATAGTTCAGCAACAACAGCTAGAAGAGCCTGAAGGAAACGAACAAGTCCTCCTTTGGAAACTAACTTCACAGAACTAGATGAAGATTTGGAACAGCCGAAAAATCTTGACCCTCAACAAGAGTATGCGGAGAATATGGAATATTTCCAAGAGTCTAAAAAAAATTCGGCTGACATAGTAGAAGAATATCGAAAAATGTTTGCCGACATACAAAAGACTCCAACACCAGATGAAAATATTCAGCATAGAATGGAAGTACTGAAAGAAAATGTACACAAATACAACAACCCTTTTTACTTACGAGCATTTAACGTTCAATCTTCGGATGAACTCGGTGAAAATAAAAGGTTAAATTTCAAGAAAACATATAGAAATGAAACATTGTTTAAAGTTCATTCAGAACCTAACCAATATGGAAACAAACCTACTTTTGTTTCTGCAGACGATGGAACTACAATGAGATGGGGTCATAAAGCTAATCCGGATAGGTGGTTCATAAACTTACAACCACAATTCCAAGAAGTTGTAGACGCAATGGAAGTCAATGGTGAACCAGATATAGCTGGTATTTTCAGCGCGGCTTTAATGCCATTGAAAGATATGAAACATGCAGATATTTTGGACCAGTATGAAATGAACATGGCTGATGGAAATATAACACCTGACGTTCTAGAACATTTATCTCAAAGAACTACACAGAACCATAGAGATGGTATATTTGGTGAAGAGTTTAGAAAGAAAGTTAGGGAGAGAGAAGGAAGAGAACCTATTGTACATGACCTTGCAAACGAAAGTTTACAAAATGTCATAAAAACTTACTTTGCAGACAATGAACCGAGAAGGGATGAATATTTAAGAAAACTCAAATGGACAGTACCAAATGAAATGTTAGTATTGAAAAACATGTTCCTTGACAAAATAAAACCAACTACAGAAATAAACGACGCAAGACTGAAAGATTGGGTAAAAGCTTTCCCATTCACAAAAGATATTGTTGGTAACATGGAAAGAAAACCAGAATGGCTACAAAAACATATATTTGGAAACGAGCTTATTCCATATGGACAGGCACTGTTTGAAGAGCTTGAACCGAAACTCAGGAAAGAGTCATGCAAACAATACGCGAAGACTCAAATACAGACTATGACAAACTCTTTCTAGGATATAGGTTACCTGAGATGGGCGACCAGAGCCAAAAGGCAAAAAGGACATGGGAAATTTGCAACATACTAGATGAACATAATGCAAAGATGCAACAACTTCAAGCAGAGGGCAATGAAGGAAAAAGAAGAGTTAAAAACTCAGTCAGGAAGAAAGTAAAGCTTGGTCCACGTGGGTTCTATTATGACATATAAATCCAACTATTCTATATTTTTACTCATATGAAATGTACGCCGCTCAGAATATAACGCCAACAGTTTTGGATGCTATGAATGGAAATGTTTCCGAATGGTATAACGAATGCGACAATGCCATTAGAAGGTCAGAAATAGTTCCTGGAACTTACGAATATACAACTGCTGTTTCTTATGGAAACGTAGGTGAGTTTGGAGAAGGTTCTTCAACAACAGTAGATATTGCTTGCGACAGGTTTCATATAATTTCTATTGACAACTCTTTCTTATACGTGGAACAAGACATTGAAATAAAACCTTCTGCCAAGTTGTCTGACAAGAAAGGTTGCAATGGAATTTTCTATGTCGGATACCAATATGCTCCAGAAGTTTTCATGGGATATAAGATATATTCTAACTCTGACTTAGTTCAAACAGTAACATGGGCAAACTATGAATGGTTCGCTTTGAGAAACTCAGTACAACCACAAGCTAGAGAACAAACAGACCAGTATGCAACTATTGAGAAAATAAGAAGACTTGACCCTAACGTTCCAGGAGTTTATGTTAACCTTTCTGGACAAACTGCAGCAGCAGTAACCAAAGTAAAACTGAAACTTAGAGTTCCTTTGTCATCTTTCCTCATCTTCAGGTTTTTAAGATACTTGCCAAACTGGGCAGGAAAAATTTCTATCGAACTTACTCCAAGCAAAAATAACTTAGTCATTGCACCAACACAAGACCCATTCACTCTTACAGAAGTAGTGGGAACAAATAAAATGTCATTCGCCGACTTTTGCAAAAAAAAGTTGACTTAGACTTTGGTTTCTCAAACCTCAACACTGAAGTAAACTATTATTTCAATGCTGCTGGAGATGCTTGGGACCCAGTTAAGTTCACATGCGAAAAATTTGAATGCAAGAGAATAGAAAGCAGACTTGCAGTCTATATGTTGGACCCAGATATTTCAAATGCTTTAGCTGCCAAATATATTGCAGTTCCACTTATGTTCCCTATACACCAAATATCTGTCAAAGACTTTGCAGGTGAAGTTGGAAACCAAAGTGCTGACCCAGGTGCAAGAACAGATATTGCTTTAACAACTGCAATGAAACATGCAGATACTATGTTTGTACTGTTCAGACGAACTATAAATGACTATTCTTGCTTCTACAACCCTGGTATTAAATATCATATAAACATAGATGGCAAATATTATCAAGAGAAGAATATTCTACAGTTGAGGATATGAGGTCATACAACTTGACATTAGATGCTATGAACTTTAACAACAACTTCACAACAACCATTAACCCTGAAATGCAAAGTTCTATTATGCCATATGTGAAAGTATGGACTCATACAGGAGGTCAAAAAACTCAATATACAAATGGAGACCGTTCAAACTTTGGCTTGGCATTCCATTTGCTGACTCAGAAGACTTTATGGGTGGTATTTCAACTGTTGGTACTGTACAAATACAATATACTGGTGACAGAGACGGTCCAGATGAACTGAGAGCAAAGAAGTTTACAAAACCAATAGCACTTTTCACGGAAGATGCTCTTTTGAAGATTCGTTCGATGAAACCTGCTGGGGCTCCTCAGATTGGCATAACGACAGCTTCCATCGAGCAGATTTTGGCAGCAGGTCAGTAAGTTGTTCTTGAACTGACTTCTCTCCGTCAAATATTGACAGTACGCCAGTTTTGACATAATATTGTAAGATAAACTTACCTTTAGAAATATCTGTAAGTTTTGTTGTTATATTTTTGTCTGCTTCAAGAACTTTCACCATTTCAGTTATACCAACTTTCTTTGCTTTATGAAAATATTTTGGTTCAGCAAAGACTGCTATTCTATAACATTTTCCATTGTTTGTATAAAGAACTATTCTGTCAATGTTTTGTATTGTTTGTGTGTGTAAACTTTGTTCTGCTTCAATTCGAAGAGATACTCAAATACGTCCATCTTTTTATTCTAAGTAAAATGTCATTTCCGAAAAATAGAAGCGTAAGTGTTTCAAAAGGTTTAATGGCGGTGGCAGATGTGAAGTTAAATTCACCAACTCAAACAAACAGTCAAAGTGTTTTATTGTCAATGTCAAAGAAAGAGATGTTGAAATGGGGAAACCATACGAAGACCAAGATGGTATAACAATTGTTCCTGTAAAAGAACAACCAACATATCCTGAAGTTAGCAGAGACTTAAGTTCTGTTGCAGATATTCGAAACGACTACCAACAACTTAAAGACAAACTTAAAACTCAGGAGAAGATTTGTCAAGCTTTGGGTATAATGTTAAACTTGGTTGAGCACAACCCTGTAAAAGTGAACTCATATGTCATCGCACCTCATGAAATTTTGAAAGAACTATTGAAACTTTTGACAGAGGCAGACGATATAAACATCAAAGAAATAGAACCCGACGTTAGTTGCTGTGGTGTTTCATATAATGTCATTGACAAGATATACGTTATGAAAGGAGGTGAAACGTTGAACTTAAAGTATAGTTTCCCAGACGTCATAAAAATATTTGACGACCACAACATTTCATTAAAGTTTATTTGCTAAGTAAATGTCAAAACTTCTTGAAAGATGTTTGAAGAAAAACAATATAGACTTTATTTCATGTAAAGGACTTTACACACTTTTGAACGATATGAAAGACCCTGTTTTGTTTGTTCGTGTAGACAAAGGAAAGTTCTATGTCTTTACAAAATATTTAAACTTCTTAGACAGAGAACTTCAAGAAACGCCATGTGAAAGTTTAGATGAAGTTCTTCTCCACTTTCAGAAAAACTTTTAAATATATATAAATGGCAGAAGACATAGTGGTTTATACTATTACGACTAAAAACCCTGAGTCATATAATTCTATAACAACAAACTTACAAAGTCCTCAAGGACGATATTGTAAACTGACCTTAAACACGATGACGACTAAAGCCTGTTTTGCTCTTTTGACACCAGAAGACTTTGTTGTTGTGAATGGTAAAAAATACTTCTTTGAAGATACTTACTCAGATATACCACCAACAGGTTTTGTTGACTTATTTAATACTTTAAGGACGGATGTAACATGTGCTGCAACTAGAGCAGGTTTCATTATGTTTGGATGTCCGACTGAGTTTACTATAAACGATATGAGCTATAATACAAAACTTATATCTGGTTTTTACTACCAACAGTTTCCTATAACAGGAAAAGGTGTCATACAAGGAATGTCTATTCCATTGACTTTAAGTACACCTATTTTATATATTGTTTCAAACTTAGGTTCAAAGTGCTATTCGAATGTCGACAGAAACTACTATGACCAAAAGATACTCATGCGTATAAACAACACTTTCTCTGCTGGTTTGCCTATTGTTCATTCGAATGCAGAGTTTTCAGCTTTAGTGAACTCAAACACTTTGGCAAACATAAACTTAACCTTAGTTGACGCAAACTTTGTTCCTGTAAAACTTTTATGTCCTATGTATTTGTCAATGACGGCAGAAAGTTTCGAATTGGAAGATGCAACTGGTGAAAGTATTGTACTACAAGAACAACTTCAACAACAAATAGCTCAAGAACAACAAATGCAACAAATGGAACAAATGCAACAACAAGCTCAAGAATAAAAAAAATATTTTTTTTTTATTTTTATAAAAATGTACAGAATAGATGTTTCAGATTTTTATGACTTCCAAGCCTTCAGAAATATGTGTCCATTTAGAGACTATAACAAAGCAGTCGAGAATTTGAAACGTTTAGTCATTTATGTTGACTCTGCCCCAGAATGTTATGTCATGAAAGAATGGGATGTTGTCTTTAACAAACCAAGAGCAACAATAGTTTCAGAACAAGAATGTAGACAGAAACTTAAGAAAATAAAAGTCGTACAAGTTGGCATGAAGATGTTAGATGCTTGGGATATCTTATTGTCAAAGTTAGAAGATTTTTCAGTTCGAGGTATAAAGTTCTATACACCTTCTCCAAACTTCTATTCTATCTTCACTGGATATAAATACGAACAAGTAGAATGGAAAGAAAATATTATAGAAGCTTGGTTAGACCATGTCAAAGAAATTATATGCAATGGAAACGAAAGAGTCTATGAGTATATCTTATGTTGGTTTGCAAACATCTTACAACATCCAAGTGCTAAAAATGAAACTGCTCTCATTATAATTGGAAAACAAGGAACTGGTAAGAATACTTTCTTTACAGATATTTTGTGCAAACTGTTAGAGGGCTATTCGAACCCTAATATGACAAACTTAGAAAACATCTGCGGTAAATTTAACTCTTCAATAGAGAATATGAAACTTATAGTATGTAACGAACTTCAAAGTATAGATACAACAAAGGTTTTAAACTCAGATGCTTTGAAGAGTCTTATAACAGACAAAGTTGGAGTTGTTGAAAGAAAATATAAAGACCAAAGAGTTTGTGAAAATGTTGCAAATTTCATCATGGTTTCAAACAATGTTGTTCCGATGAAGTTAGAAAGTTCTGACAGAAGATATGTAGTTGTCAGAACGTCAGATTCTCATATGCAAGATACAGAATATTTTGACGACTTAGCAGAAACTTTGACACCTAACTTTTACAACCACTTGTTCTCATATTTCATGACATTAGATATTTCTAACTTCAATCCAAGACAAATTCCACATACCGAAGAGAGACAAACATTGTTAGAAGCAAACAAGAGTGTATATGAACTGTTTATAGATGAGACTAACTTTGAGTGTTTAGATGAAAGGTCATTGTACGATTCATATAAACAATATTGTCAAGAGTATGGTTATATGGCAGCTTCTAAACGTACATTCTTGGCAAATGTCAAAAGTCTTTTAGATGTTCAGAACGGCGTATATACAAAGAAAAATTTTTCTGAGTAAATTTAAAAAAAATATTTTTTTATTTTATTTGAAATGTACGCTGAGTTTGTTGGAAAAGACCTAGATAACGAAAATAGATATGCGCTATTCTGGTTAGATTGTCCTTATGAAATGTATGAAAAAAAGGCTTTATATGAAGAATATAGAAAATATTGTCATGAAAACGATATAAGACTAAGCTCTAGAGAAAAATTCTATGCTGGTATAAAACATCTTTTCGAAGTTCGGAATGGCAAATATAGAAAGAAATAATTTTTATGAGTAAATTTTAAAAAAAATATTTTTTTATCCGATAGAAAAGATGACGAAATATATTTCAGTAAACAAGTACATGACAGAAGTCAAAGAAGAACTAGACCCATTCGCTTATTTGAATGTTTACTTCTACCATTTTGAAAAGTCTACATTTGACAAAGTTGGAACATCGAACCAGTTAAGTTTGCTATTGTGACTAAAAATGGTGCGAAATTTGAAGACTTAGACATAGAAGGTTTGTTAGCAGTCAAAGAAAATTTTGACAGAAGGTTTTCAAACCTTAAAGAAGGCAAAGCATACAAACTTGTTATACCTTATGAACCAAAGAAAGCAGACGACTATGAATATTATGAGTCTAAGATAGTTGAAGTTCAAGGTAAATTGGGTAAAAAGATTTTAGAGTCTAAGCCAGTGTTTGCCCCTAAAGAGGAAGAGAACATTGACATTGACCCAGAAATGTTCTAAAAATAAAATTTTATTTTTACATGTCAAATTTCTTTTTCTCTGGCTCTGGCTCTGGCTCTTTCTTCTCTTCTTCTACTTTCTTTTCTTTCTTTTCTCTCTTCTTCTTCTTCTTCTCTGGTGGAGTTATGTCAAATTTGGCGCAACCATATTTATGTAAAAGGTCTTTGTCCTTTAATAGCTCTTCTATTCTGTTTTCTATTTCATCTTCAAGAACAGCGCATGTGTCTTCTTTGCATTCTAAGAACTTTTGTTGGACTTCATCTTTCCAATCGGCGTCATCTCTGTCAACAAGTCTGTCATTGACAAACTTAAAGACTTCTCTGCTTAATGTTTTATGGTTCTTGTCATATTCCCAGAAACAGAACTTTAGAACAAATTCACCTTTCTTGTTTACACTATGTAAGATTTTATGGTCGACAGATGTTTTGCTGTCAAAAAGCTTGTCTCGAATATAGATAGCGAAATCGCTAGACATTTTCAAAAAGATAAAAATTTTAATTTTTCTAAAAATATGTTAGAAAAAAAGTTTGCTGACATTGACAAGAAATTTGAGAATGTTTTAAACAAGAACAAGAGGAAGTTAGAAAATGCTCAGATAAAACCCATACATGACAAGTTCTTATTTGCTCAGAATGGTATAACAGGTCTAATTGCACCACCTGGGTCGGGTAAGACTTTCACTTATCTTAAAATGGCTGCACAACAACAAGAACTAGATGAGAAGAACCCATTCTATGAGTTAGTTGTCATTTGTAGTACTTCTGGTCAATTTGACCAAACCGTCAATTCGTTCAAAGATATTATAAAGAAGTCTAAGTTAGTATGTATAAAAGACTCTGAGTTGTTAGATTGGATAAAGAAGTACCAAAGAAGAGTTTTGAAGTATAATGCTATAAATGAGTATATAAATTCGAAGTTTAAAGACCCAAATGAGGAAATGCAGAGAATATTAGAGAAGAAACACTTCAGAAACAAACAGAAAGAGATAGAATACATTTCGAAGAAATTGCAATCTTACGATTGGAAGACTTACCCTCATAGATGTCTTCTTATCTTAGATGACTTTGCTTCTCATCCTTTGTTAAAGAACAGAGAACAAGACATGTGTCGAATTCTTAAGAAGCTCAGACACTTTAACATCTCAGTTGTCATTTGTGTACAGACAGCAAAGAGTTTAAGTAAGGATGTTAAAAGAATACTTACTGACATTATACTTTTCCCTGGATTGTCAGAAGACGATTTCATGGAACTTATGAAAGAGTCCATGGCAGGTAAGTTTGACAGACATGAACTATGGGAGAAGTATAAAGTCATACAAGACCCTCATACTTCTTTCAGAATTCATATCTACGCAAACAAAGTTCAAATTGTAAAAAGTCAGCAAAAATAATGTTTATGTTAGAATGTTAGATCTAACATGTTTTCTAACATGTTTTCTAACATAACTATTTACAAGCGTTTTACATGGTATATGTTGCGATGGTTCATGACTCTAAACAATTTCGTGGCTTCAATTTCTTCTTTTAGTACATCGAATGTTTTAACAATGCCGAAAGTTTCTTTATACTTCTTCTTGACATCAGATAGAAGGAAATCGTCAGCTGTTGGATAGTTTTTGTTTAGAAATGCTAACATGTCCATTTTGTTTTCTGCTGGTTTCTCTGCTTCTTTCTTTAAATCTGCATAGTCGTTTCGCATACGTTCTATCTCTTTGACGGAGTAGTTATATTTCCTCATTGCTGCTTTACATTTTGAACATTGCGGATTCATTTTTGCGTTATATTCTGAAACCTTACCTGCTAAAACAACTAAGGCGTCAATGGTTTTCTTCATCTCGAACATAGCGGGTTTTATTTGTTCGTTCCATACCTTACCCCTACTATCTTTATCTCTTATTTCCCAAACACATTTTGCAACTAATGAAACAAAGTTGTCGTAGGTCTTAAATTCTTCGGATTTGTAAAGGTCAGAGATGTTCTTATATACCATGTCGCAATCTTTGTCCATAACCTTATGGTTGCAATGAAAACCAAGGAATTCATAATTTACCTTTCGTATGAACTTCTTTATTTCTACTGAGTCAGTTGCTTTGACTTCTATTTCGTCAAATTCGGGAATAGTGAGCTTTTGTTGTTGGATTTCAGGCAATTTGGGTAAATGGTCAATAATGTCCTGCATTTCATAAAGATACTGTTCATTTGTTTCATCTTTCGCACTACAGTCTAAATTACTTGTTAAAAGTTCTTGCTTTATCTTCTGGATTTTTGTTTCGAAAGTATATGAAGAAGGAATGAAGCTTTTCATTTCTACTAACATAGATGTTGGATTCATGACTAACGAGTTTGGTGCTGTAGTTGCTAACATGTTCTTACAATAAAAATAAAAAAATATTTTTTTAAAAAAACCAACTTTATTTTTTATTTCGGGAAAACTCATGAAAATTCAAGAGTTTTAGACCATGTTAGAAAACGTGTTAGAAAACATGTTAGATCTAACATTCTAACATAAACATTATTTTTGGTGTAAATTTCATGAAAATTCAAGAGTTTTAGACCATGTTAGAAAACGTGTTAGAAAACATGTTAGATCTAACATTCTAACATAAATTATATTTTTGGGTGTAAAATTCAAATTGTAAAAAGTCAAGCTTGAAAAATCTAAGTGTTTAGTCTTAGTAAGATGGTAGCTTCTTAAAGCATATGCCGTCCTTGAGTTTTATGTACGTGAAGAGAAGTACAATGAATTCAATTACGAGTACAATTGCAATGACAACTAAGGCAACTATTTTTGTCTTTTGCCAGCAAGAGTACTTCTTCTCTTCCAATGGTTCGGCAGAACTATACTCACTCATGAGAAATGCCAAAACGGTTTAATAGAAAAAGTGTCATTTTTTTCATGTCCGAAGACTCGAAGGTGCAACACTTCCAAAATACCGACGAACTCAGAAGAGCAGCATGGCAGTATCTTCTTGACAACTTCTTTGAGTTCTCCAGGAACACCTTGGAAAATGCTGAAGAACTCCGACATAGAGAATTTGGAGAAATTGCACTCCAATACTACATTGACAAACAAAGGGTAAAATAAGACTAAAAACTTAACGTTTAAAAAGTGACATTTTTATGAGCTCCGAGTCACCGAGAAAACTTGGTCAGATGTTAGCAGCTTACTTCCCTGAGGAGGATGGAAGCGTTACATACGTAAGGTTCAAAAACAACGAACCTGGAATTGCGTACCAAATTCGCAATTACATGACCATGGAAGAGTACGAAAGGTTCCTACAAGAGAAACCAGCTCTAAACAACTCAGAAAAGAAAGAATAAAAAGTTTAACTCGTAATTGTTTATTTTTTTACTTGTATGGGCAAGCTGCAAGAATGAAGTCGACTATCTCGGTCTTTGTCTTGACCAGTTGGACTGCTCTTGCGAGTACGTCTGTTTTGCGGTCTCCAGCTGGTGTCTGACCTTCGTAATTGCGCATGTTCTTGAGAGCTCCAACTGTAAATGGCTGTAAGATGAAGAGTCTCTCAGACTGCTTGAGGTAGTCTTCACGGTCACGAACCGAATCTGTGGTACGAGTCGAATCGGTCGATTTGAGGGAAGAGAGTGAGAGCCTGTCTTCTTCCATTGGGTAGTAGCATACTCTTTGCGTAAGCGGTTCAGACCTTCCTCGAACTCTTGGTCTCTCTTGGATTGAGATTGGAATTGTGGGGCAGGGTTTTGCATAAACATCCAAGGGTTGGGGAAGTAAGGCATAGGCTGAGGAGGAGGGTAGTTCGGGAAGCCTTGTGGTGGGTAGTAACATTGAGGTGGAAATTGGTAGTAAATCGGAGGTACTTGCTGGAACTGAGGTTGCTGAGGAGACTGTTGTGGTTCTGCAGCTTTCGGTTTTCTGGTTGGGATATGGGCTCGGTTGGTGGGACGTCGGACATCTGTTTGTGGCTTAACCGTCGGAAGGAAAAACCTTTCCTGTCGGAAGGAAAAACCTTTCCTTTGGAAGGAAAAACTTTTCCTGTCGGAAGGAAAAACTTTTTCTGTCGGAAGGAAAACTTTTCTGAAGTTCGACCAAAAGTTCTCAATTTTCGAAAATTTGAATGGTTTACGGACGGACAACTGGAAGAGTCCTTCCTGTCGTCGGGAAAATTTTTCCAGTTGTCGGGAAAATTTTTTCCAGTTGTCGGGAAAATATTTTCCTGTCGGATGGAAGGACTCGGAATACCAGAAGGATTTGACGAGGCAATTTACCTTATAGAGATAAATGAAGTTGTTAAGCAGTACTTGCGCAGGGTAATGAAGCCCAAGGTCAAGTTCACCAGTATTTCTGGAAGGTCTACACTTCAGCTCGAGACTTCGACTGGAATTCCAATTCAAATACCAGACGGGACAGCCTACGACGACATAAAGGACGCCAAAAGAGAAGCTCTTGTTAAGTTCCTAAACAAACGTCCTTGGATAAAAATACCAAACAAGGAGAACCCCCTACCCCATATGAAATTGGCAATTCAGTCTCTCCTTCACTTCTCGGGTCAGCCGTTCTACATAACCTGTGAAGGCGACATCCAACCAGTTCAGTCAACCTTAACGTTTTGAGTAAAAACATTTTTTTTCATTTTTTGAATGAAGCAAGTTAAATTCGTCCCACACCAATCTCAATGGACCGATGAAGAGTTTCAAGCCATGGTTGAAGGCGTTGAGAACGACATAGACGGCGAACTTGAAGGAGCTCAAACCACAATTGCAACCAAAATTGCACAAGTCAAGGAACAGATAGCTCCACTTAAAGCTACCAAAGCTACTCTTGACCTCATGGATACTTACCGTTTAGAAGTAAAGAGTGGAATAAGACAATTAAAATTAAAACTTCTAAACTACGAAGCTATACTCCAAAAGTTAGCAGAAATGAGAAGACTTTACCAGAGCTACTTACATGTAAGGGACTTACCTTCAAGCAGTCCGACCAAAGATGAATTTTCTGACATTGTCCCAATTTTGTCCGAAAGTCAGCTCAGATGTTTCGAACTGCTCCCAACATATCCAGAATATGAACGTTTGCCTGAACTCTTCCGCAATCTCAAAAAACGTTTTTTGGTTCTCATGTTCGAAACTTTTATCGGAAGAGACAACAAACGTTCAGAAGAAGAACAAGATATTATTTTAAACTTGTTGTATGACTTAACCGTCATAACAAGCTTTTTGAAGTAAAACCGTCATTCTCAAACCACTTCATTTTTTCGATGTCCGAACAAGCACCGAAGCCGAACACAATGGCAGATGTCCTTTCAATGTTGCCAGACAAGCGCCCAGTTCAAATTCAAATTGCAATTGAAAGCTCATCTGACAAACACCGTTAAGACTCTCCAAAGTAGTCTTATGAAGAGATGACCAATCTCAAAGCCGATGTCCTCATGAACCAAGCTTCCAATGAGAAATGCCTGAACGATTTCACGGAAACCTTGCGCATTACGAGAGAGAGAACCGAGACCTTGCCAGACTCATCTACCGTTTCTTCGAAGAGATAGACGCCATCTGGAAGGTACTCGGAAAGGACAGAACCTCCAACACCGTAATTCGTGAACCAGAATTGAAGAAGGAATTGTCGAGGAGAAGAGGAAGAAGAGGAAGAAGAGAAAGAAGAAGAGAAACACGAAGAAAGGAAGTTTGGGCAACCCTTGTTGCCGATGACACTTACGAAATTTCCCAACCCTACCCATACCAAATCCGCAACAAGGGAGACAGGCAAGGTTCTTACCCCAGTCCTCAACAACTTGGGACACTTGAACCTTACCCTTCGGAATCGCGGTTCAATCTCCATGGGCAAGCTTGTCGCAATTCAATGGGTTCCAAATCCAGACAAGAAGACGAAGGTCAGACACATTGACGGTGACAAGCTCAACAACCGTAAGGAGAACCTCGAGTGGTTCTAAGAGTAAAAAAATTTTATTTTAGGGGGAAACCCCGAGTAAATTTAGGTGTTTATTTGGATAAGTATGTGAAATTAAGGTCAATTTGCAAAATTAGTTCCCGACCTTTGAATTGGACTCTTTCGTTCTCCCAGTTGCGTAGGAGGTCGTCCCAGAGGAGTTGGTAGATTTGCCAATCCAAGGACGATTTGTCCTCCCAGGCATTGAGGATGTACTGCTCGTAGAGTCTCATGACCTCTGCCTTGCACCAGACACCCTCTTCCTTGGAACGTAAGGCTTCTTCGAAGTGCTCGAATGCGATTGGCTGCTTGACCATCCGAAATGACACTTTTTGTACGTTTGGTCAATGTTCGTGTCTCGTGCCATAGTCGACGAAAATACAGACAAACAGGTTATATATGAGTTTGAGACCAAGAATGGTGTAACTCGACCTGTCCGATTCAAATTCGAATAAAAATTTTTTATTTCATGCAATGTTTTATTTCTGTGCCGTCTTCAAGTATGCCCCAGTACTTACGCTTGGAGAGGACATGAACTTCGGTGAAAATTTTGTCCAATTTGAATTGACCCATCTTTTCACCGACCATGCCCATTTCAATGAGTTTGTTGTACCCTTCTTCGTTCGTCATGAGTGCGTCAATGTTCTCATAGTAAACCTTCACTTTGGATTTGACTTCGGAGAAGAACTCATTGTAGTTGTCAAGGACTGCCTTTGCGAACTGAGGATAAGACCAATGTTCGACAATAGGTTTTACTGTGGTTACTAAGCCACCTTGACCTTGAGTAAATTCGTATTTCAAAACAAAAGGGGAGAACCTTTCAACAAAGTTGTCGACCTTCTCATAGTGTTTACTCTTCATCTTTTGAGGTTTTTTAATGGAATATCCCCATGTTGAATTCATAAGCAATTTGAGTGTCATTGCAAGTTTGGGGTTTGAAGCTTTCCTAATATCATACAGTTGTTGTATGACTTTTCCAACTGTATAGTTCCTTCCTGGGAACTCACCATCTTCGTTTGGAATTCCAGTCGGGATATATTGGACGAACCTCATGTATGCAGCGTTAAGGTCGACATAGTATATCTTTTCATCTGAGTCGAACTTGTCGCAACCAATGGGTCCAGTTCGTGGAAATTCAAGTGAGTCTCTTATCTTCTGAGAAACTTCGCCTGCTATCTCATAAACATCGTCGAAGCAACCTGTTTCATATAAAACCTTCTGACCTAACTCCGATGCTCTCCAATACAATTTGACGTCAATTGGATGTCTCAATGGAAGTTTGTTTATAGCATCTTGAAGTTCTTGCAACCTCATTGGAAGTTCTTCTGGTTCAGGTTGGTATCCGAACAATCCAACTCCTTTTGGAACAGTGTACTTCTTTTGTGCTATAACTTTGTCTGGAACAACTTTTGGTCTTGCTAACAATGAAAAGTTTGTTTCGTCTTTTGGTACAAAAGTTTCTGTCAGCTTGTCATCTGGAATTGGTTCCAACAAACCTTTCTCGAAAAGAATGTTTACAGCTCTGACAATGTTGCACTTGCCTTTTCCGAACAATGGGTTTGTAAGACTTTCGTTCAACATGAAGTGGTTGTGGACAATTGCAATCTTCAACCATGGTAAGTCTTTGTCAACAACATAGTCGTCATGTGAAGAACCTTTAGCTGTAGGTATGTTGACTCGGATATTGACATTTGCCAACGGTGCAATTTTTGCCAATTGACCTCTGAGAATGTACCTTGTCTTCACACATGACTCAAGATACTTCATCTTCTCTTCTGTAACAAGACCAGAGTTCCTGAGACATGTAAGAATGCAAGGTTCGTTGACAATTGTTTCAATTGAATTGTAAATTCCATACCTTGTCAAGTCAATGTCAGACTTATTTATGAAGGGGAAGTATCCAGCATGTTGTCTGACTGCTTGGGGTTAGGTTGGTACCATTCGAACTTGACACTTGCAATTCCTTCAATTGCATTCAAAATGTCTGAGTCGGAGTCAACCATTTGTTCTCTCTTTGTAGTCTTGAAAGCGTCAAGAAGCATTGCAGCTGTTGTGACATTGCCATGTGCATAGTAAATGTGACCATCCAAATCTGTTATGGTCAATCTGAGATTGTGTCCTTTCTTATTTCCGTCTTGAATTGCAGCAAGTACACCCATGAAGCCTTCTTTGTTCTTTCCTTCGTCAAAGTTTACTGTAAAGGTTCGACCAGATGTAATTTGACTTCTAACTTCACGGTACTTTTCATATGCATATCTTGTTCTTTCCATGGGAGCATGTTTGTCTTCACCTTTTCCTTTTTTCCTTCTCAAAGGATACAATTGTTCGTCATGTTTCCAATAGAATCTGGCAAAGCCGTCGTGTCCTTCAACTTGCGGTTCAGAAACATCGAAAGGCATGTCCATAAGACGTTCTTCTTCTAACCTCTCTAGTCTGTTTGGATAATTTGCGCGTGCTGTTTCCAATTCCATTTCGTAGCGAAGACCAGACAATTTGTCATAGACTTTTATGGGTCTTCCCTTCCTATATTTAAAATTCTTCGAAACTCTCCAACCATATCTTTGCAACTCTGCTTTTATTCTAGCAGACTTTCTATCCATTCTATATGGGGGCATTTTTATAAAAATAAAAAAATGTTTTTTTCTTTACTTAACATAACCGCCTGCTGCCATAAGTCTTTGACGCCAACCCATACCAGCTAATGAAGGTTGACTTGGTTTAGTTTGGAAACTAAACTTTGGTTTTGGTTTATCTTCCGTTTTTGGTTTCTCTTCTTCTATCGGTTTTTTCGTCACTTTTCGGTTCCTCTGACTTACTTCACTTGCAGGAACAGTTGTGTTGTCAACATCTTCATAAATATCATATGCCATTTGTTTTTGTTTTCCTTTCAACTTTTTGTGTTTGTTGTAAAGTTTAGAATATTTCGACTCTAAGTCAATGAGATGTTCTATAATGAACTGTTGGTCAGTGAAGTAAACTTTTCCATCTGTTGTCTCGAAAGCTCCTTCAGACTTCAATATTTTATTTGTGAGAGTCTGTTTCTTTTTGAGATACTAGCCGTTCCATTTCTATGAAAAGTGACTTTATAGTTAGGGTTTGTATTTCCAGACCTGGCACTTTCTATTATTGAATTTTTCTCTTCATCTGTAAGTTCTTTGACAGGTTTTGACAATGGTTCTGAACTTTTTTTTGTGGTGTCAAATCTACCGTTTCAACTTCTTCGGTCATTTCATCTCAGTAAAAAATTTTAGTTTGGTTTGTTTTCAACTGGTTGTTGTTGTTTTTTAAGTCGGTCTAAAACTTCCTGAGGTATAGGAAGAACTTGACAAACACGTTGTGTAACTGCTGGAAGTCGACAAATCCATCTTGAACCCATTTGTCTCAATGCTGTATTGTTCATTTCATCTCAGTAAAAAACTTTACATTCCCCACGTTTGAGGCGGTTGAGGTTGGTTATTGTTTACCCATTGTTGTGCATGGTTATATCCTCTGTTAAAGAATCTTTCACCTTGGTCCATATAGTGCCCTGCTTGGTTATAGTAGTCATTTGCTTTGTTATAGTAGTTTCCTGCTTGTCTTCCTACATTGTCCATCCATCCTTGAACTTTTCCTCTTGTTTCAGGATTTGGAATAAGATTTGCTGCATCTCGTGCTACATCCCAACCTTTCTGTACAGTTTGTATAATAGGTTGTGCTTTCTCTTTAAGTATACCTAATGTACTCAAAATCTTCCTTCCAACTCCAAATACACCTCTGGCTATTGTTCCCACTGCGGGCAAAAATCTGGATGCAACTCCTGCTAATGCGCCAAATAAACCCATTTCTTATATGGTAAAAAATGACGAATCCAAACAAGGACCCTATGTTTCTAAAGCAACAAAGAAAGCACTCATGGTAAAAATCTTTAGTTCAACACAAATGCTTGTTTATGGATATCTTGGAAAACATTCCGAGGTATAGAGAAGATGGACCACCATACTGGCTAATATTTGTCGGTCAAAACACAAGATACTGTGAAGCCATACCATTACAGTCCAAAAATATTTTAGATATCTTAGCAGCTTTGACAATATTCGTTGACAAATACCATCCAACAAAACTGACATCTGACTGTGAAAGTTCTTTCAAATCAGATGATGTAAAAAACTATCTGCGTTCAAAAAATGTAAACCAATATTTCATTGTCGACCAAAACCATTCTGCTCTTGGTGTCATTGACAGTTGTATAAAAATGTTAAGAGACTTAAACCAACCACAAGGTGGTGAAGCAAATGAAATGTCATATGACGACAAATATAGACACTTCTCCATGGCAAAGATGAGACAAGTTTTAAATATTTACAATAACCGTAAACAAAAAGGTTTGGGAAACCACTCCCCTGAAGAAATGAAAAACAACCCTGACTTAGAGAAAGACTATATATTTAATAGTTTAGTCAAAAGAGACAAACAAGAAAGAATGCCAGGCTTCAAACTTAAGAAAGGTGACAAAGTAAAATAGAAATACCTAGACGCGACCCATATGAAAATACTATTGACTATGACAACAATGGGAACCCGACAGGTACTCACATTCGTGTTCGTAAAAATAGAAGAAAGTATACAAGAGAATATTATGAAGTTTTAGGCAAACATGGCAAAATGTACAGACTGCAAGCAGAAGATAAAACTACTATTGTCAGACCTCGTTTCAAACTTGTCAAAGTTCAAGGTGGTATACTTTCAAAGACAGTTCCTAACAAATATAAGACAACTCCTGACGAATATGCTAAAGAAGTTGAAAATGACGACTAAGCATTTCTATACCATGCGTAAACTGTCATGTAAGGTGGCATGTAGTCTTTACTTTGTCCCGTTGTTTGTGTATATCCTGAAACGCGATGTGTATGGTTTCCATCTCCCTGAGTGTTACCCCAGAAACAATTTATAGCAAACTGAACGTTGTCTTTAACATCATATCCTTTACCTTTTTTCATTGCTGACCAATCCCAAAAATTATGCTTATGCCAACCTGCTTGAGATGTACTTAAATCTATGTAGTGACTGTGTGCAGGTAGATTTTCACCTGAAATCGTTTTACTTCCACCTGTTTCCTTTGAAGAGTTTGCACAATACAAAAACCTGTCGACTATTTGAGTCCAAGTTCCAAAACCAAGTACTACTTCTGGATTTGTTGAGTTCATTGACGTATAAATAGAGCCTATAGGATATAGTGTTTGAAGTATTTCTGTCTTTAACGTTTGAAGCTCTGTTTTGTCAGCTTTTTTATCTAACTCATCGTTAACATATGTTTTGTCAGCTTTTTTATCTAACTCATCGTTAACATATGTTTTGTCAGCTTTCTTATCATATAAATCTTGAGCAGTGAATTTAACATTGTTTTCATCCTCCATGACATAGACATTTCTACATCTAGTGTATTTCATCGTCGTTATGTCTTCATCCGATGTTAAACCTTGTGGAAAGTTAGGAGGTTTCCAATTTAATACATCCCCACCAGTTCCATCAGGTTCTTCAACCGTTCCTGCAATATTTTCTATACCAACAGTTGCGAAGAAATCGTGTGTATGTCCAACGTCACTTTTCTTGTTTAAGGTTTCTTGTAAGTTTGTAATATTTGCAATGGTATGTGTATGAGTCTTTTTAGAATATTCGTTTTCAGCTCTTGTCACTTCACTTGACATTTTATTGTCAACATATGTTTTGTCTGCTAGTTCAGGATGAGTATGTTCTTTCGTTGCATATGTTGCATCTGCTCTGTCATGTTCTTCTTGAACTTTTTCAATGACATACTCTTTGTCAGCTTTGTTGTCAACATCTGCTTTCAAAAGAAGTTCATTTATAGGTTTCTCGTTTAAAGTTCCTTTTGTTGGATTTATACAGACAGTATGGTTCTTATTGTCTTGAAACAGAAACTCATCTGTCATTGGGTTTAATGTCAGTTTTAAGTTTCCTTCTTTCAATGACTCAGATATCTTAGAATAGTTTGAAAAGTTTGTTGTGTTCTTATTTAGAGCTTGCAAAATGAGTTGTCGGTTGTGTTGTATTTCTCTCATAGACGCTGTTTCTTTCGACATTTTTATTCTAGATAAAATATGCTTTCAATAGAAAAAGAAAATTCAAGAGTTGCTACAACTAAACCATTAGATGAACTTTTTACTAATGTCGGTCAAAAGTTTGAGACAGAGACCGTAAAGCATGAAGGCTATCGTTTTGACTACCCACTAAGATGGTTAAGAGACCCATCCGTCACAAAAGCTGTTGGCTTTCGTAGAATGAAGTTTGTGTCTGTAGAAGATAAAAGTTTCCATTTATTGTAAGGTTTCATATAGATTATATATCTGAAGGGAAACGAAAAATGTGGGAAGAAATTGAGCTAATACAAGTTGACCTTTCATCTTCTCTACAGACTGCGTTAAAAAATATAGAAGATAAAATAAATTCATGTTATGCAAAATATGCTGATGAATATGCAAATACCGAGAGCACACTTTATGTGAGAATTGTATATGACAAACAAAATTCACAAGTGTCATTTCAAATCTACGAAAACAATCCAAATAAAGACGAACAAATATATACAGAATTCACTGCAATGTCATGGTATTATTTGCAAAGAATGTTAAATCAGAAAGTCGAACTTCCTTTAGCAAATATTTACAGTCGATATGCAAGAGATGAACCATATTTATTTAAAGATGTTTTCGACCCAGCTGCTATTATTGTTCATGCTTCATTTTCTGGCGCCCAAAACTCTTTCTTATGCTTGGCAAATGACTTTTACGAAAAACCTACAAAGTTATATGAACCACCAAGTGGAAGTATTTCAGACTTTCAAGTATGGTTTACTACAGATGGAAGAAAGAGAATAATTCCATTATACCACGCGTTTTACTTAGAACTTAGTTTCATATACAACTACTATCGAACGGTAAAAATATAATTTTTTAATACGGTTGAGGTGTTGGATTTGGTTGCCAACTAGACTGTGGTGCAGGTTCAGGCTGTTGTATAACAGGAGCTTGTTCTTCTGGTTCAGGGTCTTTAGGTATAATACCAACGAACTGACCTACTCTTTTACCAATATTTTTGACTCCGTTCCAAATTCCTCTTCCGACAGATTTTATTCCATTCCATATACCTCTTCCAACATTTCGAAAGAAGTTTCCTATCTTACTGAAGAAACCCATTTTACTATATGTAAAAATCTAATGTCCACCTAGTCTCTTACGTTTCCTGTTGAGTTCCATAGCATTCTTTAACTGGAGCTCATACATTCTGTTTCTCCTCTGGTAGAAAACATATTTGGGTCAACTCCTGTGTTCGCGTCATCTGCATAAAGTTGTTTATATCCCACTTCGGGGTTTGTATAAAACTCTTTCCATCTCATATTTGCATACCATGGTGGTAAGCCTAACGCAGCGTCATTTGACATGGCAGTTTGCATTTGTACATCTGTTGGCACTTGACATAGTTTGCCATTGCAGTTTGTATTCTAACTTCATTTGGAATATTCTCTGGGGTTTGGTTGTCCAGGTTGCTGTGCATTCGCTAAGTTCTGTGCGTCCATTTAATATTAGATAAAAATATCTCTTACGAGTACATATGCTGAACATTTGCTGGCATTGGTTCATCTTCATATTCTCTATATCTTTCTGCCACGTCAAATAAGTAAATGACACAATGGAAAAACCTAAAACAAGTAGTCCTATTTTCAAACCACATTTACTTACCAATAAAATTTCTTTGTTATGACACTTTCTCCAGTTTATGGGACCTCTCTCATATTCTATCTTATCGTATCTAAACTCATAGTCATGTATGTCCTCTAACCATCTCTCATGACACTTTCCAAACCACTTTTATCGGATGTAAAGTAAAAGCATGGATGGTTATGTAAAACGTCTAAAGTTTCTAAAGAGTCTCTCAAAGTCCAGTCTACTTGGTATTGAAAATCCCATGTGTTATAGAACGGCGGGTCCACTATAAAGAAAACATTTTCCTTGCCTTTATATTTTTCATACAACTCTGTCCAATGACATCTCACAAACTCTATACCCTCAATATATTTTTCTATGTCCTCTTTGAAAACATTTGTATAGTTAAGATATAAAACTTTTGACATAAGTGTTTCAATGTCATGAACTCTTATAGCACCACTATATAATAGTCTAGCAGATATACTATCCCAGTCTATATATTCTGCTTTTTTCAAAACCTCTCTCACAATATTTTTGTTATCTAATGGTATACGTTCCATCTTACCTATAGGTATCTTTTCTTTTAACTCTTTCAATATATTGTTTGTGTCTGGTATATGTTTGAGACGGTTCATATAGTTGTCGAAGTCATTGCATATAATCTTTGAGTCAGGAAATATTGTATGGCACAAATGAGATATATAGAAACTTCCACCGAACAAGTCTACAAATGTTAGACCATTCGGTAGTTTCTTAAGTTCTCTCAATAGAATATCTTTACATCTACTCTTATTTCCAAAGAAGGGTAACGGTGGTTTTGTAAAATTCATTTTATATACAATAAAAATGTTTTTTCCTGAAAAGTGACAGAAAAGTGACAAAACATCTTCGGGGCTAGAGGGCACGAAGTGCCTGGAAGCCCCAATACCTTTTTTTTTTTTTTTTTTTTTTTTTTTCTATCCTACAAAGGGTGTAAAATCATGATAATGTTTAGGAATAACATATTTGAAAAGAAAAAATAAATACCCAAAAAATCAAAAAATCATGAATATGGTACTCCAAATACAATTACCTGCAAAAATGTTAATGTCACATTCACTAATTGTAGCTTTTCCAATAACGTTAATTCTGCAGAGATCAATGTTTATGATAGGTATATTTATAATCATCCCACTTTAGATGATATTAATATCTCAGTAAACGTGCATAATATGTATTCATTCTTTGATATTGATCTACCACTTGACCATAATAATCATATATTTCAAGTATTTTTAAACATAAAAGATGTCCATCTTATATTAACCATCCCCTTGTTCAAACGAAACAACTTGTGATGCTTTACTTTAAGAAAAAATAATACCAAGTAAAAGCTTTTACTATGTGTATTTATATTTGCTAATTATCTCTAAGTAGGTGATGTGAATTATGTTTTTGATTGTTTTATTGATAGTCATGAAAATGTTAGAAGAGAATGAAATATTTGTCACTTTTTTATAAAAATTTTATGAAAGCTTCCAAAGTTCAGATGTTTGATAAACTCAACCAAGATTATAGTGATTATATATCAACTTATGACAAACTATATTGCATGGAAAACCTTAATGAAGCGCAGATTGCAGATCTTTTCACTGAAATGAAAAATGTATTGATTGAAAAGTACCATGTTTACCATATGCACCTAAGAAAAGAAATTATTACATTAACAAGATTCAGAACCAAGTATTTCAAATCATATGTTGACCTTTTAAATAAATTTAACGAAAATTACAATCCAAGAAAAAAAGATGAAGAACGATACAAATGTATCAAATCTTTTCTTGAACACATTCAAGAGAAACCTATTTTAACTCACATAATGAATGATGATATTGAGAAATTCATTTCAATAACAAACACAAGTGATTTTGATAAAGATCAAAAGATAAATGATGAAATGCACGAATTCACTCTTCTTGAAGCTTGTTGTTTTCATGGAGCAGTTCAGTGTTTCAAGTATTGCATATCAGAGTTTAAATCTGAAATAACAGATCAATGCATAAATTATTCCTTTTTAAGTGGTAATACTGAAATAATCCACATATGTCATCAAGGACGAACACCAAATAAAGAATGGATGGATTATGCTATTTTATCACATAAATTTGATCTCATTACGTATTTATCTGATACATTTAACATGGAAATTGATCCGAAAGTATGTGCAAAATATCACAACCTAACAGCATTCAATGCTTTTATTGATCAGAGCGATGACATTGAAAGGAAACTTATTTATACTGCTAAATTTAATTTGCAAAGACTCTTTGATTTCTTCCTTTCTCGCACAAAAATTGAAATCAAAAAAGATACATCGAGTATGATTCTATTTTACGCCACTAAAAATTATAATCTTCGGATGGCAGATAAAGCAATTTCACTTGGAGCAGATGTCAATTGGGTGAATAAATTTAACTCCATCTTAAGTACTGCAGCAGCAAGAAATGCGGTTAAAATATGTGAATTGTTAATTGATCATGGTGCAGATATCAATGCAGATGTAATAAATAAACCATTGTTTGTAACTTCAGAGTATAACTCTGCTCAAGTGTGTTCTATCTTATGCAAGTGCGGTGCAAATGTTACAGAAAAAGGTTGGAATAATGGTAAAACTCCTTTGCATGTTGCAGCATTTTATGATTCTGTTGATGTTTGCAAAATTTTACTTAATCATGGTGTTGATGTTAATATAGGGTGTCCAAAGGTGTGTTTAGCACAAACCTGAATACTGCAAATAGAAATAAACAAGTTACATATATATAAAGTTTATTTAAATATAATCACCATTGGATTCAATCACGCGTTCGCAGCGATCGATCCAGGCTTGAAAGACACGCTTTAAATCATCATGAGAAAATTGCTCAAATTGCTCTCTTACAAAATTTTCAAGATCATCTGGACTCGCAAATTCGCGTCCTTCAGCTCTCTTTTTTAGCGTGCCGAATAAATAAAAGTCAGAGGGTGCAATATCAGGTGAATAAATTGGGTTTGGAACAACTTTGACATTGTTTTCCAACAAGTAATTCATTACCTTATGACTTTTGTGAACTCTTGAATTATCAAAATGAATTGCAAACTTTTGTTTTTGTTGTTTGGATTTCTCAAACTCATCAGAATTGATAATCTGAGTAAGAACATTGTCAATTAGATACTGAGCATTCATCGTATTAGGTTTTTGAAGAATATCAATTGCGATGATGCCATTCACGCCCAAAAAACCGACAACATCATCATTGGTGTGTCAATTTTTTTCTTCGGGAATGTTTGCGGATTTTCATCCTTCGGGATCCACATGATTTTGGCTTCTGTTGCATATTGAAACCAAGACTCGTCCCCTGTTACTAAAAAGCGAAACTTCTTGGATTGATACGCACCCAATATAGAGAGGAGCTCTTTCGAAGATTGGACTCTAGATTTTTTTTTAACTGAATTAAGGTTGTGCGGAACCCAACGTGTATACGCTAGTTTGTAGTTCAAATAATTGTGCAGATAATAACTGACTGTTGTACGTGGTATCTTTGTCATCTCCTCTATCCTTCTGAGTGATGCTCTTGGGTCTTCATCTAGCGCTTGAAGAATTGCTTTGATTTTTCTTTGATCCGGCGATTTTTTGTCAATTTTTATGATGGGCCGCCTTTTTGTTCATGAAGTGATACATCCTAACATGATACGTTACAGTGGAATAGCTAGGAGCATCCATACCGAAGCATTTTACCAATGTCTCGTAGATTTTTTACAGTCTTTGCATTTTTTTGCAAGAGCGAGGATGTTTTCTTTATGATTCATTAAAAAAATGAAAAAAACCCCGCCAAAATTTCCCGCGAAACCGCCTCTTGTCTCAAAATTCATTTTATATCCCGGCATGGCGCCAAAATACAACATACTCATCATATACATATATTCATATTTTTTATTATATATTTATAATCAGCATATATCTCCTTTAATAGTCTCATATAGAGCGCTGTGCTAAACGCACCTTTGGACACCCTATATACCAGATGAAATAAGAGAGACTCCTTTACATGATGCTTCAAGAAACAACTCTATCAATACCACAAAATTCTTATTAAGTCGTGGTGCAAATCCTGAAGCAGAAACTATATGGGGATGTTCTGCATTTGAAGTTGATAGTGGAGAAGCTTCTCATATTATCTACTCAAAGTACAATATTATTCAAGAAAAAAGAGAAAAATCAAAGAAACAATTTAAAAGAGGAAAAAGAAGATATTAATCTATTTTTCATTTCCAATCCAATATTTTCTCAAAAAAAAATTAAAACCACATCTAAAATATACTTTATAATCTCCTTATCAAAGTTTCTAATCTCTCAACTTTTGAAATGATTATGTGTGAAAATATTTCAAATAATAATTTTGATATTTTTGATAAATTTGTAAAAACAAACCATCTAATATAGATGATCTCAGAATCTATGCTAGAATTTCAATCAACTATATGGTTTTCAAGATCAATGACGATTAAACCGGTTTTGTTTCCTTTTTAGGCAAAAATTTTGTTTTGACAAATTGTGCGGCCTGGAACGTTTGATGTAACTTTAGTCCATTCGAATGTCTCAAGGCTAAGTTTGTAGAGGTCTCCGTGGCATACATTCTCTGTATTTCCGCCCCAAATGACAATAGATTTGTCAAAAAGTGTCATGACACAATGGCAGCGCGGACAAGGTTCTCCAATCATTCATTCATAAATACATAAAATTTGAAATAGTTCATGCTATCCTACAAAATAGGTAAAGTAATGATAGTGTTTAGGAATAACATATTTGAAACGAAAAATCAAATACCGAATATAATCAAAGAAACATTCATCTCATTATTTATTTGCTCCAATAATATTTATACCAATCACAAATTATGCACTTCAATGATATTTTTAAACCTTTTCCCGCAATTATAAAATCAAATTTGTCTTGAAAGTTTGAAACTGTTACTATTTATGAGTACTATTAATACTAGTTGATTTTATAACTTTAACATTGTTGATTTGACTTATTTGTTTGCATTAATATTAATATTTTCGGCCAACGCCATTCAGATTTATTTACCTGAAATTTCCATTATCTATTCTTCGTCTTGACTTTCTGTCTGATATCTGGACATGCTTTTATAATACCTCTGATCCTGAAATAGAGAAAAATGAAAAATATACAACAACAGCACTTAATCCAACAGAAAATATTTTTAATTACCAACTTGACTTATGTCAATTCATAGAACTTTCAAATTCAGCAATAAATTTCATTCAAATTAATAATATCAGAATCCTCCATAGTCATTGCGAAATTATTTCATGTACAAATACAAAATCCGGTGGAGCTATTCGCTTTTTGGGTAATAACTCCATTGTTCAATATAAATTTAAAGCAAAAAACTGTTCATTAGCAGACCATGGATTAGGGCAGTATTGTTATTGTGTTCTAAAGTCAAAAAACATCAGTTATTCATATTATGCTTCTATTTCAGAATGCGGAAATTTAGAACCAAATAATAATACTGTTTATTGTTCATCAGGAGGAAAATCACTTTTTATTAACTCAAATGTTAGTTCTAATAAAGCAAGTTCAACTCCTGGAATATATATTGGTTCTCCAGAACCAGGATCAACTACAGGATATTCTAATTTCATTAACAACACAGGAGATGTAAATTTATGTCTTAATTATCAAGGAGATGATATTACTCTACATCAAATTGACACAAAATATTGCAACATCATTAATAATTCTGTTGAAGAAGGATATAGTACTTCAAATACAATTTACTGCTTTGGAGTTAATGCCACATTCACTAATTGTAGCTTTTCCAATAACGGCAATAATAATATTAAACTATTTTATAACAATCCTTATAATCCTGCAATGATTAATGTTTATGATAGTTATATTTATAATCAACCTACTATAGGAGATATTAATATCACAGAAAATATTTTTAAAATAATTTACCCAGATTTTCCTTACTTTTACCACCCCTCTAAAGCTGGGGACACCGCCTATCGTTGGGAGTAGCTATTAAATAGAACCACCAAGGGTATTTTTCGAACTGCCGGTGTAGTGTAGTGGAAACATCCGACATAATGATGCATTATGCCAAGGTTTGATTCCCATTTAGCCAATTTTTTTCTTTTTTTGGATCATGAATTTTTTTTGGGTCACTATAAGATTTGTTTCATGTTCTAAATCTGCTGCATATGTAATCTATTTTTATTTACCTATTTTTTACAAATCTATTGGATTGCCAAATTTGAATATATTTAAAATCATAAAACTCCAAAAAAACTATAAATATATGTTTTATGCATAGTGCTGATACTCAAATATCAGATTACTTAGATCCATGAATAATATCCGAATTTTTTTTCTTAAAATTAAACTTCAAAACTTCTTGCAATCTTATTCTTCATCAATTGTAAATTTTTAAAACCATTTTTTAAAATAATTTTGCGTAAATTTTATTCTCATGTTGTTTTAATCGAAAATTGATACATTTTCAAAAAAATAATATTGACTTATGAAATTCATTTTTAAGGTGAAATAGTATTGTTTTTATTAAAGTATATGAATAATATATAAAAAATTAATGAATAATATAAGCAGATTTTTAGTTTACAAAACAAATATGAGCAATGCAATTTCAAACTTTTGCTGGCAATTTCGATATTGCTCAAGTTTGTAGTATTTGTGATACCTATAACATCGGCTTAATCAAAATTCGATTTTTCTTATGAGTTATTGAGAAAATTTGATTGCAATGAGAAGGATTTCGACGTTTTTGATAAACTAAGAGCTGAGCTTTAGGGGTTCAGTTCATTTATGGCTGTAGTTTGATGCGTAGATCTCTTTTTTATTGTAAATTCTTTCAGCATGGAGATCGAGAATGAATCTTTTGAGAACTTTATGAGTTTTTACACCCGTAAAGAGGTCCTTCGAGGAAAGATAGTCCAGATTACATGAAGATGTGGGTTAACCAAAAAAATCCGATGGTTTCCCCATATTTATGTAGATCTTCGAAAAAATGAGCACCAAAAAAGCCAAAAAATAGGCTTTTTATTGGATTTGTACACTAGATCAATAACCTATTTAGGATCTGACACTCTTTTTAGCCAGAGATATGAGGTCCTTTCTAGGAAAACGATCTATTCATCCATAAAAAAAATGAATTATCGTTTTCCCCAGAAATTACATGGGGAGTGGTAAAAGTAAGGAAAATCTGGGTATATACATTTTTGAATATTGATCTACCACTTGACCAATTTTGTTCTATTTTTGAACAAAAAAGATGTCGATCTTTCATTAATCATCCTGTTGTTCAAACGAAACAACTTGTGATGCTTTACCTAAAGAAAAAATAATACTAAATAAAAATAAAAGATCAAATTTACTCTTTTTTTCTTATCATCATTATAAATTTATTTTTATAGTAAACAATCTCAGTTGTGAAACTCATCAATTATAAGAAAGATGCATGAGACATAAACTACCTCAAAAAAATCTCATTAGAGAAATCTCTCAAAATATAATGTCTAAACCTCATTACTCGATTTTGAATGAGATGGTAAAGCTCTTGATGTTTAATTTGAGAGCTTATTTTCTATGAGATGACTATATATATATAGAAAGAAGATGATTTTATATATAAAAGAAAAGATAATATTAATATAATTAAATTTTTTACAACAACAAATTATCAGTTCAATTATTTGTGTCTGAGAATGTCAAGCATATCATCTCTCATGTGTAAGAAACCAAGTGCTTCACTAATAGATATAGTGTGTACATTTGGTGGATCACTTGAAGGATAGCCTAAACAGTAAACAATTTCTCTTTCTTTTTCATTGTACAAGTAATTACAGCCATATGCATTTGGAATGTTGAATAATCCTAATTTATCAATGTATCCATCTTCTGGTGATGTAGTAGTTCCATCTGGACTCAGGAAGAAGATGAACCACCACATCTTATCTAAGTCTAAACAATAGACTAAATCATAAACTTCTTTCTCGATTTTCTGTCCTCCGAAAAGGAAGACGAACTTGTCGGTGGAAACCATGTTTCCGGACATGACTGTCATGTCGGGATTGCAGCCAATCGTGTCTCGAACTTCAACGGTATCGTTTTCAAGGTCAATGACGATTAAACCGGTTTTGTTTCCTCCATAGGCAAAAATTTTGTTTCGTGAAACACAATATGGAACGCCTGTGCGGCCTGGAACATTTGATGTAACTTTAGTCCATTCGAATGTCTCAAGGCTAAGTTTGTAAAGGTCTCCGTGGCATACATTCTCTGTATTTCCGCCCCAAATGACAATAGATTTGTCAAAAAGTGTCATGACACAATGGCAACGCGGACAAGGTTCTTCTCCGGTAGTTTCGATACGAGAAACGACACCTGTGGTAATGTCGATGCGGTGTAAGTCTGAGTAATATTCGTTATTACAAAATCCGCCGAATAAAATTATATTATTGGCGATGAACACCGCTTTGGTTCCAGTACGTGGGGAAACAACGTCTCCTGTAAGATTAAGTCTATTCCATTTGTTTGTTTTGAGGTTGTAGAACCACACGTCGTCACACAATCCTTTATTTTCTGTTATACCGTAGCCAATGAAAAATCCGTCAAGTTCTGGAACATTGACACAGAATGCGTCCTTTCTAGGTGTTGGAGTAATTGATTCTGGGAATTTTGCTGACCAATATCCGGTAAATCCGGATTTTAATTGAGTATTTCTTTGCGATTTCAAAATAGTTACTTGCTGATCGGATATTGTAGAGTATTGAGCAGGTTTTGGAAGGATACTAGGCCTCCCTTGAATTGCAAAATGCATACTGAAAATCCCTGTCACTTTTTTACTGGAAATCTTATAAATTGTTGTTGCGCAATCAGCTCTTAATTTCACGCAAGAATATTATACTGTGAACTCAAATAATAAGGAGATATGCAAATTATTCACCAAAATTTTCTGTCTCAAATTTTGGCCTTGAAGAATCTCATTAATCTTCTATCAATGGCAACAAATTATGGAGTGTATATGATTGATGCAGATCCAAATCAAAATTGAAGCGAAATATAATGATTGAGAAATTAAAATCTTAAATACCGCTTAAAATCAAAGTAAATTGTGACGGTTGGTTGGTTTATAGTTGTTGATGCAAATTAAACTAAGTTCTAGAGAATCAAATTGTTCATCTTGAGATTTCAATTAAGTCTAGACACTTTATCAATAAATTTCATATATAGCACAAATCAGATCGTCAAACTTTATAATATTGTAATATAACTATCTTGTAATTTGATCATATTTGATGAATTTGCATAATTGAGATATATTCTCGCAATATAAAACATGTGTACACATTATTTCATTCGTGGGTGTTTTATTCGTATTATAGAATTCAATTTAACTCAATAATCTTGTATCAATTTTATGATTTCAAGCAATGGCATCAATTATGCGCTCACATTTGTGCTCTCAATAATGTACATTATTCATATATCGATGTTACTAAATCATTAATGACTTTGCTCAGTGTGGTTGAGGAATAAAACACGTTACAACAAAATACGTTTTTTTATTCTATTAGGGTCCAAATTCTGAAATAAAAAGGGGGAATATTATTCAAATGTCAGGCGGAGCAGTAAATCAGCCAGAGAGGGTTCTCCGCAGGATATTTGAATTAGTGAATCAAATGAGGAACGAATACGGTCTTCATACACTGATTTTTAGCAAAGAACTCTCTTTTCTCGCAGGAACACATTCGATCGATATGTCCAGGCGAGAAGTTCCGTTTGGACATGCAAATTACCTTGTAAGAGAGTCCCAAGTTCCTCTTGCACTCGCTTTTTCTGAAAATGTCGCAACTTGCGATGCGTGTGATGATCCAGGAAAAGCAGTAATGCTGTACTGGCTGAAAAAATCATCATGTTTTTCGAGAATCCAAGGTGAATATACGCATACTGGCATTGGTGTTGCAGAAAATACAAAGGGCCAATGGTTTTGCACACAGATTTTTGCAACTTTTAAAACAAAGATATCAAAGAAAGATGGAATCCTCGTAATGTCAAGATACGTTAACAATCAGCGCAGAAAAAACAATCTGCCACCCTTAATAATTACAATCTCACCATGTTCAAGGCTTTTGCAATATAGGCAATCAAAATCATCGAATTTATCTGATCTGAATACTCTTGTCATCAAAAACTCATTTGAAAATTGCGTCGAAGCGAATTTTATTTTTGAAAAAGTTGCAAAAACAGATATATGTCCATTAGAAGATTTTCTCAAAGCATTACAAGAAAATAAAGCTCATAGCAAGACAATTCTCAAAGATTATACACATGTTTCTTTTGTATTTGATTCGATCTCGGAAAAAGACTTCGGATGCGCATTACTATTTGCAAAATGCAATCCATCTAAAGTAAAGATACCACATATGTACGCTCCTTATCCAAATGGTGCCAAAATGCTTTTATTATTAAATGATTACCGAAGTTATAAAGGAATACACCCTGTTATTATGTCTCTTCAGTGGTGTGAAATATCCCAAATGTATTGTGATAAGTTACATAACGAAGACATTGATTTAGAAACCAGGAAGGTAAAACAACGAATTCATAAGCTATTTCCGATGTCCAGAGCTAATGTTGGTATTTACCTTACACCATGGACACCAGATCCTCTCCAGGAAATCTTTTTGATGTGGATTTCTAATTTGAACACAAAACTTGCCATTCTTGATCCTGATTTCAATGTATTTGGGTTCGGAATTGCATTTGAACCCGAAAAATATGTTTATTCAACTCGTGTAATCGGATTCAGATCTCTTCAAGAAGATAAAGTCACAGAAGAAATGTTTTGCATGAAAAATAGATTCCCTTACCAACTTGGAAACCTTACCTCGGATGATGACGATGATTCTACTAATTGTAATGTCACATCTTTTGTTCAACTTCCTAATTTTCCAAATTTAGCTTAATTTGTATGTTATATATATTTATATTATAATTTTTACCATGTACTTATGTTATTAAATACATCATTTTTAAAAAATCACATTTATTGAGTCAATTTTTTTGAAAATTTTTAAAAGTGACAATAATTCAGATACAAAAAATTAACCATAAAAAATTTTAAACGTTGATTCAATACTTTACAAAATTAATGAAAGTAGCTTTAAAAAGCAACCTGATAGTATGCTCAATAAAATTTATGTGTGTAAAAAATTCTGGAGAATTTTTTAATGATTTCAAGAAAGCATTTTTCATAGCTTGTCTATTTATAATAAGGTTGTAATGCTTATACCTTTGGTTGTCTTTATATAAGAACTAAAAAAACTGAAAGATCTAAAAATAAAAGGTATGTATTTCACTCAAAACAACGTTTTAAAACCTTTTATGGTTAATTAATATCTAGTTCATGATATGTGGATAATTCCGTATCATATTAATAGCTCATAAGCTCAAATTATACAAAAAATAAAAATAATTTAAATGAACTATCGCATTATATATGAATTGTATCTCATCTGGAAGAGTATATTAATGTATGAGAGCCAGATGTCCTGTATTGTATTTCATATCACCTCATGGTCACAATTGAAAAAATGAGAGGAAGCCAGACGGTTTTTAAAAATTTTAAAAATTTTCGAGATTTTTTTTCAAAAATTTTTTATTCTTTGACAACACCATGTGTATAGCCACTTCCAAAAATTTTCATTTAATTATTGAATTTGATTCAATATTCCATTCATTTTTGAAAGCCCTTTCAAATCAATTGAAAAATAAAGATGTCTGAAAATATAGAGCACCACGTCAGCTTAGAGCTTAAGCTGAAGAAAGAGTTAATGATGCAGTATAGGGGTCTATTTGACCCTATCCAATCAAAAGTAATTTCCGCTGCAGGCGGCAAATCCTATAACGAATTAAGAAAAATACAAGCTTGCGTAAAGCAAGCATTACGAATTAATACCAAGAGAGTGAACTGGAGAACTCGTGATGGTATATTGCTCTGGTTTTGCGAAAACTGGTCTCAAATTGCACCATTTTTAGAAACCCTAAAATCTCAGCCGAGCAAAGCGAGTTCCCAAATAAATTCTCTTTCTGAAGTTTCTTCTCAAATGAAGGACTATCAGATAAATCTTGCGGAAGACTACTTTTGTAGCTTCATTGATGATGATTCACAATGCGAAGTGATGACTCCTGAAGTAACAGAAGCAGTTAATGTTTGAATATCTAATAACATGGATCAGGCTAAAAATACTAGCCAAGCTATGTAAAACTTAGCGTTTAAGTTAATTTGAGATAATTATTTTATTTCAACATCAATTAGTATGTTTCTCAAGGATTTATTAATTCCATTAGCATACTAATCAATGTATGATCCAAGAATTATTCAAACATTATTCTCATTAGGAATTATTTTGAATATTATGTTAAGTTTTTTTATTGATTCCAAAGAAAGCTGTGCATAATCTTCATGATGTACAGTAAGATTATTTTGGCATCTGATTTTTTTTAATATTTTTTCAAAAATATTTTTTCCATATAGAATATAATTTTTACCAGCAAAAAGAAACTTTCTTCAAAAAATCCATTTTAGTAGAAGGAATCCTGTATTTGACTATTAATTTCATTTTCAAATTCTTGAATAGACAAATTGTTTAAAGATTCAATATTTTCGTTATCAGGATGAAACTTTTGAAATCCCTCAAATTAAAGCTTTCCTGATAGCGGGAATTTTTTTACCATCATTTTGTGATTTGAAACCTGGAAATAGTGAAACGTTTTAGGAAATATCAATATGCATTTAAATCACTGACAGACAATCTGTTTCCAATCTAAAATATTTCCATCAGCTTCTTACCCTTGTTAGCATTGAGTCAAGCTGTTTTCATTCATATTCTTGTATGGATATTAAGGTATCCAAATGTAATTTAGTTCTTTGGAAAGCAGAAAAATTAATCAAATAAAATTCGAGAATATATTAATATTTGTGCATGATAATAAACAAAAACGCAGGCTAGGCAGTTAAAACTAAATTAAACCTCAGCTGTTCTGAATCTATGACAAAAAATCAAAATATTAATTTAAAAATAACCTATTTACATTAAAATTATTGATCAAGTAAAGAAAAATTAATATACAAATCATCATTATATCATTAATGTCTTAATGGTGATGATGATGAGAACGTTTCTTTTCTTCTGAGGCTTGTTCGGCAGATTTCTTGAATTTCTTTGGCTGGTAATCTTCTAAACCAAGTTCATTAGCAAAATTCTTAACAGTTTTCTCAAATTTACGCTGGCCGAGCTTATGGGATGTTTCTAGCATGTTTTCCCATGATCTTTCAATTTCAGTACGTCTAGCATATCCTGTTTTGTTTGGAAGTTCTGGATACTCGGTTCTCATTGTGGCTAAAGTTTCAACCATCTTATTTGACTTAAGAAATGCAATGCAATACTTTAAAGCTTCCATAAATGCTTTATCGTTAACTGTGTATTTAATATCTGGCTCGAGATGATTAAAAACTGTTGCATCTGATTCTGCTGCAAGATCTGCTGTCATACGAAGATATTCAGCATATAATAAGTTATTTCCACCATTTCTCTCAATATATTGTGCAGTGAGTTCGTCGAGATCTTCTTGTTTATCAAGGAACTCTCCGCTCATAGTTATTTTTTGCGTTTTTTTACGTTACCTATTGAAAATATAATGATGTCTATTATGTACTAGAAATTTTAGTTAAATTAACTTTTCATATGCACTCCTTCGTGAAAACACGAAATCTGCTCAAGATGAAGAACAATTCCGAACAATTGTTCATATTTCTGAGATGGATAGAAAGCATTCGAGATGCCAATCCATAATTAGTGTTATTCAAGTTCGGGCTCTCTCCAGAAAGTGAAAATATCTTTCAATAATTTTCACTTTGCTCAAATAGAAATTGACGCGCATGAGGTTGACATTCTTATCATGGGTCTAATGAAAAACACGTTTACTGAAAAATATAGAAACTCAAATCCAAATATTCAAGCATGCGAATAAATTTTTGTACTAATCATCTGGGTGACCAGCATAAGTATCACTGATCTAGAATTGGCATATCACATGATTCAGTTTCATGGGAAAATTTACAATGATAGTAGTATATATGACGGGTTTTGTGACTTTTTTTGTAAACGTAAGAATTCATACATTTTTGAGCGATTTTGTATCATTTTTTTTTACATATGAAGTAAAAAATGTATGATTTTTACGGTTTTTATTCTTACGTTTTTGAATAAATCAAGATTTAAAAATTTTCAGAATCGTAAGAAATTTTCACTAAACCCATACATAATGAAATAAAAATAAAAAAAAATAAAAAAAATAAACTTTAAAAATTCATGTTTTACATTTTTTGAATAATTTATTTTTTTAATTCGTAAGAAAATGAGTGTCAAGACTAACGACGTTAAAAAATTGGGATTCACAAACGAGGAAATAAAGGATATATTAGAGGAGGCGAGTTATGAAGTTAATAATATTATTTAAGAAATTGTCAAAAATTCGCGGAGTTATTAAATGATTTAGATTATGATGGAAAAATGAATAAAGATGATGTTATAAATTTCTTATATCCCACATCTGAAGAAGAAAAACCTAAAGAACCTGATGTTTTCCCTGAATATTATGAAGAACGGATTAAAGATGATGAATATGATGAAATTGAAAGACTGGAAAAAATAAGAGATGAAATAGATGAAAAAATTAAGGAATTAAGAGAAGTTGAAAAATATAATGAGAATGAAGTAGAGGGTTTAATGAATATCCCAGCTTCAGAATCAGAAGTTCAAAAATCTCATGAAGAAAGATATAAAAATTACTTTTGGAATCTACTAAAAATTTATTAGATGGTGAAATAGATGAAACACTTTCAGAAGAAGGCACAAAATTTATTCATAAACATAAGTTACAATTTATTGACGATGGAGATTATCCATGTATATTACTTTCACCTCCTCTTGATTCTGAAAAATTCAAAAAAGCACTGAAAAATGTAACATATGCAAACAATACGATTAAGAAAGAAGACCATGATATTTACACAAATTATTATTTAAATAAATGTACAGGTGTTGATAAAGTTTTTGATTTGTTAGATAAAATATCAAAAGAAACAATTGGTACATATAAAATTTTATGCGATTGTGGTTTCATTATTGAAGATACTACTAATGTTTCATATGAAAGAACAGCACCGAAGGAAGACGAAGTTGAAAGTCTATACCATTCGTTATTAAGAATATAAAAGATATGAAAACTTATAAACATTATATTTATTCATTTATTTCAGAAAAAATGGAAGCAACCCATAAAACATCATCTCATCATTTTATAGCTATTCATACATTCCTTTTCAAAGTTGTGAAATTAAATAAGACAGGAATTAGATTTAATGTATCAGGGTACGCATTCTTGAGTAAATTAAAATGTATTCGTCACGTCGCAGATGATAAAAATTTATGTGTTCTTAATTCATTTTATGGCTTTAGCCCTGGCACTTGCCCTGGACTTTAAAAAAATAAACTTTATTTTTATTTATTTTTTAATTTTTTATTCTTACATAAATGAAAAAAACGGAACAGCTAAAAATGAATGATAATCAAATAAGAGCCGAAGGTAGAAGGTTATTTAAACGCTTCTATAACATTCCTGATGGTGTTAATCCTAAAACTCGTAGAAGTTATTTAAATGAAGCCATAGATGCATATGAAGGATTTGACATTTCATCAGAAAGTGAGAGGTTAGCAAGAATGTTAAACGTTAATATTGATTTTTTATTATTGTGACCCTCAACAGAAGACGTAGACAGACATTAACAAGGTAGACTTTCCATTAGTGGAATCAATAATGATAGATCCAGAATTTGAAACAGTAAATATTTTATTAACACAGAGTCCATGTGGAAAACTTCACGCTGACAGAATTACAGACGTTGAAGCACTCACAGGATATAAAGTTTGCCCCTTTTGCAAAGAAGAAGTATATTCTATCCGTGATGACCCAGAAAGGAAAAACCAAAGAAGATTTTTAAAACATTGTGAGAAATGTAAAGAAAATAATGGAAGATTAATTCAAGACGTTCAATTGCAAAACACACAACAACCATATGCACCACATATCACGAAACAGAAGATATATCAATGGCTATTAGCTCACAATTTGCAGGAATATTATAAACCAACAAGATATTATATTACTTTTGACTTCGAAACATTAGAGACTAAAGAAGAACTTCAACTTTCTGAATGTGCAACTTTGAACGCTTACTTAAAACCATTTATGGTATCATCAACTGTCAAAATAAAGCCGCAAACGGACTCTTTGAGTCCTGAAGGTCTTTCAGACCGAAGCGGCGAGGTCGTAGACCGTGATAAAACATTTACGAGGAATTTTTGCTTAACATCAAGTGATTCGTTCATCTCTGATTGGATTGAATTTTTATTTTCAACCTGTTCATTAGTTGCTAAATCAAATATTGAACAATATGAAGAATTAATGAAGCGCAAACGGACCAAACGGCGGGGACTTTGTCCCATACATTAAATGAAACAGAAGGAAGCATTTAAAGAACTTCTAGATGAGGAATTCAATAAAGTGAATATCATAGGTTTTAATTCGGGAAAGTTTGATTTAAATTTAATTCTTCGTGATTTAAACACTGCAAAATGGAAAATAAAATCAATGCTGGGTCTTCTTCTCAATTTAAGCAAATCATTGTAAAGAAAACAAACTGTCCATATGAATTAAGATTTATTGACATCAGAAATTATATAGCGGGTGGGACATTAGACCAATTCACTCAAGATTTCGGAAACAATAAATCACGTGTTAAATCCTTTTTCCCTTATCAATTCATCACGGGAAAATTACGAAGATGAATTATATAAAGAGGAACCATTCACGAAGATTCATTTTATTCAGCATTAACTCAAGAAACAATATCCGATTCAGATTATCAAATATATCTCAATGATGCTAAAAATTTTGAATAGATTAGATAATATTTTATTCATTATTGCAATAAAGACGTTGAAATTATGATTGACCCAATTGATAAAATTATTGAAGAAACATTTGTTTATAAAATTGACATGCTTCATAATCTTTCTTTATCATCGAATGCATCAATGATTCGTTACGCGTTAGCATATAAGAACTTCAATCCTAACGAAACATATCCAGAAGAAGAAAATGTGGAATCAAGTTTTGAATTAACAAAAAAGTATTGGAAATAAAAATTGATTCATATAAGAAACAAGATGAAAAAGCAGAAAGGGATACTAAAAACAATGTTTCAATGGATGACTATCAATACTATCACGATTTAATCCTTTCATCTAAATGCAAAATGTGTGGTAAAGCGTTTACATATGCTAATAAACCAACATTAGATAGAATCGATAATGAAAAACCACATACCAAAGAAAATTGTCAGTTAATGTGTTGTTATTGCAATGTCGTAAAATCAAATAAAGATGAAGATGTTCAACGTTTAAGAATCAATTTAAGAAATTATACATTAAAAAATAATTTACCAATGACTTTAGATTCAGTTGAAGCTTATCACATTCTCCGTAATGGAATTACTGGTGGTTTATCAAATGTTCAACATAGAGTAAATCTTAAAGGAATCACGCACATTAATAAAACTTTCATATAATCCAGAAACTAAAACTGTATCAAATGAGGACACCACCAATATATGACTCATTTTGTTGGTGTTGATTTTAATTCATTATATCCTTCATCATTTTCATCTAATCCTCATGATTTCATTCAATATACTGACCATAAAATGTATATGCCGGGAAGATTGAATGGTGTTTATCATTTGTGATACAGCAACAAAGAAAGCAAAAGCACTGGGAATAATTAGAAAGAAAAATACTTTATTCGTGGCTGAAGTAAAGGGTCACATTGATGAAAAATACATTAATGATTACATAAACTTTTTACCAATAATAAGAAACTTAGATATTATCACAGATGAAAAAACAATTGGCAGTTTTATGTATAATTACATGAAATCAAACAATCTACCAGTTGACCAGAAACAAAGAAAATTAACTCAGTTATTCAACACACAACCAATATCAACCATTTTCTTCTTATTATCTTTGGTATCTAATAGACAGAAGATTTCATTTTATCATTGATGACATTCAATCAATTTTAACATTTACTAAAAACACTTGTTTTAATGAATTTGCGAACGAATTTATGAATGAAAGACAAAAGGCTGAATTAGAAGGAAATAAAGGAAAAAGTTTATTTTGCAAGATTTCACTTAATGGATCATATGGTTACGATGCAATGAATACACAAAATTACGCAAAGACTAAAATAATGAATGCACAGAAGGCACGCGTTGCATGTATGTCAAATAAGTTTAAAAACATAAGAGAAATAGGTGAAGATACGTATCAAGTGATGCTTAAAGATAGATTTTATAGATGTGATACATGTTTACAAGAGGCATCTTCACTTTATTAACGCAAAATACTGGTATTTGGTTTTTCAATTTATGATTTTATGTATAAATGCATGGATGTTAATCGTTTTCATTTCATTGAAGGTGATACTGATTCATCATATTGGGCAATCGCTGGCGACCCAAATCTTCCTAACACTCAAGCATTTCAAGCAATTGTAACCGATAAAAATTTTATGATAAAACACATTTTCAAATTCGCACCTTTTGATTTCTTTTGTTTTAATGAGAAATTTAAACCTAAATTAAAGAATAAAGCTGAAGAAAAAGCACATGAGAAGAAGTTATTGGGTTTAGCAATTGAGAAACAAGGTGATAACATGGTTGCTTTATGCCCTAAGTGTTATACATCATTCAACGGTTCAATTGATGGAAGTGATTTTAAAAAGATTGCACAAAAAATGAAAGGTGTTAGTTTAAGACAAAATAAGCAATTAACACCTAAAAATTATTTGGATATAATAAATGATAAAGTCATTTTCGATGGTCAGAATATTAATTTACAACTTAAAAACGGGGAAATGACTCGCTTAACAATTGGTAAGACTGCATTAACAGGAGCACACACTAAAGCTGTATGTTGTGAAAATGGATGTTGTATGCCATTTATTTAATGAAATGCCATAGAAGAGACAAAGAGGTGGGCACCCTTAAACATTTATTTTATTTTTATATAAATGAATAGCGTAGATTTAAAAATTTTAATTGATGATTTAGTATTTAATCAAAATTTTCTTAGTTATTATGAATTAAAATCATATCTCCAAAAATATGATGAAACAATTACAGGTGATGATATGGGTGAATACTATCGGTATTATAAAAACGAAATTTTGAAATATCATGATAAAATAATTAAACGTTTAAGAGAGAACATTAAAGAAGGAAAATATTCAAAGGGAAAAAGTAAATCACAACTGAAACAGTTGAAAGATTTCAAAAATAAAGTATTAACTGAAAAAGATATTGATGAATTATATAATTTATATAATCCTGAGCCGCAAAAGCCAAAAGAGAAAAGTTTGGACGTTCAGCAGATCATAAATGAAGCACAAGCTTTAATTTATGATTCATTAGTTAAACCATATTCAGCCCGACTTTTAAATGAAGATCAACTTTTGGAATTCATCCTTCAACATAAACTCGAAGCGGGAAAGTATATCAAACCTTTATATACAGCATATTTAAAACAAATGAATAAAATACATCCAGAATTAATGAAGGAAGGAATGAAATCCAAAATCAAAGCAGATAAAATTAAACCACTTGCAACACCAAAACCTCCAACGACAGTACCACCTCCTCCTTCAGTTAATCCTTCATCATTCACTTTATTATATCCATTTCAAACATTAAAGAAACAAAAAGATTTTAAAAAGGATTTCAAGATATTAAATAAACCAATTGACCCAAAAATTCAACCGTTAAAGGAAAAATTTAGTCGCCCTTCATTTGCACCATATCCATATTCATATGAAATCGATCATCTGGAATATTCAAAAGGAAACGTTACTTATTTATTTACCATTAACATTAACACCAGATATTTATATTGCATTCCAGTGAAAGGGAAAACAGAACAGGAAACAAGAAGAGCTATTCAATACTTACTAGATCATGAAAGAGTAGATAATATAAGGGGTGATGGTGATAAAGGATTTCAGGCAGCTATGACTCATTATTTCCCACAAATTAATTTTTACTTTTCATCCTCTCCATATACGTTTCATAATAAAATAGTTGATGTGGTAATGAGAACTCTTAGAGATGCGTTAGGGGTTAACGGTCAGATATACTGGGATGGAAATCATGACTCCATCATACAACAGTTAGTATATTATTACAATAATACATGGCAAGAACAATAAACATGAAACCGGTGGAAATGAAAAATGATATTTCAAAAGAATGGGAATATATTAGAAAGCAAATGGAAAGGTTGAATGATGTTAAACGTGAACAAATTAATTCAGGGCTCATGAATTTTAAACAAGGGGATAAAGTTTTGATTCATCTCGATTATGGAAAAACTGATAAATCAATGACAAAAAGAAGACGAAGATTTGACACAATAGCTGAATTTGTTAGATATATTAACGGCAATGCATTAGTTGAGGTTAACAATAAATTAATAGAAATTCCGATTTATTTTATTACTCCATTATATTTAAATAATATTTAATTTTTTTTATTTCGTAAGAAATGAGTGACAACAAAGCAGTCAAGAGTCCAGACAATGAATATAAAAAGAAACTAAACAGAATTAAATCAAAAATATGCTATTACAAAAAGAAGTCGCAATGCGGTGGGGTTGAAAACGATAAAGAAATAATCGAAAAATTAGAAACTTATCGTTCAATCCTTAAACTGAGTGAAGCAAAAATAAAAGAATTTAATAGAATAAATAAATTGATTGGAAGAGATGAATTTAATAAAGATGAATTTTTAAACTCAATCCAAATTTAATTTTTATTCCTCTTCGACAACATCTCTCTTTCCATCATTACTGCATAACCACATTTTCTCAATTTTAGTGGTTTGTTATTTTTAACATGTTCTTGCATCATTTTTATCATTTCCTCCCTTGTTATGATTCGTGGTAAATTTTGAGCTTGTGGGGTATTCATTTATGATAAAAATAAAAATTTGTTATCACTTATTTTATCGTTAATGTTTTTAGGTTATTCAATAATTAATTATTTTTGAATAACTGGGAAATAAATTTACGTCAAATATGCAATTTATAAAATCTTATGTCGACAGGCTACGTAGCACAGTGGTCTAAGGTGGTGTTATGGAGGGGTCAGGGTCTGTGGTTCGAACCGCGACGGCGCCGTATTTTCTTATTTTCTTTGTTTGTCTGTTTGTCGTGAATAAAAAGTGTCATAAAAGTGCTATCTTCCACGGGAATAAATAAAAAATTTACTTTATTTCTTCTTTATTTCTTCTTTATTTCTTTGTTCCCGTGGAAGAAGGGTTTTGCTGTTTTTTCTCAGCCGAAATCAATGATTTTTTCATTTTTGGAATCCTTAGCGAATGAGGAATCTTTTCTCTCGTGGAAGCTTTGAACAAAAATATATTTAGTTCATCATTGAACTCTATACCATGCGAATACAGTCATAAATGGTGGCATGTAATCTTTACTTTGTCCCGTTGTTTGTGTATATCCTGAAACGCGATGTGTATGGTTTCCTTCTCCCTGAGTGTCACTCCAGTAACAATTTATGGCAAATTTAACATCATCTTTAACATCATATCCTTTACCTTTTGTCATTCCTGACCAATCCCAATATCTATGCTTATGCCAACCCGCTTGAGATGTACTTAAATCTATGTAGTGACTGTGTGCAGGTAAATTTTCACCTGAAATCGTTTTACTTCCCCCTGTTTCCTTTGAAGAGTTTGCACAATACAAAAACCTGTCGACTATTTGTTCCCATGCACCAACACCAAACATTGCTTGAGGACCTCTCACATCCATAGATGTATAAATAGAACCTACTGGGTTCATTAAATCAAACATATGAGATATTATAGGATTGTCTCTTTTGAACTTAAAATATAGTGTAACTATTTCTGGTTTCTTCTGGTTTGTGTCAGAATATTTTTTATAATATAATCTTATGTTTTCGGGTATTAAATCTTGACTATAATATTTATTTTGTCATCTTATAATAATATACTATTCTCGTTTTTTCTATTGCATTATATCTTTTATATCTATAATATTCTAAATATAATGTTTGCTTTTTTGGGTCTACATGTGCGTCAACACCATAGTCATAATAATACGGTGCTGGAGCTACGTTAGACAATGTCATATCTACCATTTCATAAACTCTTAAATATTTCTTTTGTTCGTCTCCATATAAGTTTAAGTAGCAGTTGTTGTCTAATGGAACTTTAACTTGTGTCCATTATTCTTTATATAGCCTACATACATTTCATTGTTATTTTTCGGAATGAGTTTATACCGTATACCATTTCTTAAGGACTGTACAAACACCCATCTAAAATATTTATTTTCTTCATTGACAGAAAAGTCACCAACAATAGTTTCAATATTTTTTGTTCCTATCAAACTTTGGTATATTTCGTTAACATATTCCTTATCTGCCTTCTTCCCTAACTCATCGTTAACATATTCCTTATCTGCCTTCTTCCCTAACTCATCGTTAACATATGTTTTATCTGCCTTCTTATTTAACTCATCGTTAACATATTCCTTATCTGCCTTCTTCCCTAACTCATCGTTAACATATTCCTTATCTGCCTTCTTATTTAACTCATCGTTAACATATTCCTTATCTGCTTTAAGGTCTAAACATCCTGAAACCCATCCTGTATCAGCTTTAGTTTTTAAAATCTTTGATGTCCGTTCATGATACCATTCAACCCTTTCTATAATTTCATTATCTTTTTCATCAACATAAACCAAATTTGCTTTCTTCATTAATTCACTATCAACCCTTTCTATAATTTCATTATCTTTTTCATCAACATAAACCAAATTTGCCTTCTTCATTATGTCATTTAGGAAACCTTTTATGAATTCCTCATTTAAATTAAATCTTCCAATCTTCAAAACTTTAGGAAATGCATTTAATGCGTAATATCTTTGTTCTTCTGGTGGAATTGATGTTATATCATCCGTTATTCCTTTAATTTTTGAATTCATAAATAAAATTTCTTTTATATTTGATATCACTGCACCACCTTTGCAAACGAATTCAAAATGGTCATTTTTCAATACTATCTCCAAATCTCCATATTTCAACCTTTGCGTTTGTTCTGCCGTCTTTGAATTATATGCATATGTGGCGTATGTAATGGTCTGTGCCTTAAGTTGCTGTGGTTGTTGTTTAATCATTTTATTACGATTTAAAAATAAATATTTAATCTGTTATCTCATCAGCTATTTTTTCTATTTGAAATTGCCATAATATTTCATTCATAAATTCTAAATCACAATCAAATAGGTCAGTTATTCTAAATTTAATATTTGATAAATCTTTTGAATGAAGAATAAATGAATTCCCGGATAATTGAAACGGATATGATAAAGAAAATATGTTTAAGTTGATGGATAAAATGTTTTGTATTGATGGGTAAGAGTTAGGGTCTAATGTTTGATGTGAAAATCTCATTGGGGTATTAACTTTATCACATTTGATTAAAATGAAATTAGAACCAGTGTCAGAATACAAAACATCCCCAACATCTTTTTCAAAATTTAATATCCCCAACAATGAACGAAGATGAGGAGTACAAAATTTAATTTTCAGCGGAAATTTAATAAGGTTATTTATTTCATCAAGTTCAAAAAGTTTATCAGGTTTTGATTTAAAATTTTCTTCATACCATACGATAAATGATTCATTTAAATAACTTAAAATCATGTTAATATCCTCACTATCACATTATTTATATACATATCATACGTTTTTAGGTCTACGACCCCGCCGCTATGCGGCTCAAGGTCATCTTTAATAAATGATATATAATCTGAAGGGTCTAAAAGAATGGGATTAAATTTACCACTCACAGAAACGAGAGTAACATTATAAATTCCGCTAACTGTTAAATTTAATTCACAGTTATTATTCGAAATAATATTGATAATTGACATTTTTTTATTACGATTAAAAATATGGTAAAGCGTTATTTTCCAGTGATAAATAAAACTAGAATAAGATTACCTCAAGAATTCATAAATTCAACGAATAAGAAATTCATTCATGTTATAAATTTTAGTGTTTTCAGAAAATATGAGTCAATGTCATATTCATCATCAGGTTATATTTCACTTCATTCAAATTTAGTTCAATCAAACCCATATAATGACCATTTCATAAGATTTTCAGATGGTATTAAAAATGTAATTGATAGATTAAAATATGAACAGATTGACAATATCGAATTTTTGGAATTTTGGTTTAAATATCCTGATGGAAAAAAGATTGAAGTTAAAGATAAAGCTGATACTATAACAAAAACAATTACAATGACCGATCCAGATAGTGGGGAACAAAAAGAAATAAAACAAACGATAGAAACTGGTGAAAGGTCAATTATTATGATTATGATTCAAAGGATTATTATTCGATAATGTTAATGCTTGAATATTAAATAGCCTTAACAAAGAATTTTTCAAGTGATATTTTATATTCATCAACTATTTTATTATAAATATCATTATATGTTAAATGAAGTTCAGTTGTTGTTCCGTTCTTTGATATCTTAATTGTGCTAATATCCTTTATAGGATTTATTTTTGCAACTGTTCCGCAGCATGAAACCTCATCATCTATGAAAAATTGAATCTTAACGTCTGAATCTTGAACATCACAAAGAATGGCGATAATGTGAATTAATGATTCATAAGGTAAAATAATTAAACCGGATTGGTCAATTAAATTTATTATTGAATCATAATTATCAGTTATGATATCACGGTAAATTTTCATTAATTCAGAATTAATGTCTATTTTATATGGCGCATTGCGACTGAATCGTAGATTCCTGGGTTATCAAGTGGTGCTGGGTATGTTGGATAAGTGGGAATTTCAACAGGTTCTTTACCAGGTTCAGATAAAATGATTGGGTCTCCATCTTCTTTATTTTGCTCTTCCTCATTCTTCGGTAAGTCACGAGTTAATAAATTTGGTTGAGTTGCTGACCTTGTTAATTCAGGACTAACATTAACTTTAACATTTTGAATAATTCGTGATTTATCATCATTTACGTTATAACCAACCGTAATCTCTGCTTTTGCGTTAGTGTTCTTTTGACTAGTGAAACGTCTTCTCATTTATATTCGAATAAAAAAATATATTTAAACTTTTATTTTGCTGGAACTTTTGAATCTATTATTTCCTGTATTTGTTCATGAAGTTGATTTTTAGCATTTTCATCGAAATTAATAGACCGAATATATTCATTAATTGCATTCTTATAATCATTTGATTTCTCAAATTTTCTTTTATCTGATTCCTTAACTAAATCATAAGTTAAACCTCGTTGCTGATATAATGGTTTCTTAATTAAATCTTTGAATGCTTGAGATAAAGCACCTGATGCAATTCTTGCTACTATAATTGGTTGGAATTGCTGTTTAAGTTCATCTTTAACATTTGCGAAAACTGGATCGAATAAAGCAACTTTAAAGAATTTCTTAGCTGGAATTTCAGATCTCAAATTTGCATATTGACCATCAAACTGGTTAGAATATCGTGGTAATCCATCCGGTCCCTCTTCAATAGCATTTAATTCTTCATTGAAGTAAGAATATGGATTATGACGGTATGAATTAATTGGACCATTTTCACCTTCTCCAATGTATTGTTTAACAGCTTTTCCATTTTCATCAAATTGCATAGGATAATGTTCATTATATGCTTTACGTTTAGGATAATCCGTCATTGTTAATTTATACCCATTTATGACTTTAATATTTCCTTGACCATCAGTAACAAAACTTCATTTATTCCATCAGGTTTTCCATTTGGACCCGTAATGTCTGCTTCGTGTGCTTCCCAATTTGGTCCGTGACGTTTGGCATATGCTTGAGCTTCTGGTAATGTTAAAACGTTTCTCATTTGTTTAACATCCTTTTGAAGACCGGCAACAATGTGGACTAATTCTTTCATTCCGTCTGGAACTTTCATAGTTCTATTATATGCACCCTTTTTGTTTGTTCCTTGTTTTAATGGAACCTGTAGAAGATTTGCTATTTCTGTCATGTTTAATTATAAATAAAAAATAAAAATTAATTATAAAAAGTTATTCGAATTTAATGGAACCTTTATTTAAATCAACTATTATTTTTCCATGTTCTCCTAATTGTTGATATTGTGTGTAAAGTTCATTAATGCTCATTGGTAAATTCACTTGATAAAGCAAAACGTTCAACTGTTGACGACTAAAACCACTGAAAATGAAAAGGGTGGACATGTTTGATTTAATGTTTGTGCTTAATGCTTTGAAGTATTGAACAGCCATGAAGAATGAACACTGAATGTGTCGACATTGAGTTAATAACTGATTAAAATATGATTTCTCATTTGTTATTAGTTTTGATTTCACGCATCATCTAGAAAAATGAGTGAATGCAAAAATTCTCTATCAAAATTTGAAATAGAAAGTGTTTCAAATAATTCATCCGTTGTTTATCAATAATTTTATCCTCTAATCCTTGCTTCTTGATTGTATTATATAATTCTTTATACATTAAAAAGTTTTTTAAATAATCTTCTGCTTCTTCTTGTGATAAATAAATAATTGGAATTTTGATTAAATGCTTTAAAGATTCAAATGTATCATCTGAAGGTGAACCTGAACGGTTGATATAAATTAACACATGTGAATGGGGGAAGTGTTAGCAATAATGATAATTTGTTTTAATATCGTTAATGTTTTACCTTTATTTTGTTTACCAATTGCTGCGGTGATTGAATTTAAGTAACATTCAGAATATGGAATTTTCATTAATTTTTCCTTAGATAGAGCATTTCTATTATCACTCAATGCTTCATTAATCATATCATCTACGTATGTATTATATCCTGCTAATTCTTCATAAGGGGTGGATGAATTTAAATCCATTTAATCAAAAATAAATTTATAATTTTATACATTTCTATTCATCAATATTTCATCATATGAACTTCTATACTGCGGTGGTGTACCTGTTGGATGATATTTCAAACCTTCATCCGGTGTCCATGTCCAATATTGTAGTCCTAGTAAACCAAACCTGAGGAGGATTTGTCACTTTTGAACAGTAAGTGTCATTTTCACCCTGAATGATTGGATAAGCTTTCACTTGTACTGTAACTTGTGAGTTGAAAGTTTCTAATCCATCAAAGAATATACCCGCTCCATCACGTTGAACTGGAATAGTGCATAAGAATGAAGTTTGGTCTTTCCATGTTCTAGCTAATGGCTTGCCATCATCATCATTTAGTGGTCTAGTTAATGAGTCCTCGTATTCTTCCGTGCATTCATTCACTCCATCTAAATCAGAAGCTTGAAGCATACGTGTAAAGAATATGTCACCCACTGTTGTCATCGCTTGATCGGGGAAGTTTCTGGAATCTATAGTGACCTGAAGACCTCGAAGCATTGGATTTTCTAAAACCGTTCTTTGCATTGCATTCTTCGGAAATGTTAACACAACATCTGTAACATTATGAAGAGCGTATGAGAAATCTGAGCTGATACCTTCAGGAGTGATGCAACCTCCATTTAGTGAACGAACGTCAATATGTTGAGCTGGAATCATGAATGGATCTTCCTTACTAAATAAACGTGGTATTGCTTTAACTGATTCTTCAATTAAACCATATCCTGGTGTAATGCATTTATCCTCTAAAACTTCCATCTTTGTGCATGAAATAATAACGTCTTCAACTGTTGCGTCAGCAGATGTAGCGGCTAAGCTTGTAATTAATTTTGCAGGAAGTCCGATTTGTTGGAATTTGCGATCATATTTATAAACATGATTCATAATCTTTTCATAATTTCATCAGTTATCTTTTCATAAACATAATTTGTAAATCAGCAACTCTTAACGGGTCAACCTGACAAAATACTAAAGTATCCCTGAAAACATAATATTTAAGAATGATTTCACCAAATGATTTAGGATAATCATCGAACGCCTGAAATGCTAACAAATCATTTACCGGAATAATCATATCAAAAGTGATATCAACTTCTTCATTTGCTTTCTTGAAAACTTCTGAAGGGTCAATATATTTACCACATACTGAGTTATCATATTTTTGAACATTATTATATAACGAATGAACAAACTTTTTAACTTTCCTTTCTGATTTTGGTTTATATGTTGCAAATGCGAAAGATTCACGGGCGCAATCCATCTGAAGATAACCAGCATCACCTCTTTCGGTTTCTACTTCTAATTGCTTAAAGCTTTGATTTGATGATTTGTAACCAACGAATAAACGCATGCATTTAAAAGCGGTATCACATGTGAAAGCTTTATTTGAAACTAGAGTTGCTTTAACTTTGCGTTTAATATATGTGTCACCTAATTGGTTCACATCATGAGCCGGATTTGTAATTCTTAAATGAGTTTGTTTATCATCAAAATATGGAGTATCAGAGTCATAACATGAACTTTCAAGTTCTCTATAATATCTTCTACCATCATTCTTTGCGAATATTTCATTTATCTTTTCGAATGAATGAAACACATTTCCATTAATCGGTTTTGTGTTTGGCACTAAATAGTTAGTCGTCATTTATTATTAAATAAAAAATCAAAATTAAAAGATGAAAATGAATTTTTAATTTTAATGAAATAATCAACTATGGCTGCAGGATTCTTTAAGAAACTGTGGGATAAAGTAAAAAGAGGAGCGCATAAAGTTTGGGAAGGGATTAAGAAAGGAGCAAATTGGATATTTAAGAATAAAGAAGCAATTAGTGACGTTGCTGAATCAATAACGCCAAAAGCTGCCCCAATAAGAGAAATTTTAAATAAAGGAGAAAAAGTTTATCAAAGACTTCAACCGATACTAAGATAAAAATAATTTTTATTTATTTTTCCACTAACCACCTCCTATTTTATTAAGTATTCCTTCAGCTATTCCACCAATTGCGTTACCTGCTTGTGCTCCCATCGCCGGATTACCTGCTTTAGTACCTAATACTCCACCTATGATAGTTCCTGCCGTTTTCGCTACTGGTGCCAAAAAGTTAGCAACAGGTTTAATAACCTTTTTATAAACCCAACCTGCAGCTTTCTTAATTCCATCCCATAATTTTTTAAAGAATCCTGCCGCCATTTCTGATTTAATATTAATTAAAAAATATATTTCATCACTTATATTCTAATTTTTATTTAATGATAAATGAAACCGATTTTAAAAATAAATGAAACAAAGGAGGAAGAAATAAATGAAAGTGAAAATGTTCAACAAAAAATAAACGTTGTTAAACCAATTACTGAAATAAAAATTTTTTCATCTGTTGAAGAATTTAATGACTATTATGCTAATAATAAAAAATTATTTGAAGAATTGACAACATGTAAATTGAATAAAATGTTTAAAGTTGAGGACAGAGTCCAAGACCCGGAGGGTCATGGATTCAAAATTTCAAAAATAAAAGGTGTTGTTAGTTTAAAATCTATTCCTCAATCAAGAATCACCTCATTAATGAAAATAGATGATTTAACAAAAAGAATAGAAATTATTGAAGAAAGAATGAATCAAATAATTGATTTCATAAATCATGACTCGTTGAGCCCGGGTCCTTAAAGCCCAGGACTTAAAGTCCATCACTGAGTTCAAGGTTATATTCATCAAATATTTCATTATTAAATGCAACTTCTGCTAGTTTATTTATTTTTTCAATACGATCATTTGAAAGTCTATCGTTTAATTTTTTCTGAAGTTTTTCATTTTCTAGTTCTGAAACTTTATTTGGATGATATTTAAACCCGTTAAATTCTTTTTCCTCAGTTTTGATCATTAATTTACAAAGAACTTTTGTGGTTGGAATTCGTTTAAACCATTTATCATTAATATTTGTTATAAATTCAATATCTGGAATTAATTCCCAAATTTTTGCATTTTCAATTAATTTATTATCAAATGCAAAAGCAATAGGTTTAATATTAAACTTACCTTTATAATATATACTTTCTACATAATCATCGAAATAAACATCTACTTGTTTAACATTTTCAAGAATTGGTGAAAGAACATCCATTAATTGATTGACGGTTACGAATCTTGATCCACTCATTTTCTTACGAATTAAAAAAATAAATTATTCAAAAAATGTAAAACATGAATTTTTAAAGTTTATTTTTTTTTATTTTTTTTTATTTTTATTTCATTATGTATGGGTTTAGTGAAAATTTCTTACGATTCTGAAAATTTTTAAATCTTGATTTATTCAAAAACGTAAGAATAAAAACCGTAAAAATCATACATTTTTTACTTCATATGTAAAAAAAAATGATACAAAATCGCTCAAAAATGTATGAATTCTTACGTTTACAAAAAAAGTCACAAAACCCGTCATATATACTACTAATGATGTTCCCAATCAAAATTGGTCATAAAGCCAAAGGTACTCCTAAGGGTTTCGTTTTGCGAAAAAAACGTACAATACGCAATTTCGCTAAAAAACATTTAGCTAGCAATTTCGACCTTTGACTCCACTCAAGACGTCACTTTTTTAATTTTGCGGTATCATATTTTTGGAAAATCTTTATGAATATTATATAAAAAGTCTCTTTAATATCTATATTTCATATTTTTATCGATTTTTAAAGTTTTTGCGAAAAGTATTCAATTATTTTTGCTATTTGGTCGGGTAAATGTCAGATTTGCGACATTTTCTGATATGATATTCAGATTCTACGTTGAGAATAATGCTTATAGAACCCTCTTGCTATTGTGTCAAAATTGCGAAACCGATAGCAAAAATATCTCGCAATATCAAAATTGAGATATTGAGTGAATTATGCATTATAGAGATTAAAAATCTGATTTGTGAAAACATCTCATCAGTTTCTAGCTAATTCAAAAATCTTTACTATCTTATTCGATTAAAATGAAAAGGGAATAGTTTCATTATGCTTTAAATGACAGCCTTATAATATAATCATAGTTTTCGCTCAATATGCAGCATTTTTTTTTCGAAATCTATGGTCAATATCCTAAATACTGATTGCTTTGCATTCATATCTCTTACATTTTCTATACCCACATCACTATTCATTGCTATTCCTATCTTTTTCATTTTTGTTTGTTTCTCATAATTTCTCAAAAAACACGATAACTTGATATTTGTAAATATCATACTTTATAACGTAAATAAGAACTTGACCTATTAAGAAAAGCAGTAATGAAAAGAAAATCTGAAATTCATAAAAATTACAAGTTTCTGATGACAATTAGCTTAATTAAACCAGGTACAAGATTATATAATTGTATTTTCTATCCAATTATCCATATAATATCTTATCCAGAAAAAAAAACTTGATCAATACCAAATGATTTTTTAACTAGTAAATAAAGTATTTTCTTTACACACACATTGTATATCATAGTTTTTTTTTTTTTTTTTTGGTTTCGCAAAACATCCAAAAACAAATATGCTATAAAAGTGACAATTTTAGCAAAACGAAACCCTTAGTACTCCAAAGAAAATCCTAAATAAGTAATCGATATACTACAAATTCATAAATTTTCATTCGGATTTTGGCGCAATCCAAAAACGGTTTTGAGAGGTTTGGTCGAGCCTTTTTAGTAAATATGCAAAACGACGCTGGCGAAATCGTTGATATGCTTATCCCACGCAAGTGCATGGCCACAGACAGATTAATTCCACCACACGATCATGCATCTGTTCAAATCCAAATCGCCAAGGTTAATGAGGATGGTCTCCCAACAGGCGAATTCGAGACAGTCGTCTTCTCCGGCTATGTCCGCGCTCTTGGTGAGTCAGACTACGCTCTTAACCGTATCGCCACAGAGAAGGGCCTTCTCTCAGGTGTCTATCGCTCTGATGTCCACAAGGCACAATAAACATCTGGCATTTTCAATAAACATTTTGGATTTATATATTTACGCAATTTTTTGTTTTACATTTTAATACTGATTACTCCCAGATTACTGCCAAGCCAATGATATATTTGGCTTAAAACTTTATGTTTGGTTTGTAATTCTTACACATTCCTCCATTAAGGATATTACGCTATTGTTTTGGGCCTTCCTGAATAGAAATCCGAAGCATATAAGCTCAAGACCTGAATGGCTTGAATTCTACATTTTTGTAGCCATTTAGAATTCCTACCGCTTGGTTCACTACTGTACACTATGTTCTTAAGACTTAAATCTAAATTAACAATCATTTAACTCTATTTGCTAGTTATTTGGTCAGTCTTGCAATTTACCCATAATGGTGTGTCATGTAGAGATTAATTGTCCGAGTATTACTTAATAATTGTAAATATTTTATATAAAATTTTCACAATATTCGCATTTTTAGAAGGAATAACAAAATTAATAAGAGTTTAAAAAAGATAAACATCAAAACAGAATACAAAATAAAATAAATAAGGGAAGAATATTGTCATTAAAATTATTTCAGATCCAAATAAGGATTATGAGTAAAACTTTCCCCATTTTCAGTAAACATAATTATTTGGCCTCTGCATTTTGAGTTGCAGCTATGTTATGATATATTTGATCATTCATAACAGTATATTCAGTAATAATTGTACCAATCGCTTCCCAATTATCGTCAAACCACTTTATAAGTACAGATTTCCTACGTTTCGCATCTCTATCTAACGGAATTTGAAGACGACTTGCTACTTCAATTGCAATATCTTTAAGAACCTGGTGTTTGATTTCTACACCAAATTGCTTTGTCAGTTCTTTCCATGCAAATGAGTATTTCGGAGTAAAGCCTTTTAATCTTTGGCCAACTCTGTATATTTCGTCTGATTTTGGCATAGATTGATAAATATTTTGTGGGTCTTTCTTTCCATCAAAATAATCTTGATTGTGGATGTTTTCCCATTTACCGGTTGTTACATATCGAGTGATTGAAGACAAACAATCATATGCAAATGAAGTCATTTGGTCAGATAAAGCTGCTGTATCTATGATTTGAACTAAAGTTTGTTGTAACTGATTTAGCGGAGATATTTTTGCCATTTATTAATTGGCACTTTTTGGCAAGTTGACATTAAGGTTCGCTTATATATGAAATGTTAGATGAAAACCGGATTGTTTTATTCCTGATTGCATATAAAATCATGAAATCTGATTACCAGTACTGGCATTTGATGACAAAAAAAATTTTTATGTGTCAGTTGACAAAAATTACTATTTCAAATACAACAATAGGCTTTTGAAAGCACCTGTATCCATATTTAGTTGATACGGTTAAAGACTTTAGTCTAATATCATCCGAATAGAAGAAATGAAATTTCTTCATTTTATTGCAAATCAGACGAAGAAACTAATGAATTTTCTGATTAGAAAAGTTAATAAATTGCAATATTGCCAAGCTTGATAAATCATTATCTATTATAGAATTTTCAAATAACATCTTTAAGGGTGCACACGAGAGGATCATGTAAACTTCAGAATTTAGAACCTTATTTTTAGGCATTATCTTGGCTACCTATTTAGGCTCGAAAAGCAAAAAATATCAAAAAATACAACTTGACTCCATTATGACCCTTTCATGGAGGTAGTTTTTATCCGCTAGTATTTTCCCTTTGAATCTCTTTACAATTCGAAATCAAATTCAAAACTCAGTAGAAGAAAGGAAGAATCGACTTACTACGGTTGTAATACGAATAAATACATATATTTAATTATTTTTATTTACATAATAATTGTTTGAAGCTCATATTCCATCAAATTTTTAAATAAAAACATTAAAATGTTGAAAATGTTCATATATTTTAATAGGTTTTGGCACTTTATTGAGGAATTACTACATACATAGTCGAACTGAACTTGATATTTTGAAATTTAAATTATTTATCAAAATTAAAATTTAACTTGAAATTATAATTATTTAGTCATATTTTGCATAATTCTAAGTAGATTTTGTAAAAAATCAAGAAAGAAAAATTTAACGTGCTTTATTTTTTCTTTTTTATAATAATACATATTATTATATAATTAACATATTCATAATGTTTCACCCTTTCAAAAATATAATACTCCGCCTCTCAAATAAACGTACATACGGGTGGCCTCTTTTTTCAAAAAATTAAAATTTGAAATTTTGGGCTCAAATATTAGAGATTTTTTCAACCTTCAACGATATATGTTGTCTATATCAGACCTCCTTTCTTTTTGATACTTAACATTGTTCCTAAATCTTAGCCGTTAAGGCTGTTCTGAAAATATTTTTTTTTCGAAAAAATTCGAAAAAAATTCTTAAAATTCAAAAATCCCTTAATTCCTGAGGATTTTGGAAAAAAGTTTTTACATGAACATGTGTATATTATATGAAGTATATTGAGAAGGTAAAAATCAAATTTTATTGCATATTCATCGAGAAAATAAACTAACGAATCCCTCAAAATTGAGAGGGTAATCCTCCTCCTCTCAAATAAACGTACATACGGGGGCACCCTTAAGAATTCAGTATTTAGTATTATTTATCACAACTAATTAAAGATTTGAGTTTAAATCGAAAAAGTTCAGAATTTTTAATTTTTATAGCATTTATCAAATGGATTGGTTAAAAGCTAAATTAATTGAAAAAGAATTGTGAGACAGATGAATTTTGTTGCTTTTCAATGAAAGACTTTTTTTTAAAAAAATTGAATGAATTTGAGTAGAAATAACATTATAATAATTTTAAATATATTTCTGAAATAAATTTTTGAGAAGAGAAGATCTTGCTTTTCTATCAATTGATTATGAATACCATTCAAAAAGTATAGAAAATATAGTAAAAGTTCAAATATCATTTCTAAAACTATTTTAAAAAAGACAGGCTCATAATCGATTTTATCGATTTTGGAATTAATTGAAAGAATTAAAACATGAAATCATTTTAACCATTCATCCTAGTTCCAAACAAAAAACATTGGGTGCATAAAAAATTGAGAGTCCGCTATTATCAGCTGAAATTCTTTATTATTGGGTTTTATCCAACGTTGCTTTTTAAAATAATGCTTTCATTAAATTTTCTCATATTAGTATTTCAATTGAAAGATGTCAATTATAAAGTAGTGTATTATCTACATTATGAAACTTAGTCTTTCCCATTCTTATTAAGCAATATTTTAATTAATATTTTGACAAATCAAGATTTTAACTTTTTTATTTCTAAAAACCCATCGATTATTATAACACTTATTTTGATCCATTTATTATTAAAATTTGAATGGTCTTAAAGTTCATAAAATACTATACTTCAATACTCAACGGTTTCTCTCAAAACAATTTTATCCAACCTTTAAAACTATTCAAATTTTGTTTGGTTACTCTAATAGCCCACAAAGGATAATTTTATTAATGTTAATATATTTAATACTATTTAATAAAATAAGCCGACCGTTATTTTTATTCAAATCTCGATAAATAAAATTAACCGTTCACCTTTTTTTCAGTTCATTAATATGTTATTTTCTCTTCCATTCATTCGCTTTGCAACTGCAGACGCAACTATTGATGGATGCGATGAATTTGAATTCTTAGGAGAACAAACAAACTCAAAGAAATATGAAATTCCTGTTAATGGTACAGTTTGCCTTGAAGGTCCATATCTTATAGCCGGTCTTTCTAACTATACTGTCGCAGCAAAATTTTCAACTGATCAAAAATCATATAGAGATGTAATAAATTATGATAATCCTTTCATCATTAATCTTAAGGTTAATTTTGCTCAACTCCAGGCACAAGATCCACTTAATCCATTAACTAAAGTTGAGTGCAAAGACAAAACCCAAACATGCAAAATTCAAATAGTTCCACTAATACCAAATTTGGAGGCTAAAGGTCCTGATACTTTTGATGGAATACCTGCAAATATGAATTACATTTCATCATCAGTATTTTCTACAAAGAAGGCCTTCACAATGGAACTTCCTGCTAAACTCAAAGTTGACGCCGAACTTCAAGGAGACGATCAACCTCCTAAAAGCATAACTTGTAATGGTAATGTGAAAGCACTTTATATGATGGGAAATTCTTTAAAGAAAGTCACATATACTATTTCTGATGCACAATATTCATTCCCAATTATCGCCGACTCAAATGAAGCTCAAGCCTCACCTGTAAATGCTAAATCAGTATTCTTCATCAGTACTCCAATTAGCATCGCTAATTATATGGAGAAAAAGATGAATCACACTGCTAGAAAGTTACAAAAACCGATGACAGTCGAGATTGATTCTACTATAACAGTTACAGTTCAACCAGCAGCAGAATCATCTGCAGACGGAGAAGACCAAGAGAGCTATTTCAAAGAAAATAAAGAATACGATCTAACTGGCAAGGGAACAGGTGCACAGACAGAAGAACAGGCAGCTAATAATGAGGCGATTGACCTCGATGCTGATCCAAATGCACCAAAAGAAGAGTCAAAGCAAAAAGAGGGTAGTGGTGGTCTTTCAGGCGGTGCTATTTCTGGTATTGTCATTGCTGTTATTGCCGTCATCGTTATTATTGTTATCCTTGTTTGGTGCTTCGTTTGCAGAGGCAATGGTGCAAAAGGAAAAGTTACATTTTCTGGTAAGAACGAAGATTCTGGTTCCGGCGTTAACGTTTAAATGCCACACTCGTAAGTAATAAACAAATAATTTTAATGTTTTAATGCAATTTTTAATATTTAATTCTGCCTCCTAGTGTTCTTCTTAATCTTGTACATGATCATATAAATAAAAATAAGTTCTTTATTCTCTATAATTCTCTATAAAAATAAAAGTTATTGTAATAATTTTTGCAATTTCGATAATTTTGATCTTTGTTTTGAGAAAGCCACGGATAAAAGCTGTTTTGATTCATCAGAACTCATCAATCTAATGAAATAACCTTTGATGGTGTTATAGACATCATTTGATACAGATCTTTCTTCCAAATCACTCTTTGAAAGCAAAACAAAGTTTGCTAATGAGAAAATGAGAGATTCAATGATTTCATCATTAATCTTATTGCTATCAAACAATTTAATGATTGTTTTTGCCATGTTTTCTGTTTCATCTAAATCCACAGGTGGAAACTGTTTCAAAGAAGTAGAGATGATCATGTTAGGAACATTATCAAACAAAGACAAAGTCAAAAACAAAGAAGCAACATTAGAAAGGAACAATCCCCATCCAACAGGATCTTCCAATGCTGTTGTGAACCATTGCCAAATCTGTTCAGAAAAAGACATGACGGAATTGACAATTTCAGGGTGTTTCTGGACAATCACATTCAACAAATAACAAATATTATGTAACATGTCTGGATCAGAAGCAGTTTCAATGATTTCGGACAAAATAGTTAATAATTCTTCCAAAACTTGGTTCGAACAATTTCCATTTTCAATGGCATCAGAGAAAGAACCAATGAAAGAGAAAGCGGCCAAGTTATTGGGCATTTTAAGTACTTCCAACATATAATTACACAATTGTTCACTTGCTTCTCCGATGTTGAATTTAATGACATCTCCAATTAAATATCCGATTTGTGACATCAATTTAAAATCAACATGGTTTTGGAAAGGATTTTTACCTTCCAAACAAGAAAGTTCTCCTGTGAAGAACTTGATAATGAATGAATATCCTGTCTCAAGGAAATTCATTTTATTAGATTCGCTTGAGTGAGAAATCAAATTCTCATAAGCTAAAATGAAATCTGTAACGATTTCTTCGTTTTCTGTTTCATTCATTATTGTTGTTAATAAATTAAACAACTCTAATGATTCATTGTCATCGATATATTCAGCAATCGATGCAATGGACTGTGAAATGTCTTTGGAATATGATTCTGCATCGTTTTTGATGACAAAAATCGTTGATTTTGCTAAAATCGATGCCATTTCACGACTTTTTAGTTGTTTTGCTACTAAACAACTAGTATTGATTGCGTCTACAACAACATTGTCTTTCTCTTCGTCCTGGTTACCTTCATTGAGCACAGATTTCGCAATTTCGTATATTTTGTCTGTCAAAATTTTGAAATCTGACATGAAAATTTCAGAAAATTGAGGAAAGATGTCGTAAACGAAGTCAATTACATCAATTTTAGACATTGCATTGCCTTCTTCGAGTATCTTGACAGCTAATGATACAGCTGGTTCGAGGATGTCACTACTTTGGGATTCATCTTTTTTGAGAATTGAAGAAACAATCAACAAAACAGAACTTGAATCATCGAAATCAATTTCGTTGAAATAATGGGAAACATATTCCAAACATGAGTCGATTTCGTCATCCCCGACTTCTTCGTCTTTGTTGATTGCATCCGCAAGAATCGTGTTAAAAGATGAACGGTTATTTTCTGGTATTTGGTCGACCAACTGAAAAACTAATGAGAAAAAGTTGTCAATGGAGCCATCCACGACATCACAGAGGGAATGGACAGCATCGAAGGCTGCTGTTCTAAGAGATGGACTCTCCGAGATGAAGAGAGGAACAACTTTTCTGATTAATGAACAACATAATGTCGTTGCAGTGGAAAAGGCTTGAACTGAAGAGTTGACAAATATGCAGACCGACTCCGATAGCAGGTCGTTCTGCAAATCAAGGGCTGAAGTCATCGTTTGAGACAAAAATGTGATGTCAGAATTCGAAATTTCGGGAGAAACGGTAATTACTTCACTTAGAATGTAAATTCCGAACGCTTGTGAGTTGACATCTGCAGATGAGAAGGCCGTTTCGATCCTTTGCTTTACTAGAGAATAAGCAGCTGATGGATCTAAATTTTCAAGGGCAGATTCGAAAATGAATAGGGCGATCTGCTCGAATGTACCATCAGAAGCAAGAATTTGTGTTCCTAAATTGAATACGAGGTCAAAAATTTGGCTGATTTGGTTTTCATCCATATCTTCGAGAATAACGCTTACTGATTGAAGGACAAGAATCCTTGTCATAGGTTCTATGCCTGAATTAGAAGATATTTCGAGAATTAATGGATAAATTTCTGTAATAAAATCTTTTTCAACGTTTTTGTTGGAAACGAGATAGAAAAATGTACTCCAAATCTCTTTAAGATACTTTTTCGTTTGTGGTTGATTAAAAATTTGTGTTGAATGCTCGTAATTCTGAATTGGAATAATATGCTGCGTAACATTGAGTTCATTTGACTTCTTACAGAGTTTTTGAAGAATGAGGAAGGCAGAACTCCTAACTGGCCATGAATTTGAGGTTATTGCGCTATCAATTATTGCAAAAAATTGATCAATATTTTCATTGATTTGCTCTTCTTCTAAATATGAAAGAACTGAAGGTAAATAAGTGATAGAGTTAGTTACAAGCTCCAGTGATGATATTGAGTTAAAAATTTGTTCAATTAATTCAGGGAAGTTACTTATTGGGTCGATTTCAAGGATCTTTTCTATAACTAGACATATTAAATCAATAATTTCTTGTGAATGAGGAGTAAATGCGAGATTCAGTAAATTTGATTTGATTATTTGAAGTAATTCTGGTGAAAGTGTTTGCTTTTGGATTGTTATCGCCCTGCTCATGTAAGTCAATGAAGATTTAATTGAATTATCAGACTTTGGACTCTGAATTATTTGGAAAAATGCTTCAAAAATACCAGGATCTTGAAGATATTTCATCATTTGTACTGTTGCTTCCTGAACTTGCTCAGGATTGTTCACTGCTTCATACAAATTTTCAATTTCCTCAAACATTGGCTTAGAATTTTTTTTTCAAAAAATTTTTGTCAAAAAAATTAGAGGACTTAAATATGAAATTTTTATCATCCTTCAAATAATAAAGATATTTCTAATATTCTTTTTAAAAATTTTATAAATAAATTTTCCAACATTGTAACAATGAATGTCGATTTACTAAAGCATTTTAAGCTTAACAACATTATAAATTATCTCAACAATGTAATTCAGAACTTAAACAAAACGTTTGGAGAAAAAGCTTCCGATACTGTTGACAATGTCACACCATTAATCGAGCTTCTTGGAGAAGAAATAAATTCTGATTCAAATTTCGAATATTCGGGCATTTCACATATTAAACAGAGTTTGTTAAGTATCAACTGGCACATTATCAAAGCTTTTTATGCTAAAATCAACGACTCAGATCCAAAGTACTTCTTAGAAGAACCAATCTTTTCTTGTACCACCAAAGACAATCAAGTCTCAGAATACATTAACAAATTCTATATTTACTTACGTAACAGCTACGATATTATTGATACGATAATTAAAGAAACGAGAGAAGTTGTCCCAATAACGAAAAATTACACTATTAAATATCAAGACATCATCCGATCAGATCTATTTACAATGTCTCTTGAAGAACTTACTGCAGACAGAACCAGTTATGATGATGAAAAGAAGAGATTAGCTGAAGAAGCAGAAAGAAAGAGAAAAGAACAAGAAGCAGAAGCAGAAAGAAAGAGAATTGAACAAGAAGCAGAAGCAGAAAGAAAGAGAATTGAACAAGAAGCAGAAGCAGAAAGAAAGAGATTAGAAGAAGAAGAAAGAAAGAGAAAAGAACAAGAAGCAGAAGAAGAAAGAAAGAGAAAAGAACAAGAAGCAGAAGAAGAAGAAAGAAAGAGAAAAGAACAAGAAGCAGAAGAAGAAAGAAAGAGAAAAGAACAAGAAGCAGAAGAAGAAGAAGAAAGAAAGAGAAAAGAACAAGAAGCAGAAGAAGAAGAAGAAAGAAAGAGAAAAGAGCAAGAAGCAGAAGAAGAAAGAAAGAGAAAAGAGCAAGAAGCAGAAGAAGAAAGAAAGAGAAAAGAGCAAGAAGCAGAAGAAGAAAGAAAGAGAAAAGAGCAAGAAGCAGAAGAAGAAAGAAAGAGAAAAGAACAAGAAGCAGAAGCAGAAGAAGAAGAAAGAAAGAGAAAAGAACAAGAAGCAGAAGCAGAAGAAGAAAGAAAGAGAAAAGAACAAGAAGCAGAAGCAGAAGAAGAAGAAAGAAAGAGAAAAGAACAAGAAGCAGAAGCAGAAGAAGAAGAAAGAAAGAGAAAAGAACAAGAAGCAGAAGCAGAAGAAGAAGAAAGAAAGAGAAAAGAACAAGAAGCAGAAGAAGAAAGAAAGAGAAAAGAGCAAGAAGAAGAGGAGAGAATACGTAAACAAAGAGAGGAGGAAAGAAAGGAAGCTTTGCATCAGAAAGCATTGGAGTTAAAGAGGAAATTCATTCTTAAAAAGAGAATCGAAGAAATCGCGATTAGTAAAGTCAGTAATAGCAATGAATACAAGAAATTCATTCAGAAACAGAACAAAATTTATGAACTTATTGAACAGTCAAATGCATTGGCTAAACTTGCAGTTCAAGTATCAATGTTGACACAGGAACAGTACAGCCCAGATTGTAGTGATTTCCGTGCATTCTTGGATAAATGCGTTGCAAAAAGCTTTGAGAAAAAGTAACTAAAGTTTTATTTTAAAAAAACTGAATTGAATTATTTCTTTTTTTAATATGTCTACATATATAAGCATAAAAATAGGAAGATCCTCCCAATAAATATTGGAAAGTAGGTAATAAGAATCAATGAGCGTACAAAATAACTGAAATATTTAAACATAGTCTAATAAAAGAAAGACATTAATAAAATAGTTCCAAATTTCTTAGATCAATTGACAAATTCATGAAAAAATTCGAAAATTGATCCTAATTCTGCCAACACATCATCAAGTACACAACTCTAATGAATTACCGCCATTTAATTGCATATAAAACATCATTGAATCAAGAAAGTGACAAATGAGTGAAACAACAAGATTTAAGAAAAATGATTATGTTATAGCAAAAACAGATGATTTTCCCGACGGAGCACAAGGCGAAATCATTGATTTCCGTCGTCACGACACCCAAGCATATATTCACTTCATAAATCAAGATAAACGATTAGATCGTTGGGTTGACATAGGGACCCTTAGGCTGAATCCAGATCAGATAAATGTGAATTCGAAAAATAAAAAATCTCATGATAATTCTGATGAAGAACAACCAGAATTAATTAAATTTGAAGAAGTTCACAAAGAAATTACGAAAATTCGGAACATTGATATGATAACTATCGGTAATTATACTATGCGAACATGGTACTTCTCTCCATTTCCATATCCTTACTTCGAAATGGATCATATTTATATGTGTGAGCATTGCTTTACATATTTTGCCTCAGAAAAGGATCTACAAGATCACATTCACAAATTAAACGAAACTCATCCACCAGGACGTGAAATTTACAGAGACGGAAATCTTTCAATTTACGAACTTAAAGGAAAGAACCAAAAAATCCCATGTCAGAACTTATGCTTACTTTCAAAACTGTTTCTTGATCATAAAACTCTGTTTTATGATGTAGAAGGCTTCGAATTTTACGTTTTATGCGAATGCGACAATTCTGGTTCACATTTGGCTGCATACTTCAGCAGAGAAATAAAGAGTTCGCAAGGGAATATCCTTGCATGCATTACAACCCTCCCTCCTTTTCAAAAAAAGGGATACGGACATCTTTTGATTTCATTAGCATACGAACTTGCGAAAAGGCAAAAGAGAAGTGGTGGCCCTGAGACACCATTGTCAGATCTTGGCAAAATTGCATTCAAAACCTACTGGAGATATGCAATTGTTAATGCTCTTAAAAAAGGTGAAAATCAGATCAGTAGTATTGATGATATCGTAGTTGAGACGGCTATAGATAGAAAGGATATCATTAAAACCCTGAAAAAACTAAATTTGGTCAGAGAAAGAAATGATGAGTTCAAATTAATTGTTTCTAAGGAAAAATGGAAGGATGTTTGTTCACAACCAGAATTTAACCAACCTAAGATGACAGTTAAGTCAAATCTTCTTATTTGGATTCCAAAAGAAGAAGATGAAACTTAATTTTAATTAATTGCTCAGTAATTGTTGTTTTATAAAGAAATGTTTATTATTTGTTTATAACTCTTAATATATTTCTTTTCTTTACATCCAATTTTCAAAATCTCATTTTAGTTTTGCTTTTAATTAATAATGTAAGCGTAACACATTCATATTTTGACGAGGAAAAACCTATTTGAAGAAGAAATATTCATAAATCACGAAAAGTGAAGCAATATGAAAAATATAACATCAATAAATAAAATTGAAGAGAAATTTATACTGAAATAGCTTTATTAATATGATGTTTGACCGTATATAGTTAGAGAGAATCATATTTTTTATTCACAAAAATAGATTCAGATTACAAATTTAACGAACAAGCTGAAAATTCGAAATCTTCAATTAGCAAAGAATCTGAATCTTCAATCCAGGATGAATGTATTCACCAACTAGGTAATTTTCGAAATATTGTTGATAGTTTAGAAGAAATTGTCAATTCTGGCCAAATTGTTGATACCCAGGACTTAATTCTTCAAAACATTAACAAATTGAAAGAATTTTTTGCATTTTGCGTTCAATATAATTTCCAAGATTTCGAATTTCCAGTAGACTTGCTTATATCAATTCTATCCTTTGAACCATCTATTCCTTTAATATTGAATATCTTTTCTTGCTTTAGTTACTTCAAATCTATCAATTTTTTAATCGAAAATGAAATTTTTATCAAAAATCTTCAACTTTTAATTGATAAATGCAATGAAAACGAAGATAACTCCCTAGATGTTCTCCATATTGTATCAAAATTAATGTACTGCGAACTATTCTTTCAAATAATTTCAATTGAATCAATATATCAGTTCCTTGATAAGTTAGTTCCAAAAATCCCAGCAATTAAAGTCATATACAAGATGCTTGACCACTGTGATATGTTTGATATCGATATTTTATACAAAATTTTAATCAATCATTTAGAAGTTTATGATGAACTCGCGAAATATAAAATAATGAAAACAATAATAAAGATTATTGAACTAAAGCCTGACATTGAATTGAATGAAAAGTTAATTCAACAAATTCCGTCATATATTCAGCCTTTCAATCAAAAGTTAGCACAATATGCATTCCAAATAGCTTCACTATTCATCCCCCACTTGAAATTTTTGAAACAACTTTAAATTTCATTCAATTTTGTGAATTTGACAAAGCAGCACAAGCAGCAGCATCATTGCTTGTTAGTAATTATGAGTATTGGAAAGACAAATCAAATGAGTCAGAAATAATTCAGATTTTGCAAAATTTAGAAGAAATTCCATTCGATTGCTCAGTTCATATTGTTTATTCATTAACTCATTACTTATCTGTAGGAATTGATATTCAAAATGATATTTTCATATGTGAAATTGTCAAAAACTGTATAGAAAGTGTTGATTACTTCTTATACTTCATAGAATTGATTGAAAGAATAATAGTATTAAATGAGAATAAAGGATCATTAAATAATGAACTTTTAGAGATTGTTCATGAAATTGTAGAAGATATTTCTGATTCTTCTTTGATTGAGAAGCCAGAAGTAGCATTGTTTATTGAACATACAGCAAAATATCTTAGTGATGAATAAATATTATTTGTTTTAAATTTATTATACATTTCTAGCATTTCATAAAAGATTTCATTGTTATTAAAGCTATAATAAGCTATTAAAGGATGACAGCAACATCAATTAATGAAACTAAAAAGAATAAGACTATTACAACCAAACTAATGACTCCATTCTTTGATATTTTGATCTCTCAAGTCGAAATAATATTTTGCGTATAATTATCTCGTGAATTCGATTCATCTATTAGCTGTATTGTGCTCGAAAATCAAAATGTAGTATTGTCAATATATTTAAAACACATAAATAGATAAACAAATTTTTATCAATAATATTCCTTAATTATCCATAGTATTTCTATGAAAATTGATTCATATTAAACAACTTCATGAGTATTAGCAAGCTTAATTTCTTTGATGGCTATACAAAATCAAGATTGAAGTTTTCCAAAGCTTACAAACATTTTCTTCAGAGATTTTCTTATAGATATTTTTTTATTCAAGACCTCTTGATGGTATATAATATCTATCTATTTATCTTTTTTGCTCTATTACCATTGAAATCAAGAATTATTACTCCAATCAACCCGGATATCTCAGAATTTCAAGGATACCCATGGACAACAAAGCTTATAGAATCGGGTACAAATCGATTTTACGTGAAACGAACATATCCAACAAAATTTATTGAAAATTTTACAAAAATAAGAAGCTATCCCGACAAATTACAACAAATTAAAGACTTTTATAAAGATTTGTCCCATAAAATTTTAGATAAATATTATCAGAATCTAACAAAATCTGAAAGAGAGAAAAATTCTCTTTCGATCATCAAGATGTTATCCGCGTTATGCATACTTGACCTCAAAGAAGAGTTTCACCAATGCACAAACATCATTTTTTCCAATTTTACACTTGAAGGAACATTTTATATCGAAGATTTCATTCCACAAGTTGTAGGAAACTTCATTTCTGCATACCAATTCACAGACGATATGTCATTTTTATACAAAACCAAAGAATTTGCTGATTTGGCCTTACCATATTTTACTTTTTCTCATACAGTCAGAATTTCTTATGAAAACAGAATTCCTAAAACTAGTTCATATGAAAACTCAGAATGTGCAGAGAAATATACCATTTATCCATTAGAATTCATTACATTATCAATTTTATCAGATGATCCAAAGTACATGCAGCATACAATGAGGAGATTTAAGACTATTTTAAGGGACCATCAATACGAAACAGGATTAAACCAGAAATACTATTATTTGGACATGTTAGTGAAATCTTACCATTTAATTGGCGATGCTGGCCTTAATTTCATTGAACTGTTCCTTAAATATATCAATGATGTAAGAGAGAAGCGTCCAATTAATAAAGTTACAGATGAATATAGAAATTATTATTTGCCAGGAACGATGATGATGGCCATGGTTAAGAAGAACCATAAAATAGAGTAAGACAAGAATTACAGTAAATTGGCATTGAACGAAATCATAAAAAATCTTGAGAACATTAAATCAGACACAGAACCATATTTTGCAACTCTTTCTTCTCTGTTTGTTTTCTATAGAATTGAAGGATTGAAAGAATATAGAGATTTCGCTTGGGAACTGTTTGATAAGATTAAAAAGATGGATGTAGATGATTACACACTCGGATCATTGATGTATATATATTTAATACACTCTGATAATGATTTCTTTAGTTTGGATGATTACGTGATTAGTCATGATGGAGTTCCTTTTAAAATATTTAAAGAGGTGGATACTAAGAAATGGGGACCTTTCCTGGAATACAGAGGATATACAATGGATGAGATAAAAAAGAGATACAGTGATTTAACTGACTTTTCTAAGTATTTCTAAATCAAAGCAACAACGACATCCATAACATAGAATATCATGAATTAATTCTCAATTGATATACTCTTTTTATGCGAGTGAAGTGACAAAGAAAGGAGAGTTTTGTGATATATTATATTTCGAGTTGTGGATTGACTCCTCATCGAAATTTACATTAAAAAAAAAAACTATGCTTTTGCGTATAATGGTTAAGAATATTCTATCTGGATAGCCAATCGTTATTTGCATAGATAACTAAACACTTCTATAAAAGAATTATCTCTTCAAAAATTTCCACTATGAGTTTTTATAAATTGTTTATTTATATCATTTCTATATAGTGAAGGTGAATTTCATTAATGATGTGCTTTGAACTTTTTTTCATGGAGATCTCTCAAAATTTGTGAAGTACTCAATAACATGTTAAAAAAGTAAATAGGATTTTAGAACCCATGATGGAAAACTGTATGATAAAATAAAATGTCAAATGGTTTTAATTTTTATGCAAAAAATTGAAAAATGCATAGAATAAGGAATTTCCAGATTATGAATCTCCTCAAACATATTATAATCAGCGTTACAATATTGAAAAAAGCGATAATTCAGCATATTATGTTTCATTAAGTAATTTTGAATCACTTCGAGTTAAAGGTGCCATCAGAATTACATCAACATCAGACTTTACTAAAGCAGTCATTGAGTCATGTAAGTTTTATAATTGTAGTTGCTCATTATCTACCGATGAAGGAGGATCTTTGACTTTTGGATACAAAGGCCAAATTTCGCAAAACAAAAACTGTTATTTATTCTCATTTGCTCAAGACCGTCCAGCATATCGATCATTTGTATCCAATATTATAAATTATATAAATTCAGTTAAACAAACATCAATTTCACAATGTGGTTCAAAAATCAATCAAGCAAATGCATTGAATGATCAGTATAACGGGAAAATTCTCCTTGAATTCACAAATATTACTAATAATTATATTTTCGGTGGCTATTCAGGGTATTTGGTCAATAGTTTTTCTTCTGACTCAAAGGTTTCTTTTGTTAATGTCCATGAAAATTATCAAAAAACGCATTATATTGCTTTTCATCATGGAATTCCAAATCAACTCTTTAATGTTGTATCTTCAAATTATATCGGGAATCAAAATGGATATCTTATTCATTCCGAATGTACCTTAGTTCTAACAGGCTGTAATATTATTAATAATTCTTGCACGAAAACATTTTATTGTCATAAGCATTCAAGTTCAATTACATTGAATCAATGTTATTCTGACAAAACAGATTACGAATATCAAATTCCAATATTCCAGAATTCAATTCTTTATAATTTCATTGCAGAGTTTAATATTATTGAAACTTGCATGGATGGTCTTTATTATCATGGTGAATGCGTTACAGGATGTTATCTTTATGAAAATGGATTTACTGAAATTGTATTAATCTTTCTTTTAACATAAAAATAATGTTAGCTTCAAAAAATGTATTTTTGCTTTTTACTGATGCTTCCTCGTTCCTCTTTTCTCAATCAGAAAGGGCGAACAAACATTTTCCCCATATTTTTTAAGGGTGCCCTATAGACGATAGATCACCCTCAGAAAAGCAGTTTTAAGGTTATTTCTGTTAAGCTTTTATCTCGTTCAAGAGAGAGATTTTTTGAACTTTACTATATCATAATGCTTAGTTATATTATGACCAATCTCTACGATTTTGAGGATTTAAATTACGTTGAGAATTCATCGATTTTGTGATTTTTTGATTTTTTTTTCGAGTTTTTTTTTGATTTTTTCAAAAAAATAAGAAAGAAAGAAAATAAGGAAGGCATATAGTGTTTTCATTAAAAACAATTATTACAGTAAACAATGTCGCCAATTATTGGTTTTTTGAAATAATAAATTTGAAAAATGAAATATTGAGCATATATTCTACCCAATATCAATTGACTGATTAAATACAATATATATCTTTGCTTTATTCACTTTGATTGCTTTTGTATTAAAAAAACCGTAAAATTTGGCGGGATTTTAGCTCTTCCTATGGAGTATTCTATTCCAATCATGGAAGGATACATAATTGAAGAGATATTAATAACATATAAAGCTGATGACTGCCAAAAAAGGGTCTATCATCGAACTGTTTATTCAAATAAGAAACCTTTTTCGCATTTCATTAATCTAAACCAGCTTAATTCAAAACAAGATCATTCACAATCAAATGTTAAGGAAGAAACAATATTCAACGTCAAATTTAAGCCTGGAGTTCCGTATAGTGACGTTGTCAAGAATCTTCATACTTACATTTCTCTTATATCTGGTGCAGGATTTTCAAAACACATCGAATTGGCATCACTCCTAAACTTTCATTGCCCAACAGAAACTACATTACTTGCGCATCTAAAGAGCATATTGCCAGATCTTGAGAAAGTTGCAACAGCAAGTTGTGAAGCTAATATACAAGAAATTCTTAAACATGATTCAGAATACAAATTTAATGTTTCATTAGATTGCGCATGGAGTTCTAAGCGCGATGCTTTACATGCCGTCATTACGCTTATAGATATAAATACAAACAAAATATTAGATTTTAGAATAGTTTCAAGGCATCCAGAATTAATAAAATTCAAAAGTCCCAAAATTTTGGTTGAACCAAAAATTTCACCAGGATTAATGGAAAGCTATGCATTACGTGATATGTTGAAATCTGATTTATGGAAAAAAATAAAAGTTTTTTGTTCAGATGGTGATGTTAAAGATTCAACAATGATAGAGAATTCTGGTGCACAATTATCACATGTAAGAGATCCAAATCATGTGATAAAATCAGCATTTTCAAAAATTGTCACTAAATATCCTAAATTTGAAAAAATATTTAGGATCCTTTTTGCATGCCCAACATTAAAACCAGAGCAAAAGGTTCAGAGATGGATGGGATTAATTAATAGATATCCAGGAGAATCACCAGAGCATATCGAAAAAAGAGAAATTATTACAAATATTGCTCCATTGTTTCTAAGAATCAGCAAACAATATCATACAAATTTCAACGAAGCTTTCAATTCATTGAAAGCCCATTTAGTCCCAAAAAATCTTCGTTGGATTATTGGATTTCCAGCCAGAATTTTTGTTTCTGTATTTGCGTATAATGAAGACAATTGGAAGACAAAACTAAGAAGATTAATGGGTATAGATGATTCTTATTTTGATGAAGATATTTTACAAGTTATATTAAATTTCGAAAATAAATCCGATTATGACCATATCAGAAGAACTTCGGAAAACTACAGAAATCATAACAGATGCGTTCATTACATTCCAGATGAAATTGACCCAGAATTCGCTGACTTAGTTCCTCATAAACCGTCAAAAGATGGATCCAGATCCGAAAAAATTGAATACACTGACGATGAGGATCCGCCAGCGGATGAAGAACCGTCAGAATCTGAAAATCTTTCACTTCCAACAGATTATCCAAAATTCAACAAAAAATCTATATTTGGTTCCGATATAAAAGTACACCAGATTGGAAAAGGTTTTCATTTTTCTTCAAGGCGAAGGAAATTCCAGATGATCCTCAAGAATTCCAAAATTTATTATCCAAATTTAAACAAGATCTTTATAATACGTACTCGTCTTTAATTCGTATTAATGAAGAAAACATCTCGGCTGTTGCAGTTTACGATTCTCAGCAAGCAAAAGAAATTATGAATTCAGCTTTTACTGATTTTCATAACTTTGAGAAAATTAAGATAAACGCAATCAATTATCTTAACGTCCTCAGCCACAATCCACCATCTCTTGAAATGATAGCAGATTTTCATCCTGATTTGATACAACTTCCACAGACACTCAGAAAAACTCATGATAAGCAGTTAGTATCTCTAAGTTGTGTACTGAGGCACTGCGCGCCTCCGTACACCACTTAGCGGTTTTGACACTTTACGAAACCAGTAACGTAGATTTTACAACACAACCATAACACCAACTTAACCTTAAATATTTACAAAACCGTCTGACACATAAACGACTTCACTAACAACTTCACTAACGACTTCACTAACGAATTCCCTACCGTCCTCACTAAATAAAATAACCTTATTTTTATTTTTTTTAATTTTTTTTATTTCATTACAAAGACATGTCCGACTACATTTACTATGACTCTTTCCAGAGGTTTCCGTGAACTATTCAAAACTCAAGTAAAACTGAGAAACATGCATTTTAACAAAGACAGACCCATTGACGATGAAAGAAACCCTGAATATATTACAATCCCATATGACGCAAAGTTCATTGCATACATTCCTTATGGTCGCAGAGGAACGAAAACTATTTCAACAAAGAACAAAAATTATTTCTGGAGCGATGAAGAAAATTGCCTTATCTACATAAATGCATACTTAAATAAAGCTACATATTGTACAAAAGAAGGTTGGACTGGATTTGAGCTCTACATATACGACGACGATGGAAACAGACGTTGTGTATACCCATACGATAATATGTACCATTGTTTTCATCAAGCATTAAACGAATACATAGTCAGTAAGGGTCTCATTCCTGCTGAGTAGAAATGTTATATTTTTTTCCCAGATTTATTTAAAAATTAATGATATCACCACCCTCACACGTATGAAAACATAGCACAAAAATAAATTTAGGTGAAGTGGTGAAATCTCACCTCTTTTTTCACCTCTTTTCTCACCCTGTTGAATTCATTGCTTTATAACTCTCTTCCTTGGTTTCTTTTTAGTTGCTTTCTTCACGTCTGTCTCCAACTTGACTATCTTTCTTCTTCGTCCATAATGATACCAATTACTTCCACCAGTCAATGGGTCAAATGGTCTTTCGTAAGGGTTTCCATACATTCCATAAGGTCCGTATGGAAGAACTACTAGTGGAGAAGAAACATTTTCTTTAGTTCCATCGACTCTATTTAAATGCATTGTTTCACCTTTCATCTGGTCATTAAAGTCTTTTGCGTGTTTTGCAAACTCATCGTCCTTTCCTAAAGCATTTTCTGACTCAGTCGCAACCAAATTGGATGCTTTATTTATGAGCCCTATTTTATTTAATCTTAACTTCTTTGCAACCCAGCCTCCAATCTTCCCTTTATTTGCATCTAATGTCTTCGAAACCCTTCCTCCACTCATTTTATTTACTGCGTCATAAGCTCCAAGTGCTTTTGCTCCAAATGCTAATGCTTTTGTTCCCATTGCGCCTAAAGCTGCCCAAGCTACCATTTACACCATATTAAAATCATCTCTCTTCAATATTATCTCATAAAAGTTCTCGTTACTGGAGAAAGTCAATGAAACATAAGCGTTCTCACGGGCTTCGCCCTCACCGCTTTGCGGTCTATCTAACTTCTTTCTTATATCATCTATACGCTTCAAAATGTCTGAACAATTGCTAACATCTTCTACAACAGTTATTTCATCATGAATGACCTTCAAGAACAAGCTCATTTAATATGCTATTAAAATCATCTCAATAATGAGTCCATCCTTTCCATCTTTAGGTAGCACAACATCTTTCATTGAAGAAGGTTCGACAAGTCTTATGTTAAACTTACTGACAAAGTTTGTTATACTATAATGCTTCGGCGGCGAATACATGTAGTTTGAAAGACATAATATAGATTCTTCAGCAAATTCACTTATACTGGATTTTATAACAATGTTCTCACGAGACCAAATACCACCAATTGACAATCTTGTAAGCAATCCTGCTGAACCTTCAACTGTAAACGTCGATGGTAACATTCCACGAAGGTCATCTATTGACATCGTTGAGTCACTGTATTTAAATATTTTCTTAAAGCAATCGTCATTATCTAACCATGCAATAGCTTTGAAGTTTTCATTCGAATATACATCTGTTTCATTAAATGTAAAACCTGACTTCTTTGCAGAGATGACTTTAAAATCTATTGAGTTTGTTTCAAAATTATATGCTATGGTAACTTCTGAAGGTAATGGATGCCCTTCCGCAGTCAGTTGTTCTCTCACTACCGTTTGAAGCTTTGTATTAAAAACTTTCATGTCATCTCCTGTATCTAAGTTCACATACACAGCAACAGGAAAACTATCTTGCTTCTTTGTTTCATCATTATACCTCAAAACATTAAAGTTCTTCAATAATATTGTTCTTCCTGCTGGAATACTTCGAACCTGTCTGATTTCAATAGCTTTCTCACCTCCTACATACTCTACCCAGTGTCTTGGATATTCATAAGTATACTGACTTTCTTGAATTTTGGTAGGTTTCATCATAACGTGTTCATAGTATATCTTTATACTCTTGTCAGTTAGACTCGGTGCTATGTTCTGAATATTTCTGACTTGCATTTTTAATGGAGATAAAATGAAGCATTTAATACATGATGTAGATGAAGACATGAATGAAACTACAGACAAACTTAACTCTTCTCTTATTCTTCCTTTCAGCAAAGATTATGAATTCTGTTCAAATGGTGTGTATTTCTATTGTGGAAAGATGGGTTCAGGTAAGACATTTAACCTCATTCGTCTCATATACTCATAAACAGAGCGTTAGGAAACGACTCTTACTATGACCAAATCATTATATCAGCAACTTCAGACTCTATGGACTCAACAGCGAAAACATTTATGTCAAAAGTTCAAGCCTCTGTCGTTAAAGTTCCAGACAGTGAACTCATTGAATTTCTTCAGCGTTACATTCGACGTAAGAGGAAATATTATGCCATCGTAGAGTTCATACAGTCAGGAATGCAAAAGACTTCTGAGGAGATGGAAAGAATTATTGACAAACACCACTTACGTCAATACTCAGGAGTTTACGATATGAAACGACTTACAAACTACATTCTGTCAAAACTTTCAAAATACCCCTTCAAAAAATATCCTTCAAACACTCTGCTCGTTTGCGACGACTTTCGCCGGAAAAGGTTTAGTTTCAAAGCCTGACTCACCATTAGCTAACATCATTACTAAAGTCAGACATTACCATTTAACTGTAGCAATACTTATGCAAACATGGAGGTTTTTAGCTTTAAACATAAAACGTCTCATAACTGACTTCGTTATCTTTCAAGGTTTCTCACGCTATGATATTGAACTCATTTGGAAACAGTCAGGTATAACATTACCTTTTGAAGAAATTTGGAAGCATATAAGTCTCTCATCTCTCCTCGTTCATACCTTGAGATTCATATCATGACTAATACCATTAAAGTCAAAAATATTCATGGGAACGACCAACATTGTTTTAAAGTTTAACCTTCAATTGACTGATGGTAAACAAATTCCATGCATCTCTGTCGCCATTTCTGTTAATATTTTTGCTGTCATTCATATCATCCACTTCTCCATCCGTTAGCTTTTGAGGATATGCGTTAGAATAGCTGTTCTTAAATGAAGGCTTCTCTCCCTTGAGAGCATAAACTCTATAACTTTCTGCATACTTTATGTTTGAACCTCCTGAGCCATCATTGACATAAATTTTTATAGGCTTCCACCCTTTGTTCATGTTCCTGCTTCTTCCCTTAGCTCTTTTGTTCAGTAGTTCTACATCTTTATACACAGCACCTGTCTCAGTGAATTCAACAATATTTTCATTCGTTAGCTTTACATTCAAACCCTTGTCGAGTATATTGTTCATTTCATACATATAAAAGGTTTTTATTCTATATGAAATGAGAAGCAAATCCATCTTAGCTGGTGCCGTTAATGTTCCAATTGAACCAACATCAAATGTTGACTCACGAACGACAAACAATATTGTCATAAAGAACTATAGTTTCAGAGTGTTTAAAGAAAAAGAACCAGAACTTAAGTCGGTGAATTTAAACTCAGCTTCAAACGCTAACGCTACATCAGATGTTAAGTTAGAGTATCCACCACTGGACCAAATTCTTTCAAGAGAAGCCAACGACAACCCTTACACAAATGTTCAAACAAATCCTTCAGATAACGTAGACCATTACCTTCTTCAGTTATATCAAACTATCTTACTCAAAGACGATAAGAAGCTTTTGACAAATCTTATAAGCAAGAACCAAATAATTCTAACAAAGGAGGACCTTGAAAATGTTATATCACGAATAACAGGGAAACAATGTGTCATTGACTATCTCGACCCTGAAATCGAATGCTGTGGTCAAACGCCAATATTCATGAAAATAGGTAACATCCGCATCATTGAAACACCAGGAACTACAGGAGTTGAGTTTAAGTATAAATATTCGAATGAATACACAAAACTATCTACTGACTATAAGCTTTGTTTGAAATATGTTTTAGTAAATTAAAGCAGTCAGTCAAAAAAATTTCAAGTTAGCAATTTGTAATATCTATCCAAAACTTCTTCAACAGTATCGAACTCATCTTCATAATGCAAACCTAATCTTATTGACTTGGTGCAGTTTTCACTAACACAATATTTTTCTGTTCTCTTGACTGACATAACTAACTCATTTGTTTCATCAAACAGCAACAACCAAAGTTCATGACCTAATACATAACATTCATACTTTATATTTTTAGCTCTGAGTTCTCTTGTAAGCTGTTGCATTTAATATTTTCTAAAAAGTCAACTTCAACAGTCATTCGCACTGGTGCCTTCAGTTCTGCAGGCTCTCCTTGAAAGTCAACAAGTCTGAATTGTATATCTTTCAAATTATGAGGACTAATGCGAACCCATTTACCTAAATGAGTTGCTATGACAGGAACGTTTGGAATGAACATTGAATTGACTGCATAACAGAAGGATTTATATTCTACTGAACCTTTACTATTAACTCCTGAAATGCCTGTGACATTAGCTATTTTAGACTCAATGTATAAACAATTACCATAACATACGTATGGAACAGATTTCATCTCAATCGTTTTGTCAACACTTTTCAAAGGAAATGTCATATGGTATGCTCCCAGAAGCAATTGAACTCTATGACTCATTCGTGTTATCTTAAACTCCTTCACATAACTGAACTTCAATGTTCCCTCAGAAGAGAGTTCGACATCTATGTTGTCAATAGTTTCTTCATTTATGAGAGTATCTATGACTCCAGCAATTTTATCTATTCTATACCCAGCTCTGTTAGGAAATGTTATAACACTTCTTTTGTCATCTATTTCAATCTCTATGAAATCTGTTTCATCTGTTATGACAAAAGTTGCGATAGTATTGAAGTCAACAACTCTGAAAGCAAGCGCTTCATTCTGAAGACCTAAGTTTGTTTGTAGCTTTACTGTCCCGTATTCGTTTGGGTCTGTACTTTGCAAATAGAACAACATTTTATTCTCATTAAAATATGACTATTGCTGCATATGCGTATGAAACAAATGAAGCAAGAAGAGCACATGAACTAGTAAACGAAAACTCAACTTTAACCATTGAAGGCAATGATTTAGTCATTGACGATGGAAAAACTAAAAAAGTCATTGATTTCGATACTTTTAACACTTATGACCCATTCATTACAATAAGTAAAGTTCCTATCATAAATGATGGAACGGTGCAATATATAAATTCTACAGTAGATGCCTCATTAGTGAAAGTATTAAATGTTCTCATTGAATTGTTAAAGAGCTTTCGATTTGACGACAACATTAAATGCTTAAAGAATTTAGTCATGAATGAGAAACAAATTCTTGGCGTTGCTGGTAACAGTAATGATGTACACCTTATGACATTAGAATATTATAACGAACATAAAGATGAACTGAAAGGAGAGAAGGGTGACACCGGACCTCAAGGACCACAAGGAATACAAGGAATACAAGGTCCTCAAGGCGAAAACGGTTTGGATGGTGTAGATGGAAAGGATGGAAAAACTGCTAAATCATGGATATGGAACCTTATAAATACTGGTTTAACAGCTGCTTCATATGGAGTTCTTCAATACCAAATCGGAAAGATATGGGCGGTACTTGGTGAAGAAGTTTTAGATGACGTTAAAAATGCTTTGAACTTCATTTCAAATGGTTCTGATACTATTAAAACTTTATCTGGTTGGATGCAAGAAACAAGGAGTCAAATAGATACTGTAAGACGTATAGCAAACAATGCACGTACGGGATTGGATACTTTACGAGAAGCACAAAATACACTAAAGGAAGCAAATGATATTCTTGGCTCAGTATCAGACATGCATGAAGATTGGCTTAAAGGTATTGACAAATCTTTTAAAAATCACAGTCAGTCTATTGTTGACTACAAGAAAAGTATAGATTTTTTACATAGTGCTATGGACGTACATGATGGAAGCATAAGGAACTTACTTAATGCTAACAATAACTTACCAGGAACTATTAAAGCATTTATAAAGTCCTTTGTAAAACCTGGTGCTCTAACATTTAGGTCTTTGAGAGCAAGAGCATTGAAGTCAAGAGATGCAGAAACTCCAACAGAACCTACAGAAGGAACTGAAACAACAGAAACTCCAGAAGAACCACCAAAACCAACAGCTAATGAAATATTGTTCGAATATTTTCCAAGGTACTCTGTTCTCATTGCATACATTCAAGAAATACTTAAGAAAGCAGACTTGACTTTAGGAGATGATGAAAGTTCTGTATATCTTTCGTTCCAGTTTCAAATAGCAGAACTTTTGAGACAGATATGCTTAATGTATGACAACATCTCTGATTTCACAAGATATGATGACGACCATGACCCCGAACACGGTGAAGAAGAAGTTTTACAAACATCCATTAAGACAGGAAAGGTTTTAACTCAAAGTCTCATTATTGACACCAAAGATGGTGAAGTGGATGTTCTTCAAGAGCTGAAGAAAAATACTTCTGAAGGAGGTGGTGGTAGGCATGAACTTGAAATAAATGAGATAGAAGAGAAATTAGCCGAAAAAGCAGATAAAAACCATGTTCATTATATAAGTTCAGACGAACAGATTATAACGGACTACCATGGATATTTAACACAGGATGAAAAAGTGAAGACGTAAGATGTTAATGAAAGAAGATATAAATACATTCGTGCTAAAGGTTATGACATACACTGTACTGTACAGTATGACACAGGTAAAGCACAAGAAACATTTGGTTATAACGATGAAATTTATGCCTCTAGTTTCTTTGTTAACGGTGTATTAGTTGAACCAAGATTTACTTTGAGGGTTAAGGCAAAAATAACGTTTGAAGATGCTATTAAAAGTAAAGCTGACAAAGATGAACTTGACGCAATGAACAAAGTTTTGAAATCTCATAAACACAATATCTCCGATATAAATGAACTTCAAGCTACATTAAATAGTAAAGCTGAAAAGAACCATACACATGAATCCTTCACTACTGTTAGAGCAGACGACATAATATTGAACTATACCCTTGGTTCAAGTGCACCTTTAGAGAATCCAAGTACAAGCGTAAAAGATACACTAAACTCCTTAAATAACAGATGTATGAACATTGAAGGTCATGTCAGAAACTTTGAAACACATGAACTACCAGCAATGTTAGATAAGAAAGCAGATAAAGAACATACACATAACTCCTTCTCAACTGTTGCTATAGAAAGTATTGAAGGAACGGTTGACGGAACTGATGGGGATGCATTATATTGTAAACCTCCTAACTTTCCACAAGGTTTAACATCGAATGAAAACATAACAACAAAGAAAAACATTAGATGTAAAAATGTTTATGTCATGAAGGATGAAAATAATATTAAATTCACTGCTCAAGATTTATATGATAAGAAAGCAGACAAAACAGAGCTTCAAACATTAAAGACTGAAATACTTCAAACATTATATCCTATAGGCTCTATTTATACATCAATGAACTCAACAAATCCAGCAACAGTTCTGGGTTTTGGTTCATGGAAGCAGATTGTAGATAAATTCTTATACTGTGCTAGATATTCAAAACAAGCCGGTGGTTCGAAGAAAATTAAAGAAGCAAACCTTCCACCGCACACTCATACAGGAACTACAAACTTTTCTGGCGACCATAGCCACTCATTAAGAGACCACCCATTATACAACTCAGAGTATGAAGCTGGCAATGATGTTTTATCTCCATCTTATAACAATGCAGCAAAAAAGATTTTTCGACAAACTGAACCAGGAGGAAATCATACACATACTTTCACAACAAATCCAACAGGCTCGGGTGCAGATTATATGCCACCATTTATGACTGTATTCGCATGGTACCGCGTTCAATGAACGCGCTTGAGCCTAGAATAAAATCTTTAACTTTACATAAATGAGCTTGAAAGAAGTATTCGAATCATCACCGTGGAGGTCATTTAAGAAATTCAATGAAGCTGCAAAGAGTTGGGGATTTACTAACAGAGCTGAAGTGAAAAGGTTCTTTGACAAAAATGTTGTACATCAAACAAAAATAAACCCTTACGACTACTTTTTACCAATTTACTCCAACACTCCTGACGCATACCAATTTGACACTCTCGTTCAAAGCAGAAAAGGAAGAAAGCCACCATTCCTCATCTTCATTAATGTTAACACTCGCAAAGCATATGCATATCCAATGAGGAATAAAGGAACTTGTGAAGTGTTAAGAGTTTTACAAAAGTTTGTAGCAGAACATAGCCCAAGTACTTTAACATCAGACCAAGACAGTGCATACCTCAGCAATGAAATCACAGATTTTCTCATTAAGCATAACATAACTCACTACACTACTGAAGACCATAACCATAACATACTCGGCATCATAAACCGCTTCATAAGGACTCTCAGAGATTTAAATCAAGAGCGAGACTTTACCGAAGAAACAATGAAACATTTTCTCGAAGTATATAATTCCTCAACACATTCTACAACAGGACATACACCAAATTCAATGACACAACAACAAGAAGAAAAGTATATACAAAAGAAACGAAGTCAAACACAAAATATCAGAAATTCAACACAATTTACCCTCATTCCTGGTACAAAAGTTCGTGTAGTTCTTGACAACAAACCGTTGACAAAGAAACGTTTAAGGTTAAGTAGAAACTATTATATCGTAGACTCTACGCAAGGTAATGGATATCTTATAAAAGCTGCCGACGACTCTATTGCGTTTTATCCTCGTCATAAATTAGTTGAAAGTAGTAATGGCAAACTTGCTGAAACCATTGACGAAGCAAAGCGAGGAGTGGTTATTGAAATACTTGACTACGACATAAACGATGACACTTATAAAGTAAGATATGAAGGAGGCGTTGAAGATGTTATACCATCTAAGAACTTGAGAGAGTCAAAGCCAACACATCTGGGACCATTAGAGCGGGAGTACTGGAAAGACAAAAATAAGCCAGAAAGAATAAGAAAATTCTTCTAAACTTTTTCATTAGATGTAAATCAGACATGAATGAGAACAGTCATGTATTATTAATGGTACCATTTATTTTAACATAAAGACGCAAAGCGGCGAGGACGAAGTCCATGACCAAAAATAATGTTTAGGGTAGATGGTTAGATCTAACCTCATTTCTACCCTCATTTTTTTGTATTTGACGGGATTAATTCTTGATTTCAGGGATTTTTTGACGAAGTGCGAATCTTCACTTCGTCAAAAATAACAGTTATCTAATGAAAAATGAAAGTTATTTCTTATTTATCTCATGAAAGTTGTTGGAAAATAAGTCCTGGGAAGAGTATTATAAGGCGTTTTGTGAAGAATATAGCAACCGTCGGAATACAGACGGTTGGTTTTTATACAAAATTCATGTAGGAATTCCTGATGAAATCAAATAAGTTAGAGGAACGTATGTAGACCCAAGACTTATAAACTATATAGCAATGTGGGCTTCTCCAAAATATTGCATAGCAGTTGGAAAAATTATGGACTCCATAGACAAGAAAGTTCATGAGAAGTTAGATGAAGAAGAACTCGAAGATACAGTAGAGAATGCAAAACATTTGTTCGAACAAGAAGTTAGAAAAATGTGCGAAAAACAATTAGAACATGAACGTGAGATATTTTATGGTTATAGAGATTCTCCATACGAACTAGACCAATGGGAACAAGAAGATTTAAAGAGAGAATTTAGAGAATATGAACTCGCTAAGATAGCATTAGAAACTGCAGAAAAGAAGTTAAAAGTTTGGGGTTGTTTTGTACAAAAATATTGTGAGTAAATGAACCATTTATTTTTGTCATAAACGACCAGAAATATATTTTAGGGTAGATGGTTAGATCTAACCTCATTTCTAACCTCATTTCTAACCTCAGCCGCTAAGCGGCGAGACCCAAAGGGTCTTGAATTTTCATGAATTTCCTTAAGATAGAAAAAATAAAGTTAGTTTTATTTTTATTTATTTTTTTATTTTGTATAAAAGATATGATTTCAACAATCGGCACAACAACAATTCAAACAACAGCACCAAACTCGTTAGTCATGAATCCAACATCTATGTTAGTAGAGATGAAAAGCTTTATTCCTTCTTCATATACTTTTGAAACAAAAATCCAGAAGATAAAGCAAGAACTTTTAACAAGTAATTTAGACTGTACCGCACAGGATGAAGAAAATGAAGAATATCTTTATGTCATGCAGGACATTATTGACCATTTACCCAAATTGCCTGAAATCCAACAACAAAAGCTCACTATTCCTGAATTCGATGAAATAGAAGTGAAACCAACTGACTCAGTAGAAATAAAGAAGTTCATACGTAAAGTAAATTATGAGTTGCTAGGATATCATTGCAACCATAAAGTTATGGACAAAGATTGCGACATGGTATATAAGAACATCTCTGACATATATAAATCTGGGGAGTTTAAGACATACGACAACTTTGTTTCATTAGTTGCAGAATGTGTATGGCAGATAAGAGATAAAGATAGAAGAGGTAAGGTATGGAATGGACAAATAAAACCAACTGCTTCAGATTTAAAGAAAACCATTGACGCCTTGGTTGTTCTAGCTGGTTTTATTTCAATGTATAACGCAAAAATGAATCCGCAATGTTCTAAATGTAAAGCAGCAATGAGGAAATATAACTACTCCGTCAAAGAGATAGAACGTATGCAAAACGACTATGCAGACTTAAAGAAAGAAGCAGAAAAACCAGCAGAAAATAAAATGGACATGTTAGCATTTCTGAACAAAAACTATCCAACTGCTGACGATTTCCTATTATCTGACGTCAAGAAGAAGTATAAAGAAACCTTCGGCATTGTTAAAACATTCGATGTACTAAAAGAAGAAATAGAAGCTACAAAACTGTTTAGAATCTCACGAATTCATAACGTATATCATGTAAAATGTTTATAAAATAACTGGGGTAGAAATGAGGGTAGAAATGAGGTTAGATCTAACCATCTACCCTAAAATATATTTTTGCTGAATTCAGCACAAAAATAATGAATTTCCTTAAGATAGAAAAAAATAAAGTTAGTTTTATTTTTATTTATTTTTTATTTTGTATGTAAGAACAGATATGTCAAACATTGAGTTTGAAACAGTTAGAAAGATAGACAATGACACCAAAGTGGTTAGAATAGGTGATTTAAACGTAAGATACTCAAAGAAATACAACAAATATTCTTTGTCAGACATTATATCTCCATCTGAAAAGAAAACAAACCACTGGGTTAGAAATGCTTCAACTCAGAAAATTTTGACAAGAAATCCTGAGCTTATGATATCGGTAAGATTCTATGGAACTACAGCATATCTCATCGACAAAAGTCTTATACCAATAGTTTTGTTATGGATTGACCCAGTTGTTGGATATAACTTCATAACTTATGGTTCATTCGATACGGAACGTTGCAGTGAAGGCTTACTTTATATCGTTCAGAAACCGAAGGACTTCAATACAAAAAGATATAAGATAGGAAGAACATATAATATAACTCAAAGATATGACAGTACAGTCAATAGAGTCAAGGTTGTGTTTGTTAATGATATGAGAGCTGCTGAAACAGAACTACTTGAAAAGTTTGAGAAAATGTATGGTGCTCCCATGAAATGTAAAGAAACGTTTGAAGTAGATGAGATAGATAAAGCTATAAAATTATTTGACGAAGTTGCTGAAAAATACATGTAAAGCGTTTATTTTTGGTCTTTTGTGAAAGTCAGAAAATAACGCTAATTTTTTTCTAACAAATTTTTTTATTTTGTATGTAAAGACAGTAATGTCAACAACAGAGAACACAACAACAGTTATAGTCCATGAAGCTATAAATGAAGAATACGAGTACATACAGTTTAACAAACAACTCCGTCTCATTCGTTCGGTCAAAGACGATATGTACCAAATGCAAAGTATTTTGACAGCATGTTATGCTCCAGATACTAAGCTTCCTAAAGACTGGTTTAGGAACCAAAGCACTATTGAGCTATTAAATGAAGCATAGCGAGACATACTTTTTTCTGAAAACAGTGAAGAACAGCGAGTAGGTAAAAAACCCCAGTCGCCAAAACTCTATGAAAACCGTGAAAAATTGCCAAACGGTTTGAGAGGATATTATGTACATAGACTTCTTGTAAATAATGTGGCACAATGGGCTTCAGCTCGTTATGCTTGGTATGTTTGTAAACTTCTTGACGAAATTCATAGACAAGAACGTGAAGAGCTGGAAAAGAAACCTCAAGCAAAAGATGAAGTCATTGAAGCAAAAGACAAAAGCATTCAGAAAAGAATACCACGTTCGGTACCAAAAGGAAAGGAAAAGAACTATAAGTATATGATATATACTGAAGAGATGGAAAATGAAGAAGATAAAGATATGGTTATGTTGCATTTAGTCAGAAGAAACAACAAGAGCTTTTATGACTTAGCTAAAATATATAAATCTGACAGAAATTGGTTCTATCGCGAAAACTTACCGATTTCAATGACACCGAATGAGCAAATAAAGGAAATTGTCAAAAATACTCTTCCTCAAACACACTATGACATCAAAGGTTGTACAATACTTACCTTCAAAGAAGACTTAACATTGTTAAAGGAAAAAATAACAGAGTATTTTGACAACTTCAAAGAGGAAGAATAAAAAAATCTAAGCTAATTTTATTTTTTTTATAAAATATTATCTCATATGAAAGAACATGAATTTAGAATATTCGGAACTCATGACAGAAGAAGAGAACGAACAACATGTAAAAGATTATGCAAAATTTCTGAAGACATACAAAGCATTTAAACAATATCTAAATGCTTCTAAAGATTATGCAAAATTTCTGAAGGTATATAAAGCTTATGAAAAAGCGTATGAAAAGTTTATACATTGGGGAATTGTTGTAAAATATCCATATGAAGACTAACCAAAAATATATTTTTGCTTAATAGCTTTCAGGGTCTATTTCTTCTCAACCATTTCACTTCCTTCGTCAATGTCAATAGAAGCTTCTTCAACCTTTGGTAAGAATTTCTGTATAACATCTTGTTCGTTATTGTCTTCAGAGATGAAGGATATATATTTCACAGATGTTTCACCCTTCTTATATTCTTTCTGTTCGGAAAGATTCAATAGCAATACTGAAGAAGTCAATGTTAGAGTTCTTTATGACAGTATAATGAGTATCTTTGACATTCACGAAGAAACTCTTTTGTTTCAAAACTACTACTGCTAACTCTTGTGAAGTAATACGTTTGCGGTCAATGACGATAGCTAATGGTCTGACATACTGACCAAACTTAGATTCTTTCACAAACTTCTTGTTAAAGATAACATTAACGTTTGCAGCACCATTGAACTCATTCTTGATGGCAGTAGCGAGAGCATTGTATGAAAGAACTTGCAATCTTGCATGTGTTTCATTAAATAAAAATATTAAATTATTTTGAAAAATAATTTAAAAATCTAATCTAATTTTTTTCAAAAAAAATATAGGGTGTCCAAAGGTGTGTTTAGCACAAACCTGAATACTGCGAGAAATAAACAAGTTACATATATATAAAGTTTATTTAAATATAATCACATTGGATTCAATCACGCGTTCGCAGCGATCGATCCAGGCTTGAAAGACACGCTTTAAATCATCATGAGAAAATTGCTCAAATTGCTCTCTTACAAAATTTTCAAGATCATCTGGACTCGCGAATTCGCGTCCTTCAGCTCTCTTTTTTAGCGTGCCGAATAAAATAAAAGTCAGAGGGTGCAATATTAGGTGAATAAATTGGGTTTGGAACAGACATTGTTTTCTCACCAAGTAATTCATTACCTTATGACTTTTGTGAACTCTTGAATTATCAAAATGAATTGCAAACTTTTGTTTTTGTTGTTTGGATTTCTCAAACTCATCAGAATTGATAATTTGAGTAAGAACATTGTCAATTAGATACTGAGCATTCATCGTATTAGGTTTTTGAAGAATATCAATTGCGATGATGCCATTCACGCCCCAAAAAACCGACAACATCATCATTGGTGTGTCAATTTTTTTTCTTCGGGAATGGTTTGCGGATTTTCATCCTTCGGAATCCACATGATTTTGGCTTCTGTTGCATATTGAAACCAAGACTCGTCCCTGTTACTAAAAAGCGAAACTTCTTGGATTGATACGCACCCAATATAGAGAGGAGCTCTTTCGAAGATTGGACTCTAGATTTTTTTGAACTGAATTAAGGTTGTGCGGAACCCAACGTGTATACGCTAGTTTGTAGTTCAAATAATTGTGCAGATAATAACTGACTGTTGTACGTGGTATCTTTGTCATCTCCTCTATCCTTCTGAGTGATGCTCTTGGGTCTTCATCTAGCGCTTGAAGAATTGCTTTGATTTTCTTTGATCCGGCGATTTTTTGTCAATTTTTATGATGGGCGCCTTTTTGTTCATGAAGTGATACATCCTAACATGATACGTTACAGTGGAATAGCTAGGAGCATCCATACCGAAGCATTTTACCAATATCTCGTAGATTTTTTTACAGTCTTTGCATTTTTTTGCAAGAGCGAGGATGTTTTCTTTATGATTCATTAAAAAAATGAAAAAAATCCCGCCAAAATTTCCCGCGAAACCGCCTCTTGTCTCAAAATTCATTTTATATCCCGGCATGGCGCCAAAATACAACATACTCATCATATACATATATTCATATTTTTTATTATATATTTATAATCAGCATATATCTCCTTTAATAGTCTCATATAGAGCGCTGTGCTAAACGCACCTTTGGACACCCTATATTTTTTTATTTCCTACTAAAGATGTATCGGAAGTTGTCTAAGTTAGAACACTCGGAAATAAAACAACTTCTTACAGAAGCTAATATAGATGTTGCAAAGCATTACGCAACAAACAAAAAAGCACTCGCTGACATCCTCAATGACTATAATGGTGCAATAAGTTATGATAGAATTCATGAGTTCATAAAGCCGCAACGCGGCGAGAACGAAGTCCATGCAAGAGCATTTCCTTTAAATGACATTGCTATTGACTTATATCATAGACGTTCAGTACCTCATGAAGTAAGAAGAGAAATGTTTGACATAACAAATGCAAACGTTGGTGAAAAAGAAGAAGAGACGAACACTGACAACAGAGAAGAGAGATGTTTAAAAGTGCTATAGAACAAGTTCGCAAAGCTAACGATGTCATTCGTTCCATTGACGACAAACCAAAGAAGGTGAGAGATGGTTAAAGAAAGATGAAGAGAATAGGAAAGAGGAATGTTAAGACAGGCAATAGACTCATTGACTTTAACATCGAAGCTTTAGATGAACCAAACAGAGACTACTTACACAAACATTTCGGTAAGGTTTTCATGAGACTCTTAGAGAAGATTAAAATAAACTCCCAACAAAGATGGATGGTATGTTATAAACTTGGTGGAAAGTATGAATGTTCTACGTTAAACCTCAATAATATTGGAACATTACTACATCAGCTCTTGAAGGAGAACTTATATCAGAGATAGAAGCAAATGCTGCAGGTATTGTTGAAATGCACTATGACTTCTTCTTGACAAACATAAAGAATCTTACCGAAATAAAGATGTATGATTTAACAGAATATGAAGGCTTAACGATGTCAGATGTAAAGAAAGGCAAACCAAAAAGAGACCATATAGAGATGAAAGCACACTGACAAATGACCAGAAAGCCATTTTGGAGGCTCTTAAGCAAACAGGAAACCCAGCACTTATAGAAAGCTTTTGGAAAGATAATGGTGAAAAGAAGTTTTATAAGAAGAGAAGCGGTCAGTTCTGGAAGTATCTTGCACATTACCTATAAATCTTGAACGCTACCAAATCTTCAATGAACTGAACAAAAGAACTGCAACACTTATGACAGAGGACAATTGTTTCGTTTATGCTTGCATTCAGGCTGGAGTAGATGAAGAAACTATTGACCACATGAGAGAAGTCATTCGTGTTTAGAGACTTTCCTTAAAGTAAAGTACAAGAAATTTCTGACGCAACAGGTATAGCATTTAATGTTGTCATTGGTTACTTCAATGACTCAAGACATAATGAAATAAGAGATACATACCAAAAGAATGTGAAACTGTTAAAACTATTGACTTACTTCTTGTTGAAGACCACTACATGCTAAATGAAAGATTACCAATGACAACATATTTCATTCGCAACTATATAGAAATCTTGAAGGAGTGTGGTGGAAATGAACATTGAGAAACAGATGAAGATTTATACAAAGAGAGAGAACAAATATGTAGTTCGTTATGATAGAACAACACCGTTATGGGATGTTATGAAAACATTGTGGGAGTGCAAATATTTCGAACCTATTTCTTATGGAGAACTTTTCACATATACGACTGACTTATATAAACAGAACCTTGCACCATTTAAAGATTTGACATATGCTCCAAAGTATTGTGTACAACTGAAGAAGAAAGCAGAGTCAAAAGAAGTAAATAAAAATAAGTGCAAGTTCATTCCTGAGCACGTTTTCTTTGCTGACTTTGAGTGCAGTACTGATGGCTTTCATAAAGCTTTTAACATCTGTTATGACAGTGAAGATGGTTCAGTGAGTGAAAGCATTTGGGGTCAGAACTGTGCAACAGAATTTTTGGAGCGACTTCCTGACAAGAGTTTAATATATTTTCATAACCTCAGTTATGACATAAACTTCATCTTAAGACACATGACAGAAGTGAAAGGAACTCCCATCATTAAAGGTTCACGAACAATGCAAATAACTGGCTTATATAAAGGAAGGGCAATTATTATAAAAGACTCTTACAGTGTTATAAATAAGAAGCTTAAACTATTTCCTGAAATGTTTAACTTACAAACAGGACCGAAAGAAGTATTTCCATATAACTACTACAGCAGTACTTTGTTAGCAAATGACAACAGAACTGGTGTCATTTCTGAAGCATGTAAGTTTGTAAAAGATATTGAAACGTTCATGAAAAACATGGATTCCATCAAAGGTTGCAGAATAGATGAGAACCACTTCGACTTAGAAAAGTATAGCACATTTTATTGCAAACAAGATGTAAGAATTTTAAGAGAAGGTTTTGTTAAGTTCCGCAATGACATATTGAAAGAATTTGATTTAAACGTTTATGATTACGTTAGTATTTGTTCTATTGCTAACAAATTGTTTGAGAACAGAGTGTACTTCCCGAATGGAAATTTATATGACCTCTCAAATAAACCAAGAGAGTTTATTTCGAGATGCATTCAAGGTGGAAGATGTATGTTGTCAGATAACATTAAACAAAAGAGCGAAAAGAAACTCATTGCTGACTTCGACGCTGTTTCATTATACCCTTCAGCAATTGCAAGACTCTATACTTTAGAAGGTATACCGAAAGTATTGAAGGAAGAAATGTTAAGCACAGAGTATCTCATGAGACATTTATTCGATGACGACCAAAAGGAACCCATTGGTGAAAAGTTTGTGTCTGGCTTCTTTGTTCTCATTAAGATAACAGAGATTGGAATACATAGACACTTTCCTTTAATAGTTTGTGACCCTGAATTAAATCCAGAACTTAACGTTCCCAGAAGTTCAAACACTTGCTGTCTCATGTATGTTGGCCATATAACATTACAAGACCTCATAAAATATCAAGGTGTTAAATGTGAAGTGTTGCAAGGATACTATTACGATGGAAACAGAGATATTAGAATAAGAGATGAAGTAAAGAAGTTGTTTGAGTTAAGGTTAAAGTATAAGAAAGAAGGAAATCCTTTGCAAGAAAATATAAAGCTCATTCTGAACAGTATTTATGGCAAAACTATTCTATCTCCTATTGAGTCAAAAATAACCATAGTAAATGACAAAGATGCTATAAGATATGCCATCAGAAACTACAACCATATAGTGAAGTTCGAAGGTTTGGATGGTTCAGATAAAACTATTTTCAAGCTAACGAAAAGCATTTGCAGACACTTTAACTTCTGTCCACTTGGTGTTAACATTCTGTCTATGTCGAAGAGAATAATGTGTGAAGTATTCTGTACTGCTGAAGATATGGGACTTCAAATATTTTACCAGGACTGTGATAGCATGCATATTTTCAATGAAGATATCCCACTGTTAGCTCAGGAATTTCAGAAGAGATACGGTAGAGAACTTATTGGTAAAACATTAGGTCAATTTCATTCTGACTTCGCAGAAATAACACCTGGAAAACAAAGTTTAGCATACAAGTCAATATTTTGTGGAAAGAAGACCTACATAGACTTACTCACTAACGATTTAAATGAAGTTGCATTCCATGCACGTTGCAAAGGTGTCAAACAAGACGTCCTTGCTTTAACCGCTAATGAAATGTTTCCTGAAGCTATACAATGCTATTACAATGAAGATAAGAACATTCACATACCTGTTGGAACATATGACAAAGACTCTGAGTTCAGTTTAATGAAACTTTACAAAGCACTTCATGATGGTCAAGAGATTGGATTTGACTTATGTAAGTCATGTCAACCTTGCTTTGCTGAAAAGTTTAACTTCTCAATAACGACTAAAACAAGCTTTATTCGTAAGTTGAAGTTCTGAGGTCATTTATTTTTGTCAGCAATGAGGTCATTCGTGATAAAAATAAAACTAGCGGCAAGGGCGAAGCCCATGTGGTCATTTACAATACTGCGATGGTAGAGTTTAAGAGTTGTGCTTCAATGTAGAGACAGTCCTTATGGTCTGGAGGTAAGAACACTGGGCAGTTATGGTCATGAGTGGAGAACATGTCTATCCAAACTCACGATTGAAGCCAGTTAATTTATAGTATTTAGGGTTAGGAAGTGGTGAAGTTCTTGTATGACCAATGAACTCATTTTCAACTCCCTTACTTAAGTTTGAATATAATATAGCTTGCTTTCTATCCCAAATGCCAGGTGTTACAATCTTTGAAAATTCATTTTTCGGAAGCATTGCATCATAATTGAAAACATTCTTGAAATCATCACTTGGTTCAGAGATTTGAAATCTTATACGTAATGGATTTTCTTTCTTTTTAGCGACTTCATTGAATGGTGAGAATACAACAAACTGACAGTCATGTGTTCCATCTTCATTTTCATTAAATTCATAATGAAAGTCTATAAGTTGTGGCTGACTACCTTCTTCTTTCAGTTGTGCAAGAAACTCACGTAAAGGCTGTAAAGTTTGTACTTCAATGTTGAACTTTTTCTCGAACATCTCATTAAATGAAATCATACATTGTTGCAATGTTGTATCGTCTTTAAAGTATTTGTATATGTGAATGTTTTGGGCGCTAAAAGACTGTTCGTCATTTTCTATCTCGACTTGAAGTATAAAGTCAACCTTTCTGAAAGCACGTGTTATATACATAGATGTTATGCCAATGTACTTCTCTTCATTTATGTTCACAATCCAGTCTGTTGGAAACTTAAACGTTACTCTGTTCCCCTTTATTTTGACGTCAGGGTTTTCACTACTGAACGCAACAGATAAAGGTATTTGTCTATACATTTAATTCGGATAAAAATAAACCATTTACTCTTTCTTTGCTTCAGCTTCTTTAGCTTTTGCTTCAGCTTCTTCTCTAGCTTTCTTCGCCAGCAAACGTGGGTTCTTTTGTCTTCCAGCAGCTAATGCAGCAAGTTGTTTTTCACTAAGTTTTCTCTTTGGTCTCTCTGGCTTTTGTTCTTGTTTTTGTTCCTTCAGTTCGGATAAAATTTGCTCACGAATTTCTTTCTTCAATGCTTCAACATCTATGACCCCTTGGGTCTTGTCCGTAGGACTTGTCTGAGTCATTTGACTGCAGATAAAAAACAAAATTAAAACTTTAACTGATGTAAAATGAGCTTGTCAAAATCAGAGCGAGAGTCTATTATATTAAATGACGCAAGAGGAATACAACATCCTTTCTATTACGTAAGTCAGAGTAAAGATGGTAAAATATACGTAAGAAAAAGAAAGGTTCCATTAGCGAATGCAGAAAGCGACAGTATTAAGGTGCATGGCAAGGGCGAAGCCCACGAAGCCCATGTTAAGCCTTCTATTCAAACTGAAAAGTCAATAGAACCAGAAGAAAAGAAGCCAGATGTACTTTCAATAACGAACCAAGAGCTTATTGCAAAGTTCGTGAATTTCATTGAAAAACAAACCGAGTCAAAGAATCCTGACCGCCAGTGAAAGAAGTTGAGACAAAAGAGAATGTACAGTTCATTGAAAATGTCAAGAAACAACTTCCACCACGAATGCCAAGAAGAAGAGTGAGAATAATGAAGTAAATAGATATTTTTATCCGAAGTAAATACATGCAGAACGAACAGTTAAACGAATTTACTCCAGCAGAGCATATTCATCAGATTCGCTCATATTTCGATATCATAGACAATGCAGTTCAAATTGGTGACACTAATAGAAAATATTCTGACGCAAAGATTCCATCACAACCTGGAACTGCTAAAGATAACACATGGGTAACATTCAATCTCTCACCTCCTGGTGAAAATATGTTGGACCTTTACAATACATTCATTACGTATAAAATGGAAGGTCAATTTATTGTAGATAAAGAAATTGGTTCAGGTTCCAATAAACAAACCCACCAGGATTTTGGATTGGTTTCGATGACGCTTTCTATGCAGTTGCTGGATATCAAATCCTTGCAAATGGTCGTATCGTATATTCTCAAGACAACGCAAGAGAAGAAGCATATATAACTTCAAACTCACAAACTACCGAACAAATAAAGAAAGTAGATGTTTTCTCAAAGACTCGACATGAAGATGTATGGAGTCATTCGGGAACATGCAGAACAGGACAAATTGTTAGTGGTCCAATTACAGCAGGAAAATCATTTGATTTTAAGCTTCGTTTAAGAATTCCTGTTAGAAGATTCCTTCCATTAGAAGCTATTCGATTTATTCCAGCTTTTGCAGGAAACATTCAGCTTAAAGTAAAGTTCAGTAGCGACGCCTTACAATGCACATCTATATCTGTAAATGATATCATTGCTTTCAATCCAACTCTTAAAGTTGCATTTGCTTCAGATTCAAATCCGCCGACAAATAAATTTGTTCCATGGAATGAACCATTCACTATGATAACGAAGGCAGTAGAAGCTAGTGGAACAGTTACTATTACAACTGTAACCCAGCAACTATTTCGAACAAAGATGGATTTTAATGAATGTTTCATTCATCCAAAGTCATTCTCTTTAGACCCTAACATTTATACAGAACTTGTAGAACATTATACAAACGAGGCTTTATGTTTTCCTGTTAAAGTTATGGATTGGATTCCTATGGACGGTTCATTCTCAAAGAATACAGATAGTTCAAGTGCAACATTTACAGCAGCTTATACGCCTATTAATGTTAAAAGTATTTGGGCACTATTTAGAAAGAAAGACAACTATTATGTTAATTTTGAGAACCCTAAGTTTAAATATCTTCAGCTTTCCATGGGAGCTTATGGAAATATGCCTGCAGAACCTGAAAAATCATATGGACCTGTATTTTATGAAATGGTTGCGAACGCTTGCAATACAAACAATGATATGATAGGATTTAATGAAGATGTTATGAGGTCATTGGTGGATGATGGTAGTGTGGAACATAAATGGGATAGCTATGACAACACACATTTCTTATGTGGTTTTCCAACAGAAGTGGACTTTTGCTTCCAGCAAGGTCAAACATCTACTGCTCCAATAACATACAAATTGTCTGTTAAAGGACCTATTGAACTAGCAACTGAAAATGTACCAAAGCCACTTATTGGATTTATGAGGGATTGTTGCTTTGCCATTCAGGTAAGACAGTCAGGCATCCCCATAATAAGATTAGATGACTATAACTTAGCTACGGACGACAGTGAGGAATAAAGGATGAACGTTTATTTTTAAAGCTTATAAATGAGTTCTTCATCAAGCTCTCGTGAACCTTCACCATCTATGAAACAAACTTTACCAAACGATTATGGAGCACCTATTGAATATTTCTTACGAGCTGCACAATGGCAAAGAGCAGTCTCACCAAGGTTAGGTGTTCCACCAGCTCCTGTCAAAAATAGCATTTGGTCAAGTCCTTATATAAAATGGTCTCCCACTAGGTTTGCTAGCTACAGCAGGAGCAGTTATGATGTTGAAAAGAAATAAAGCAAATGTTGTAAATAATACTGAAGTAGCTGAAGTTAAACAAACTCCAACACCTTCGCCAAAACCTTTAATGACTCCTGAACCTATGGAAGTACAAACTCCTGTTCAAAAGTCAACTCCTAAACCGACTCCAACATTTAAACCAGAACCTACTCCTCAAATAAATCGTAAAACTCCTGCGTTTCCTTACTGAAAAAATAACGTTATTTTTATTTAATATTAAAATTTTTATTTGATTGAAATGACAAATAAAGTCACTGAAGCAATGAAACAAAAGTTTTTGGTAGAATACATTAAATCAGGAACTATTCCAGAAGGTTTTTACATTCATACTATGAAGGATGGTAGAGTTCAGTTTAGAAAGATAAAGCAACCATTAGATAAAGAAGGAATTTTGAGAAAGATTAAACTTCATGAGGACAACATTGCTGAACTTAAGAAGAAGTTAGAAGAGTTGGAGAAAGGAAGAGAGTTATAAAGCAATGAATTCAACAGGGTGAGAAAAGAGGTGAAAAAAGAGGTGAGATTTCACCACTTCACCTAAATTTATTTTTGTGCTATGTTTTCATACGTGTGAGGGTGGTGATATCATTAATTTTTAAATAAATCTGGGAACAAAAATATAACATTTCTACTCAGCAGGAATGAGACCCTTACTGACTATGTATTCGTTTAATGCTTGATGAAAACAATGGTACATATTATCGTATGGGTATACACAACGTCTGTTTCCATCGTCGTCGTATATGTAGAGCTCAAATCCAGTCCAACCTTCTTTTGTACAATATGTAGCTTTATTTAAGTATGCATTTATGTAGATAAGGCAATTTTCTTCATCGCTCCAGAAATAATTTTTGTTCTTTGTTGAAATAGTTTTCGTTCCTCTGCGACCATAAGGAATGTATGCAATGAACTTTGCGTCATAAGGGATTGTAATATATTCAGGGTTTCTTTCATTGTAATAAACAGAAATTCATCAAAAGTGACAGCTCTCAATTTTTTGACATTTGTAAATTCTAAATTGAATGAGAAAAATGAAATAATACTAAGCATAATACAATATTCTAGATTTAATTATAATTAGGAAAAAGTTAGTTTTGAGAGTACTTTTCATAGGCATATAGAATGAAATCTTCTGAAAAATAATATCACATAAACTCATATTATTTTCTAATATATAACTATTTTATATAAAAATCAAATTCAATGATCTTAAAAGCGAAGGATAAACCTCAAAATTTACGAATATAATGAGTGGGAATATAATGCTTATCTATCATAAAACCATATGAAATATCAATTTTTGCTTTACGCCTAATTTTTGACGACAATTAGCAAAAAATGTTAAATGTTAACACTCAGTCCATTTGAATATGAAAAATAAAATTGACTTTGATTAAATGTTTTTATTTATCATGCAATTCTTCTTGCGACCAAAGATTTGAATAAAATTTCAAAAAATAAGATAGCTTAAAAAATAATATACGGTAGTGTTTACTAATAGATGAATAGTATATAAATTCCATTAAAATGGATTTGATCCAAAAAATATATAAAATTTGATCATAAATAAAATCGTTTTAAATTACTTCTTCATTTAAATTATAACAATTATTTTTGATTTTTATTTATCATCCACATTCAAATTTGAATCTTATCACAAAAGAAGGACCACTTTTATGACTACTGCCAAATCTATAAGCAGAGAATGGCTATTTGAAGCTAAAAGAAGAATAGAAGAAGGTGAATCTTACAAAAGTGTGGGAAAGGAAGTTGAATTGGAAAATGGTAAAATTAAATTGAATGTTGCCGAAAATACAATAAGAAGAGCATTTCAACTTCAAGAAATCGAATTACCAAAAGTTAGTCGCGGCAGAAAACCAAATCCACCAACATTTGAGCAAAAACAATTAATTAATTCTTGTGTTTCACAATATAAAGGAGGAATTTCAAAAACTTATTTATTGATTAAAAGGTTTCAAATATTGCTCAAAATCCCGATTGTGAGAAAGAAAAAGAAGAAATTGCAAAAGAATTTGAAAATATAGAAGATTTGACAAAAGATCAAATTTTTGACAATTTACAAAAAATAAAGCATCATCAAGTGGAAAAATTTATGATGGAATCAGGTTTATCTTCAAAAGAGATTACAAACCAGCAGATCCACCTACCAAATATCGTGCCATATCAAAGAATTTGATATGGCACTGCGATATTCATTACCTTCACGGTAATGTTTCTTGTCCATTTTTTGCCATATTGGATGATATGACACGTAAAGTTCTCAAAACTAAATTATTGAAAAACAAGTCTTCCAACTCAACAGCGAAGGTTTTAAGAAACTTTTAGAGGAGTTTATTCCTTACTGCATCTGGACCGATAACGGCGGTGAAAACCGCGGTGAATTCGGCCAGGTTATGCAGGAAAACGGAATAGTTTGGAAGCACAACTTGCCGTATATGCCAAGACAGAACGGCAAGGTGGAGCGCCTGTGGCCAAGCTTAGAAAAGTTTTTGCCAGACGAGTTGGATGATATTCAACAAATCAAGGACTCAGTTCAGCAGTTCATTGAAAAATACAACAATACACCACATTTATCTCTCGATATTAATCCAAAAACGAATAGTAATTACACTCCTAACGAATTATTCGAAGTTTCAAAATTTTGGTACGAGCCAGAAATGCAAAAATGGGAGTTATATATCAAAGACGAATGGGTCTTAGCAAAATTTGAATAATTACATCATTTTAAATGACTACTAAACAATTTTATTTATGATCAAATTTTATATATTTTTTTGGATCAAATCCATTTTAATAGAATTTATATACTATTCATCTATTAGTAAACACTACCGTATATTATTTTTTAAGCTATCTTATTTTTGAAATTTTATTCAAATCTTTGGTCGCAAGAAGAATTGCATGATAAATAAAAACATTTAATCAAAGTCAATTTTATTTTTCATATTCAAATGGACTGAGTGTTAACATTTAACATTTTTTGCTAATTGTCGTCAAAAATTAGGCGTAAAGCAAAAATTGATATTTCATATGGTTTTATGATAGATAAGCATTATATTCCCACTCATTATATTCGTAAATTTTGAGGTTTATCCTTCGCTTTTAAGATCATTGAATTTGATTTTTATATAAAATAGTTATATATTAGAAAATAATATGAGTTTATGTGATATTATTTTTCAGAAGATTTTGTGTTTTTCTTCAAAATTTTATTTTTTTATTAAAAAGAATCTTTACAAAATATACATTTACTTTAATTAATATTTAAAAACGTGCTCTATCAAAAGTTCCAAAAATTCAATATTTTCGCTTTTCTGAGGTGTCACTTTTGATGAATTTCTGTTTACAACATCATCGTCAATGGGTCTGTCTTTGTTAAAATGCATGTTTCTCAGTTTTACTTGAGTTTTGAATAGTTCACGGAAACGTTCTGGGAAAGAGTCATAGTAAATGTAGTTGGACATGTCTTTGTAATGAAATAAAAAATTTAAAAAAATAAAAATAAGGTTATTTTTATTTAGTGAGGACGGTAGGGAATTCGTTAGTGAAGTCGTTAGTGAAGTTGTTAGTGAAGTCGTTTATGTGTCAGATGGTTTTGTAAATATTTAAGGTTAAGTTGGTGTTATGGTTGTGTTGTAAAATATACGTTACTGGTTTCGTAAAGTGTCAAAACCGCTAAGTGGTGTACGGAGGCGCGCAGTGCCTCAGTACACAACTTAGAGATACTAACTTAAGCCTAAAAAACAAAAGCTTGGTATCAAGCTTGGAAAAAATCTCAGTTTTCTTGCCGTTATTGTTCAACTTATTACATTTCGACCATTAATGCACAAACTATTTGACGAATTATTCTCTAATCCCAATGAGCAACAGTTAATATACAAAGAAATATTATCGCTCACAAATCGGAACTTTTCGGAAAATGCAGATGTTACTTATCTGTATCACCTGTACTCGAAACGGCAAAAGATACATCAAGCTGATCCAATTGATGCTTTCAAACAATTACAAGAATCGCTTGCATGTGAAGCTAGGCAACTAGATCTTATTGATTATTTCAAAAAATTTTGCTGGGGATTTACAGATAAAATTGACATTCCTCTTGTTAATAATAACGAACTTCAAGTTACTCCTACTTTTTCAGATTATCTTTTTATTGATGTTGCTGGTTTTACGTTTCCATTGGATGATTAACATGGAATACAATCCAGCTGTAAAATCCAAACTAGTAGCCATAATAACTTATCACAGTCGACAATATAATATTATTATTTTGGACGAAAACATCAATTCATGGATTCTCTTTTGTAATACCAAAATATCTTACATTCGTGATGAGGAATTGGCGAATAATTTAAACAAAGGCGCATATAATACCGAAATATTTGATTTTCGAAAAAATTTAGGTTTTTCAAAAATTAAATCTTTCATTTGTAATGTATGAATAAAATGTATGTATTTGATATAATTGATACATTCGAAATTTTTATTCTGAAAAAATAATAAACAATTTTTGGCTTTTGTGATCTGATAATCTGTAAGAATAAATACCGACAAATTTTATTAATATTCATCGTAAAAGTATTCGGCTCTTGATGTAAATAAGGAATATTTTTTTTCAAAGTTGCTTTTGAAGACTCTTTTATCAAGTAGCTGCATTTATTCATTGATAAGAAAGTATGCTGTACCAAAAAATCGATAATTCACCACATTAACGGCCAATTTTGTTTTGCATTTCGACAAAAAAGCTCCTTTTATATAACATTACTGGGTGAAAATTAGAGTATCTACGATGACAAAACAAAATACATCAACTTGATTTTTTGCCGAGAAAAATGTTTTTGGAGGTACCAAAATAGGTCTCGAAAAGCATTGGTTTTATTTAAGGTTATTTTTTCTGAGGGGAGCTATCGTCTATAGGGCACCCTTAAGGGTGCACACGAGAGGATCATGTAAACTTCAGAATTTAGAACCTTATTTTTAGGCATTATCTTGGCTACCTATTTAGGCTCGAAAAGCAAAAAATATCAAAAAATACAACTTGAGTCCATTATGACCCTTTCATGGAGGTAGTTTTTATCCGCTAGTATTTTCCCTTTGAATCTCTTTACAATTCGAAATCAAATTCAAAACTCAGTAGAAGAAAGGAAGAATCGACTTACTACGGTTGTAATACGAATAAATACATATATTTAATTATTTTTATTTACATAATAATTGTTTGAAGCTCATATTCCATCAAATTTTTAAATAAAAACATTAAAATGTTGAAAATGTTCATATATTTTAATAGGGTTTTGGCACTTTATTGAGGAATTACTACATACATAGTCGAACTTAGGGTTGTTAAAAATATCAAAAATTAGCGTTTTGAAGACACCATGGTGTTTTATAATTTTCCCTTCCTTATTGGCGTGTAGAAATAAATGTGCCAATAGATTGAAGAAGAAGAATTGTTTTTCTCTTAATGAACTTTAATCCTTTTGATATAAGAATATTAAAAACATTAATATAATTTCGATTTCGGAAATTAAATTTCCAAATTTTTTGTCGATTTCGGAAATAACAGGATCCCGCATCCAACACGCAACAATAAAACACAAAACACACTTTTTGGTTCTTTCATCGTTTTAATTGTAATTTATGTAATATATGATTTGGATAAATTTTACAAAAATAGAACCTATATTATATTCTTTTCAAAGATTCTTGCAAATCATCAAAAATAATTGTATTTTAAAAAAGGATCAAATTATCCTTTCATTATTTTAAACTTAAATTAGTTTCTATGATTGACTAAAGCAATCATATTTATTCATCATTAAATAAACAAAAAAATAATATTTGAGAGTTATTTCAAAAAAAACACATTGAATTTATTAATTTGTCTCAATTTCAGTATTATAAATTTTTATAATTTCAATATTTTGAAATACACTTTTTAATATTTCAATATTTATGATATTTCAATGTATTAAGTGGTCTCAAATTGAGCTTCTCAAATATAAGTTGGCCTATTCAAATAATAAAATTAAATAATATTTAAAATAATAAATAAAAGTGATTGAGGTCATAGCAAAACGGCTGTTTCAGTCATTAATTGTTAAAAATAAAAAGGGTAAAAACTAAATACAATGGGTAAAATTCAATAGTGTCTGTGCTATCGTTCAATTTGAATGTGTCTTTTGAAACCGCAAGACACATTGAATTTTTGAATAGTGTATTATGGTTTGACAGACACCAATGAAAAAAATAAATGATATTTATTTTAAATATATAAGATCCTTATATAAAATATAAATATTTTATCGTTTTATTTTCTTGTTTTAGAAATGTTTTTTATTGAAAAATCAATAAAACTAACTCCAAAAAAAATTTTTTGATTTAAAGACACTATGATGACACCAGGCAAATCTTCCAAGACACCTATCGTCGGGAATCTAACAACCCTAGTCGAACTTAACTTGATATTTTGAAATTTAAATTATTTATCAAAATTAAAATTTAACTGGAAATTAATAATTATTTAGTCATATTTTGCATAATTCTAAGTAGATTTTGTAAAAAATCAAGAAAGAAAAATTTTAACGTGCTTTATTTTTTCTTTTTTATAATAATACATATTATTATATAATTAACATATTCATAATGTTTCACCCTTTCAAAAATATAATACTCCTCCTCTCAAATAAACGTACATACGGGTGGCCTCTTTTTTCAAAAAATTAAAATTTGAAATTTTGGGCTCAAATATTAGAGATTTTTTCAACCTTCAACGATATATGTTGTCTATATCAGACCTCCTTTCTTTTTGATACTTAACATTGTTCCTAAATCTTAGCCGTTAAGGCTGTTCTGAAAATATTTTTTTCGTTCGAAAAATTCGAAAAAAATTCTTAAAATTCAAAAATCCTTAATTCCTGAGGATTTTGGAAAAAAGTTTTTACATGAACATGTGTATATTATATGAAGTATATTGATAAGGTAAAAATCAAATTTTATTGCATATTCATCGAGAAAATAAACTAACGAATCCCTCAAAATTGAGAGGGTAATCCTCCTCCTCTCAAATAAACGTACATACGGGTGCACCCTTAAGAATTCAGTATTTAGTATTATTTATCACAACTAATTAAAGATTTGAGTTTAAATTGAAAAAGTTCAGAATTTTTAATTTTTATAGCATTTATCAAATGGATTGGTTAAAAGCTAAATTAATTGAAAAAGAATTGTGAGACAGATGGATTTTGTTGCTTTTCAATGAAAGACTTTTTTTTAAAAAATTGAATGAATGAATTTGAGTAGAAATAACATTATAATAATTTTAAATATATTTCTGAAATAAATTTTTGAGAAGAGAAGATCTTGCTTTTCTATCAATTGATTATGAATACCATTCAAAAAGTATAGAAAATATAGTAAAAGTTCAAATATCATTTCTAAAACTATTTAAAAAAGGACAGGCTCATAATCGATTTTATCGATTTTGGAATTAATTGAAAGAATTAAAACATGAAATCATTTTAACCATTCATCCTAGTTCCAAACAAAAAACATTGGGTGCATAAAAAATTGAGAGTCCGCTATTATCAGCTGAAATTCTTTATTATTGGGTTTTATCCAACGTTGCTTTTTCAAATAATGCTTTCATTAAATTTTCTCATATTAGTATTTCAATTGAAAGATATCAATTATAAAGTAGTGAATTATCTACATTATGAAACTTAGTCTTTCCCATTCTTATTAAGCCATATTTTAATTAATATTTTGACAAATCAAGATTTTAACTTTTTTATTTCTAAAAACCCATCGATTATTATAACACTTATTTTGATCCATTTATTATTAAAATTTGAATGGTCTTAAAGTTCATAAAATACTATACTTCAATACTCAACGGTTTCTCTCAAAACAATTTTATCCAACCTTTAAAACTATTCAAATTTTGTTTGGTTACTCTAATAGCCCACAAAGGATAATTTTATTAATGTTAATATATTTAATACTATTTAATAAAATAAGCCGACCGTTATTTTTATTCAAATCTCGATAAATAAAATTAACCGTTCACCTTTTTTTTCAGTTCATTAATATGTTATTTTCTCTTCCATTCATTCGCTTTGCAACTGCAAACGCAACTATTGATGGATGCGATACATTTGAATACTTAAGAAATCAAACAAACTCAAAGAAATATGAAATTCCTGTTAATGGTAAAGTTTGCCTTGAAGGTCCATATCTTATAGCCGGTCTTTCTAACTATACTGTCGCAGCAAAATTTTCAACTGATCAAAAATCATATAGAGATGTAATAAATTATGATAATCCTTTCATCATTAATCTTAAGGTTAATTTTTCTCAACTTCAGGCACAACATCCACTTAATCCATTAACTAAAGTTGAGTGCAAAGACAAAACCCAAACATGCAAAATTCAAATAGTTCCAATAATACCAAATGTGGAGGCTAAAGGTCCTGATACTATTGAGGAAATACCTGCAAATATGAATTACATTTCATCATCAGTATTTTCTACAAAGAATACCTTCACAATGGAACTTCCTGCTAAACTCAAACTTGACGCCGAACTTCAAGGAGACAATCAACCTCCTAAAAGCATGACTTGTAATGGTAATGTGAAAGCACTTTATATGATGGGAAATTCTTTAAAGAATGTCACATATACTATTTCTGATGCACAATATTCATTCCCAATTATCGCCGACTCAGTTGAAGCTCAAGCCTCACCTGTAAATGCTAAATCAGTATTCTTCATCAGTGCTCCAATTAGCATCATTAATTATACGAAGACAAAGATGAAATCCAATGCTAGAAAGTCACAAAAAAGGATGACAGTCGAGATTGATTCTACTATAACAGTTACAGTTCAACCAGCAGCAGAATCATCTGCAGACGGAGAAGACCAAGAGAGCTATTTCAAAGAAGATAAAGAATACGATCTAACTGGCAAGGGAACAGGTGCACAGACAGAAGAACAGGCAGCTAACAATGAGGCGATTGACCTCGATGCTGATCCAAATGCACCAAAAGAAGAGTCAAAGCAAAAAGAGGGTAGTGGTGGTCTTTCAGGCGGTGCTATTTCTGGTATTGTCATTGCTGTTATTGCCGTCATCGTTATTATTGTTATCCTTGTTTGGTGCTTCGTTTGCAGAGGCAATGGTGCAAAAGGAAAAGTTACATTTTCTGGTAAGAACGAAGATTCTGGTTCCGGCGTTAACGTTTAAATGCCGCCCTCGTAAGTAATAAACAAATAATTTTAATATTTTAATGCAATTTTTAATATTTAATTCTGCCTCCTAGTGTTCTTCTTAATCTTGTACATGATCATATAAATAAAAATAAGTTCTTTATTCTCTATAATTCTCTATAAAAATAAAAGTTATTGTAATAATTTTTGCAATTTCGATAATTTTGATCTTTGTTTTGAGAAAGCCACGGATAAAAGCTGTTTCGATTCATCAGAACTCATCAATCTAATGAAATAACCTTTGATGGTGTTATAGACATCATTTGATACAGATCTTTCTTCCAAATCACTCTTTGAAAGCAAAACAAAGTTTGCTAATGAGAAAATGAGAGATTCAATGATTTCATCATTAATCTTATTGCTATCAAACAATTGTTCCTAAATCTTAGCCGTTAAGGCTGTTCTGAAAATATTTTTTTTTCGAAAAAATTCGAAAAAAATTCTTAAAATTCAAAAATCCCTTAATTCCTGAGGATTTTGGAAAAAAGTTTTTACATGAACATGTGTATATTATATGAAGTATATTGATAAGGTAAAAATCAAATTTTATTGCATATTCATCGAGAAAATAAACTAACGAATCCCTCAAAATTGAGAGGGTAATCCTCCTCCTCTCAAATAAACGTACATACGGGTGCACCCTTAATTTCATGTTTTTATTTTATAAAAAGAGTTTAATAACAAAGTTTATTCGAACATATGAGTTGCATTAATGATTGCAGCCCAAATGAGATAAACAGGAAGAACACAAATCATTGTCCAATACATTGAGTATGTGACCATTGATGTCTTCCATCCAGCCTGATCAGAAAGCATGTAGCCATAGCTTCCTACTGGAGCGATGTAAACAAATACAAGGAATTTGGCAATAGAATGAGGAAGTCCAAGTGCATAGCCAAAAGCAATAGCAAGAAGTGGCTTGATGATGAAGTGATTTACACAAGCAGCAATAACATCAACAACTGGAGCACCCTTGAATGGATGGAATGCGATGAAAATACCTGCTGAGAACAAACCTGCGCAAACACTTGCTTTTTCAAGATCATAAGTGAACATGATGAGGAAGCTTGGCATTTTAACATGTGTAAAGCTTACACCAAGGCTCCAGAAAAGACCAGCAATTGCACACAAGTTATGTTGGTTAACGAATGCGTACATTTCGATAAGCCATTGTCTGTAGTACCATTTATTGACTGGTTTTTCTTCTTCCTGTGGAACATCTGCTGGATGGTCATCTTTTCCATGTTCAACATTGATTTCTGGAGTGCTTGAACTCTGTTCCTTATCATCCTTGTTTTCTCCTTGGCTTTCTTCAGAATTCTTATTTTCATCTTTGGATTTTTCTTCTTCTTTCTGAGATTTCTCTTCATCATCCTTCTTGGCTTCAGCTTCTTCTTTCTTGGATGGTTCTTCTGACTTCTTTTCTGAAACATTCGACTGTTCGTCAGTTTGATTTTCGTTTTCTTCATTCTGTTTGATATCATGAAGTTCCATGTTATCTTCATTTCCATCATCTTCCTTATCTGTATGTTGCTTTGGTCCAAGAGGAACTTCCTCTTCTGGTGTTGGATCATTTGCGGCCTTAAACTTCTCAACGGCATCTGGGATGAATCTAAGGACAAGAATCATATGGATTGAGTGAACGCATAATGTTTGAACGAATGTAACAATAACAGAATAGCAAATGTATGAATCATCGAAAAGTACTTGTGCGAATGGGAAACCATACCAGAAGAAGTCTGATTCAGTAAGTGTAATAACTGTTGGTATGAATTTTTCCATGATTGTTTGCTTTGGATGATAAATAGCTGCATATGCATAAGCAATTATGTGTAAAATAGCTTCAATAATTATACCATGAAGGAAAACCATCCATGTATCCTTATTGAATGGGCTTCTTGAGATTTCGTAGAACATTGTTGTTGCGATAGGGATCATCCATAATAATCTTCTAACTCTTTTCATTTCATCCTCTCTGAAGAACTTGATAAAGCCAAAGATTGCACCAACAAGAAGTATGGTGAATATAACCATGGTGATCTGTAGAGCATCAGTGTATTTGTACATTTGTGATTATTGACAGAAATAAAATCACTTATTTTGAATGCAGATAATTTCGAATTTTCAATGGTTTACAAAAAGTTAATCGTCCCTATCACTTTAAAATTTCAATGATGTTAATCGTCTTGCCGATCAAGAAAACAAATTAAATTATATAATATGTAACAATACCTTAAATCAAGAAATCGCACAAAAATAAATTTTGTCACTTTCTGAATCATTTGAACACATATCGTTTTTTTGGATTTAATTTAAAAATAGGACCTTGTATATGATGTACTAAATGCACATTATAATTATGGTTAAATTGAGAAGATATTTAACATTTTTTGAACTTTGATAATCGACCTAATGTGGCATAAGCCACCTACAATTAGATTTTTACATCAGTCAAATAAAAATACCTAATCATGTGCTGTACAAAACCAAACAAATTGATTTATTCTTGATCTTCAATTTTTGAACGTAAAACTAGCAATATTAAAATAGAAAGATGAGAGAAAGTAGTTTTACATTCATTATGAGGATAAAAATCTTACTTTTCCTAAAATCCAAATTCGTTATTTAATATTTGCCCATTCATTATGAGCAATTCGAGGAGCTCGAGTACTATGCACTTAACATTAGATTTATTGAAATTATTGATGATCCTCGCAGAATTAATTTTTGCGAGATATATGTCATCTAGCTAAATGTTCTATTAACTTCAGTTAGTTTGATGTCCTAATCTCAAGTTTCTAGTTGTTGAATTTGATGCTTTCCAAGCATAACTATACTTTTTTTTCTTCGAGTCGAATTTTTCAAGATTGTTCACAAGCCATATATCATTGAACTCGAAAATTAAGTATGCAGCGGAATTTGAAGTGTTTTGATTTCTGATGTCGAAATTGATTTATAATTGGAGAGAAATTCAATGCAGAACATCAACTATCAAAGATATTTTCTTATGTCATATCTATTGGCTGATCATTTTTAGAAATTATTGCGCATAGCTCATACCGCTTCAATTAAACAATAAAACTAGACGAGTTTCATGTCATAGTTAAATATCTTACAACCAAGAAAGGTGTTTTAGTGTCAAGCAAAACTAAATATTAAGATACTTATAAAAAATCAAAATTAATCGAGAGTTTGCACTTATCCAGAAGAGAGGGATATAAAATTCTATTTACTTCCTTGTTTAGACATATGTATGAGTGATGATGAGAATAAACTCTTAATTTTTGAAAAATTATTGATTTAATTGGTTCAATTTTATTCATCTTGTTACAGTATCTGTCTTTGCTCAAATAGTCTTCCATTGAATTAGTAATTTATTTACGAGATCATTTTATTTTAACCAACTTTTTTTTATTGATGGTTCAATTTGAAATAATGATCCCCATACTTCAGAAAATTTGAGGTAGTTATCAAATTCTCAATTTCGAATTTGGTTTTCGATTTCGTTATATTGATTACATGAATATAAGAAGACAAAATAATTGTTAGAGATCCTCCTTCTCAAAATTTCAAAATAAGTATTTGGATGTTTTTATCTCTCTTTGCGCTTTCCTATTCCTTAGATTTTTGCATCAAAGCTCCTGATTACGATGGAGAGTGTCCTTCAAGTAAAATTATTATCACAGACATAACAAAATTTTATGATTCATTTGCAACTCAATATGGAAACACATTGGAAATCTTGAATACACCAAATTCCATATTCGCAATTGATTTTTCCAAGTTTCATGACAAAACCGTATCATTCATTGGTTCAAACACTTCAATGATTGCAGTTGACAGACCAATGGATACATACCATTCACACATTGGAATACATAATCTTACCGTTAGATTCGATGATACCGAATGGAATCCTCTTTTTATTTATGTAACAGAATTTGAAAATGTCACATTTATTAATGCTGAGAAGATCTTCATTACTACAGAACAGCTCATTACTGATGCATATTCGGTCCAGTTTTTCAATAACATCTCAACTGATATTCTAAACTTAGATTTAGTAGGACAAGGATATTTTCCAACAAGGAACACCAACATTTATATAGACGATGTCAATTTGTCAACCATATACAATCTAGTTATGGATACAAACATCAGTGTTTCCAGAAAATTTTTGAATATTTCGATGAATTCTTTTACTTTTTACATTCAATCAGTTTATGAGACAGATATTCAGATTATCCACAATACAGACTCTGTTTTGAAAGTAGCGTCCACTTCAAAAGAGTTTTTCAGAGCAAATAAATATACATTTGTCATTGATAACTCAAATATTGAAGTTGGATACAGTAGATACAATGAAGGTCCATGGGTAAATACATCGGGAAACTCTGTTGTTACTTTACTTGATAATGCGATCTATTTATCAGTTTTTAATGGAACTACAGAGCTTCATGCCATTAAAGGAACATCACAGAGCTCAACATTAAATGTTTTCAATGATGGAATTCTTCTTTTGAAAGATAATGTTGTTCCATATCAAGCATTAACAGTCCAAATAACAGATAAAGCACAGATAATCACAGATGGAACAACTGTTCTCCAACAAAATGGTATTTTCAATGTAGTTAAAACTGTTTCTCCATCTCAAATTGGTGAAAATATAATTTTGTTAATAACTAATCCTAGATCAGTCAAATTCATCAATGCTGAGTTCACAATAGATACAATACAGATGAATGACAATGAAAATCTTTATGTTTTCTTTGATACTGATATTCATGGATCTGTTTTAATCAAAAATGGACTTGAGAAGTTCACAGCAAACTTCAAATATGCTAGAGATATAATGCCAACAAACGATGAAGCAAACAAACTCATTAATAACAATTATTATGGAATTTGTACTCCAAAGATAACATGTGATAACATATCATCTAAACTTGTTGATGCTTATGTCCATGGATTTAACAATGATGATAGTCTCGTTAATTTTGTTTGCAATAAAATTGATGAAAATTATTGCATCGGAGTTAACTTGAAACAGAGACCTCTTGATGTTTACCCTCAATACTGCTATGCAGCAAATGATACAGATTGCATAAAACCATATCTTTCTTTGACAGATTATTCTGATATGTCAAAAATTGTTCCAAAAGCCGCAAAGGAGATAATAATAGATACAGAATCAGATATGGATGATTTCATATCATTCAAAGGCCTCCAAAAGCCAAGTGTCACTTTCATTGGAAAGAATTTGACAAAAATTAACTTAGATTCAACTGAATTTGGTCAATTAACATTCGACAATGCACAAGCAGTTGTTGAAGGCAATTTCAAGGCAGATTCATTGAAATCGACATTTAATTGCGTCAATTTTTCAGGAAAAGCTTCAATAGAATCTGACAATGTAGAGTTGTCATTTACAACTATTGAATATTTGACAGGATTCAAATCTGCCAAGGTAAATTTGCCAGAAGGACCAACAGTTGAATATCATGAAGATGGTTGGCAAATCAATGGATACAGGTATCATATTCCAAGTGAAAACAAGCCAAATCTTGTTTTCGCTCTTCCTTTCACATCAACACTTCCTATTTATGTACAGAGGTGTGATTGTGGTTGTACTAATTACACTGTTCCTCTTCCTATTGAACAGACTGTTGGAGATTTCAGAGTTGACTTTGTAAAAGGATGGAAAGATTTCGGTCCTGTTGATTTATTCCAAGGAAATGATAAGAATTATATAAGAGCTGTTTCTGTTGATAGTTACATTCCTCTTCCTGTTTCTAGTTACAAAGAAATAAGTGTGGATAGTACTCTACAAAAAGTTTATTTCGTCAAACAAAATTTGACAAACAATTCAATTTCTTTTTCACAAGGAAATGCAACTGAAATTTTCTTGCCAAATCTGACAGTTTTCGGATCATCAAGGATTTCAAAACAAGAGGTAAATGGAAAAGTTTTCCTTATGAATGCAACGGTATCTCAGAATTCAAATGTCACTTTTGATAGTTTACATCTTCACAATTTGACTATTTATGGACAATCAAATGTAGACATTATTGGAAATTCCACAGCCTTTTTCAATGTGAAGATGACAACATCAGAATATCCATTTGTCAATGGAAGTTTGTCGAATATTGAGAGATTTCATGTAAATTGGACAATCAATGATATAAATGAAACGAAGAAAGTTCATATATTCGAAGGAAACTGCACGAATACTACGATTTATCCATCGAAGATTCAACAGAAATCTAAGATTGTTCATGCATCATTTGTATATGAAAACAACAATGTTTATGTTAATTTCATTGTTGAATATGATAAGACATTGATTGTGATGCTCATTGTTTCTGGATTCATTATTGTTGGTATTGTCTCTGTTATATTTATCTTTGTTTGCAACAAGAACAAAAGCGAACCAAACATTCCTTCTTCAACACCTCTTCTTTCAAATCAAGATTAGATTCTTTTATTATATATTATGAATAAACAATATAGATTTTTCTAATATAAATAAACTTTCTTTAGCATATTACTACTGCGTGTTTCAAGTAGTTTATTTGAATTTTGCAAAAATAACTAAATAGATTAGTTCAAGTCTTAAAAGATTGAATTTTCTTCAATGCCAGGGGAAAAGTTTGATTAACTCAATATGTTGAATCTGAAAAAGATCTATTATTGAAATTATATTCAAAACATATTAGTCACCTTTTGAGAGGAGGGATGATTTAAAAAGTGAATATATATAGTTTAATATTAATACTAATAGTTGCTTGATAGTTTTTCGTGTTAATTTATAAGCCTGTAAAAAGTGTCACAACTATTTTTTTCCATTCATGGATTAGTCTATAACGCTTTAGGTACCAACTTTGCGGATCTTCGATCCGCAAAGTTGGTAATGTCTATTTTTATATTAAAAAGTATGTTATTATATGGGGAAAATTAGAGATTTCGATCTCAAAATTTAAAATCGGGTTATTTTGGATTCTTTTGCTTTGGAAGAGCGCTCAGCGCCCTCCCAAAGCGATAAAAGTTCCAAAACACGGATCTGAGAAAAACTGATATCAGAAAAAATGACTTTGGATATGATAAATATCACTTCCATAATTGATACATATTATATTGCACATTATTTTGGAATTTTATTTTTTTTCAAAATTTTCTAAATTTAATTTTGATTTATATCTAAATTTCATATGATTTTAAGAATACATCTCTCAATTTTATTGGGAATTTCTCGCATATGTTCGTACATGAGCAAATACTATACCTTTTGCGAATAAAGAATTTTTTCATAAAAAAAATTTTTTAGGAATTAGCATATCGGCGTTTTGCGACATTGCCAAACGCCAGATTTTAACCCGACATATGAGCATAAGCTCGTATATTGGAATAAACTCGACTTATTCCATATTAAAGTTATTTTAATAATAAGGCACTTAATGTGCAAATCTAATTGAATTAGAAAATGCACATTAAGTGCCTTTTATTGGAATATGTAATACCACATATGGAATACCGAAATCCGAGCATCAATTAGGAATGAACTAGTGCAAATTTTAGAAATACAGTATTATGTTAAATTCAGGATAAAAATTGTTAGAAATTTATATTTACAAATGAGTAAATAAGTATTTTGTAAAGTTTTCGTTTGATTTTCAAGCTTGTTGGAGAAAAATAATGAAAATAATTATTTATTTAAGCAATTTACACTAAAACTTTTTATGGAAATTGCAGTTCTAGCAATGTCTTAGAATTTAATTGTCATTTAAAGTGTGAAATGCATTGATTTGCTAGTGAATGTAAATCGGGAATACAAAATTAATATAAATGAACGAAAAATCTTCTAAGAACATCCTAAAATCAATCACCCTTTGAGTGGCTTTCATAATATATCTAGATGATAAACCAGAAATTGAACCCGCATATGGGTCCCATTAGGATAAATTGTAAACTATTCAAAAATAGTTTACAAAATTAATTTAGGTAATAATAAAATTTTTAATTGAGATAAATTAAAAAAAATCTTAGGAGAATGTTATGGATTTTCTTCATTGAACCATTCGATAAATGAGCATCTTTGCGAGCCATTTGTGTTCGAGAGTCTTGTACCATAAAGGTGGCATCTCAGCAGTTGAGCATCCCTTCAATGCATTGATATCTGTTGATGGAACAGAGTATGCGACTTCATCATTGATCATGATCCAATATGCACTTTTTTGCAAAAAGACCACGTAATGAAAATTGCAATAGGCAACAATTGCAATCAATTGATATCTTTGCCTTTCGACTGTTGGGAGTGTCAACTTTTTCGGGAAGTCAAAGATGACTTGATGAATCGAATCATTCTGCCACTCTCTCTGAATGTCGAAAGTCAAGAATTGTGGCCATGATGTGTTCCTTGTAGTTGACAAATGATATTGAATGGCATGATCGAGATCTGGTTCTCCAATTCTGGTGTGAATCGAGTAGCAATTTGTTTGTTCGTTGGCACTATCACGGTAAGTGATTCGGAAGAGTTGACCGATTCCTGGTATTTGCTCTGCGAGATCTGTGATCAATCTTGTCATCGTGTCATCACAATCTTGTGCCTCATATGTTGAGTTACCAAGTAATGTGGCAAGTTCATGGGGAACGAAGACTAATCCTTTGGACTTCAATGAATTCAAATTTGTAAAGATACTTGACATCTCTGTTACGATGGGAGAGGACTGATTGGCAACCTTCAAAACTTCTGTTCTCACTTCGGATATGTAGAACAGAACCTGTAAACATACGTTCAAATGACACGTATTTCCCATATTATGAAGACCAACAATACCACCTTTAATTGGGTAAAGGTAGTTCGCCTCTTGTGATGACTGTATGATATCGACAGCTTGATGAGCGACAGCAATGATGTTCCGCTTTGATGGTTTCATGGAGGGTGCAACAACAGCAGCGACGGTATCGCTTGAAGGAAGAACCTTTGTTGGTGTAAAATCTTCGAAAAGGAGTAACTCTTCATTATCATTCAGGGGTGATCCATCAATGTTATAATTTGTCAAACCGACTAAACCTGATATGATCAGAGGAAGTGATGTGCGCTCACCTCGAAAACCATTTTTCATGCAGGACCAGCATGACTTGAAACGTGCAAAGAAACGCTCGACAATCTGCCTGTCTTGGGCAATGGCGTTGTTGCGTTCAACGTCTGCTTCTTCGTGGCTTCTCTTCATCACCACGGCAGTAAGGTGATATTTCTGGATTCCAATATAGCCCCGGTCGGCAAGTACAGGATATTGGTAATCATCAAATCCTCGCTTTACTGTCAAAAAATCCGAGACTTTTGACAAATCGAAAATCTTCTTGTCATGGACTGCAGCCATAAACTCAACGTTTTGATGTATGGCTTTTCCATCTGGTGACACGAGGACTTGGAGCTTAATACCGTTGCAGTGGTTTTTTTCATCCCAACTATAAAGCCTCTCTTCCTTTACCGAAGGAATGTTGAAAGGAATTGTAGTGCTGTCTACAGCTGCAACAGCATCAGGGAAGTTTGTAAATTTGTTCTTCATTGAAGTTAACGGTGGACAGTGATTGGGAAGAAAATAGCTCGCAAAGATTGGAAATGCAACATTGGTAGTTCTTGTAACTAATTTGGAATAGCATGACTGGGAAATATGTAGCAACGGACATAATGCTGAATAGGGCAAGTATGTGCAGTAATATGTGAGCGTGAGGAAGAGAGACTCGATTGTTGAAAATTTGACCTTCCTTCCTCTTCTGGCCCTTCCACAGTTGGATTCAATAATGTCAGCGAGGTATTCCAACTGTTCATATGTGAAGTTGCACAATGATCGGAGCTGGAGCTTTGGATGCATCCTGATGAATATTGAAATCGAGAACCTGGGCATTGGATTGGTCAATGTCATCTCTTTTGCCTCTTCTTCATTTAATGGCTCTTCATCTGTGTCGAAATTCTCAGGTGTAATAGTAACAACAATGTTCGCCCTTCTGGATTCTTTTATCTTGGTGATGATATCTTCATCGCATGGTTCATCCATGTTGATAAATGAAGTGATTAAAAGATATAAAAATCTTATCAAATTTGAAATAGAGTTCAAAATTAATAAATAATGAAACCCAATCAATTTAATCATATCTAGATATCCTAATATATATCATTTTAAACTTGAAATTAAGAAACTGTGAAGAATTAAAAAACGTTTAAAATCTTTCATACAATTTAATCATATCTATATATTCTAGTATATATTGTTGTAAACAGAAATTCATCAAAAGTGACACCTCAGAAAAGCTAAACTATTGAATTTTTGGAACTTTTGATAGAGCACGTTTTTAAATATTAATTAAAGTAAATGTATATTTTGTAAAGATTCTTTTTAATAAAAAAGCAAAATTTTGAAGAAGAACACAAAATCTTCTGAAAAATAATATCACATAAACTCATATTATTTTCTAATATATAACTATTTGATATAAAAATCAAATTCAATGATCTTAAAAGCGAAGGATAAACCTCAAAATTTACGAATATAATGAGTGGGAATATAATGCTTATCTATCATAAAACCATATGAAATATCAATTTTTGCTTTACGCCTATTCCCACTCATTATATTCGTAAATTTTGAGGTTTATCCTTCGCTTTTCAGATCATTGAATTTGATTTTTATATCAAATAGTTATATATTAGAAAATAATATGAGTTTATGTGATATTATTTTTCAGAAGATTTCATTCTATATGCCTATGAAAAGTACTCTCAAAACTAACTTTTTCCTAATTATAATTAAATATAGAATATTGTATTATGCTTAGTATTATTTCATTTTTCTCATTCAATTTAGAATTTACAAATGTCAAAAAATTGAGAGCTGTCACTTTTGATGAATTTCTGTTTATTACAATATCATTTTAAACTCGAAATTAAGAAACTGTGAAGAATTAAAAAAACGTTTAAAATCTTTTAATAGAAATAGTTTATTTAAAAAATAAAAGTTTAACTGGTGCATAAGTAAAAATTAGATTCTCGAACTTATTATTATTTTTGATTGAAATATTAAAATAGTATTTGAATCATCCAAAGCTCCAGCTCCGATCATTGTGCAACTTCACATATGAACAGTTGGAATACCTCGCTGACATTATTGAATCCAACTGTGGAAGGGCCAGAAGAGGAAGGAAGGTCAAATTTTCAACAATCGAGTCTCTCTTCCTCACGCTCACATATTACTGCACATACTTGCCCTATTCAGCATTATGTCCGTTGCTACATATTTCCCAGTCATGCTATTCCAAATTAGTTACAAGAACTACCAATGTTGCATTTCCAATCTTTGCGAGCTATAAATAAAATCGTTTTAAATTACTTCTTCATTTAAATTATAACAATTATTTTTGGTTTTATATTTTTTTGGATCAAATCCATTTTAATAGAATTTATATACTATTCATCTATTAGTAAACACTACCGTATATTATTTTTTAAGCTATCTTATTTTTTGAAATTTTATTCAAATCTTTGGTCGCAAGAAGAATTGCATGATAAATAAAAACATTTAATCAAAGTCAATTTTATTTTTCATATTCAAATGGACTGAGTGTTAACATTTAACATTTTTTGCTAATTGTCGTCAAAAATTAGGCGTAAAGCAAAAATTGATATTTCATATGGTTTTATGATAGATAAGCATTATATTCCCACTCATTATATTCGTAAATTTTGAGGTTTATCCTTCGCTTTTAAGATCATTGAATTTGATTTTTATATCAAATAGTTATATATTAGAAAATAATATGAGTTTATGTGATATTATTTTTCAGAAGATTTTGTGTTCTTCTTCAAAATTTTGCTTTTTTATTAAAAAGAATCTTTACAAAATATACATTTACTTTAATTAATATTTAAAAACGTGCTCTATCAAAAGTTCCAAAAATTCAATAGTTTAGCTTTTCTGAGGTGTCACTTTTGATGAATTTCTGTTTACAACACTATGCGAATAAAAATTCTTTTTATATTTTAAACAATTTTTTTCACTTTGGAAGGAGAAAGGTGACTAACATTTTAAAAATGCAAAAACCGACTAAACTATTCCCAAATATCCATCAACATTTTTCCCAAAAAATTTCACAGGAAAGTTTGCCAAAGCGGAACCCAACTAATATGTTCAATTCATGAAAATTTTATTTTAATTTACTAGGTTTATATAAACTTTTGAACCTTTTATAATGTCTATAGCAACTCAAATCAATTGCAATTCATTAATTTATTTGTTTGAGACAAATCATTAATTTATTGATTTTTTTGAAACAAAAAAAGGACATAGGAACTATTCAATTTGTTTGTAATCCTTTTTTATCCACACTTGCTGAAAAAATAAAAAAAATTAATTGTTATATAAAATATCTTTGTATTTTGATTACATATTCTATATGTGGTATTCCGCAAATCATATTTTATATATAGTGGTATTACATATTCCATTAAATAGGCACTTAGTGCATTTCTAATTCAATTAGATTTGCACATTAAGTGCCTTATTATTAAAATAACTTTAATATGGAATAAGTCGAGTTTATTCCAATATACGAGCTTATGCTCATATGTCGGGTTAAAATCTGGCGTTTGGCAATGTCGCAAAACGCCGATATGCTAATTCCTAAAAAATTTTTTTTATGAAAAAATTCTTTATTCGCAAAAGGTATAGTATTTGCTCATGTACGAACATATGCGAGAAATTCCCATTTTACATGTCAACAAAGCTAAATGCAAAGACATTGGCTACCGAATTTTTGCGTCCCCAACAAAGAGTGAAATTGAATTAAAAATAATCGTTTATATAAAGATCAATTTTTTTATCATGTTTCATTACTATAATATCGTGACTCAATTAAATGATAATCATGATAAAGGGAAAAGAGCCTATGAGTCTCAGATTTCTTCTAATGATTTATCATGGATTGATTGGTTTTCTGCAAAATCTCCTTGGATTTTGCCTGTAGAGTATGAATTTGCCGAAGATCCTTTTAATTCATATGGAGTGCAATGTAATAGAGATCTTTACGATAACGCAATGAAGATTATTCTCATGAAAAAGTTTACAAATCAAAATTTAGCAGAATTTACGGAAGATGAACAAAAAGAAGCAATCAATATATACACACAAATTCATCAGAGGTATGTTACTACCCCTGAAGCTATTACAATCATAAAACGAAAATATACAAGCGGAATGTTTGGAATATGCCCTAGATTTAATTGTGACGGTCAACATTTACTTCCAATAGGCATGGACTATGATATTGGGTTATCAAAAATATGTGGCTGGTGCCCAAAATGCCATGATATTTACGAATTAGATGTTGACGTTGATGGGGCATATTATGGTCCAACATTTCCTCATTTCTTCCAACAGATGGCGAAAGATGTAACCAATGTTGCACAAGGAAGCAAATCTACAATATCCTACATGGGAATACCGCTTGAGCCTCAATATTTCAGTTAATTTAATATTTTTCATTCGAATTATAACCGATAAGTTGTTTTCTTGAAGTTTTTCAACTAATCTTCAAGAAAAATTACAAAATCTCTTCATTACTATTCTTGTGAATGAATACGGAAATAATATTGTAGAATTTGTGATGAACAGTCATAGATTATGTCCTCATTCTCACAAAAATTATAATATTGTTTTGTTTGATAAAGAATTGTTTGAATTTTACGATTGATATATGATTTAAAATATTTTTCAAGGAACTACATAGTTGCAAACTACCAAGCAAAACATATTTTTTTCAGATTTATGATATATTCAAAAATACTATCATATAAGTCTCATAAGCAAATGAACTTCAAGAATATATAACTATCGCTCCATGAAAATAGAATCATACTTAATGTGAATAAGTTTGATTTTATTTTGCATGTTTTGATGAAAATATTTGGTAGGTTCTTATAGTAGTGTATAAGTAAGTAGAATTTATTATGAACTTTTCATATTTAGTATTTTATGTAAAAAATATTACGAATAATGGAGCTATGGATTAGAATTGATTAAAAATGCACGAAACTTTTGATTCAAATCAATACCATTTGGATGTTACTGAGGTGTTTCAATTGTACATAGATGTATTCAAATTGAGATTTGCATCTAGATGATTTGGATCAGTTTCGAAGAGACATTTTGTAATGTTAGATGGATTTTGTAATATTTTTCGACTGAGAAGCTTTTGTTTTGCGAGATTTGTAAAAATAGTTTTATAGAGGAGAAATGACCCATGAAGCTACAAAGGCAACTTCAAAACAATCATCTTGTATGATCTTAGCCTCTGTGAGTTTTCCAAAAAAATTTCAAAAACTTGAAAATGAAGATAAAACTACCATTATTATTATTGAAAATTTGACTTTCAGATTTTTTTTGGAATTTTTTCGAATTGAAATCAATTTTTGGACATGATTTTCTTATTCAATGAAGAAATCAAATGATACAAATGGTATTATTTTATATGAAATTTCTAAATTTAGTACAAGAACATTGTAGTATTATACATTTTGAATCAAAATTTTATAATTAACAATATTTCTCCACAAATGTAAAAGGATCAGCTATTCCTACTCATGATTTCAATATTTGCTAAGTCTTATCCTATCTTTCTATCAATGAATTTCATATTTGCTTATTCGACGGTTTTTTCTTGACGTTTAAAATGTCTTTGAAACAGCTCCTTGGCACTAAAAAAGTCTTTTCGGCTGAGGATGACTATGTTCAATTGTATAATGTAGAACCATCAGCCAATATTTCAATCTCAGATATGATCGAATTCGCTTATCTTCGTAGCCAAGTTCATCAAGAGATCAATGATCTCGAAAATGGAATTGAAAAAAGAGATCAATTTGAGAAAATTATGATTAAATACGGTATTCCGATAAAAAGACCACGCGATGGCGTCTTCAATCCATCAAATTCAGTTATACCTAATTTCGAATGTGGCCAAATTACCAAACAATTTCTTGATGAAATGTCATTTTACGCTTTCATGGTCATTTCTCTTCGTACTGATGAAACACAGCACAAATTTGTTAAAGTTGAATCAGAGATCTTTAAAGCAAGAATTCGCTATGCATTAGATCAACACGCAAAGCTTCACGAAGAAGATGGACAACCATTTAAGTTCCCTCAAGAGCTTCTTGAAATACCTCATCCGAAATTAAATCTTGACCAACACTATAACAGAAAGACAAAGATGTACACAATTCCATTTGAGCTAGTTTTTGAATTTATTAATGTTTATACCTGCAGACTTTCAGATGGTTTCGTCGAAGTTAGTCCAAAAGAATTAGATTCGTTCTTTACAAAACTTTATCAGATATATCTTGAAAAGAGGATTGCACGTTACAGAGCAGCTAAAATACATTCTTCAGATCTTACAAAGATTGCTATTTCTTTATTTGATGAACGTGCAGGCAGTTTTGTTGCCAAAAGTCGTCAGAACTTCTCTCGTGTTACACTCCAAGATATGGATGCTGTTATTCGCTCATTCCCACCATGCATGAGATCAATGTATGATGCTCTAAAGAAGAATCACAAATTATTCCATTCCGGAAGATTGCAATTTGGCCTTTACTTGAAAGGAATCGGTCTTACAATGGATGAATCCCTCAAATTCTGGAGATCAGAGTTTACCAAAGCAATTTCTCTTGATGATTTCGAAAAACATTACGCTTACAACATTAGACACACATACGGTAAAGAAGGCGCAGGAAAGAACTTAAGCGCTTATTCATGTGCAGGTATCCTTAGACAGCCTGCACCAGCATCAGGACAAACACACGGATGTCCATTCAAGATGATGCAAATGCCTCAACTTGAAGCTTTGATCAAGGAAATCAATCCAGAAATTGCAGGAAAGTACATGGCAGAAATCAATGCCAAAGCAAGAGAAAATCCAGGCTCTGCTTGCGCTATTCTATTTAACTCACTCCATCCAGATCATGAACTCGATGAAACAGGTGTTTTCCATCCAAATGTTTATTTCAACGAAAGTGAAGATAGATTCATAGAAAAAGAAAAGAAACAATAAAAGTATATATTTAATACGATTAATCTTTTTTGTTGCATGAGGAAATATCAATCATTTAATGATCTTATTGTTTCCATCAAATAATTTAGCAGCATAACGTGATGAATCAATGTTAATAGTGATTTGGCAGATGTATATACCAATGCATTTGTAATTTAAACTATGTTTTCCCAGAATTTGAATATGAAAATTGTCATTCTTGAATTTATCATATCCATCTATAACCACCAAAAAGACACCATTGGCTATAAATGGGTATCCAGTTCAATAATGTTAGAAAGATCAATGGGCATAAAAATGTTTAGGAATTTCTCTTAATTTTGTGAATAAATAGATACTTATTAAGAAGGATTTGATTTGTTATCAATTTCGCTTCTATTACTAAAAAAAAAAAAAAAAGGTAGTGGGGCTTCCAGGCACTTCGTGCCTTCTAGCCCTGATGATGTTTAATATAAATGAAGTTTTTTATTCGGAAAATTGTTAGTCTTCTGGGTCGAAAACATTATATATAATGTGTCGCTTTTCACAAATTATATATGTTTTCATGTTTTGTCAAGACTTCTTCGTAAATGTTTTGTCAAGACTTCTTCGTAAATGTTTTGTCAAGACTTCTTCGTAAATGTTTTGTCAAGACTTCTTCGTAAATGTTTTGTCAAGACTTCTTCGTAAATGTTTTGTCAAACATGAACGTAAATGTTTTGTCAAGACTTCTTCGTAAATGTTTTGTCAAGACTTCTTCGTAAATGTTTTGTCAAGACTTCTTCGTAAATGTTTTGTCAAGACTTCTTCGTAAATGTTTTGTCAAGACTTCTTCGTAAATGTTTTGTCAAACATGAACGTAAATGTTTTGTCAAGACTTCATCGTAATGAGTGTAAATGACCAAAAATAATGTTTAGGGTAGAAGGTTAGATCTAACCTCTTTTCTAACCTCTTTTCTACCCTCTTGAATTTGTCAAGATTTCTTCGTAAATGTTTTGTCAAGACTTCTTCGTAAATGTTTTGTCAAGACTTCTTCATCGTAATGAGTGTAAAGGACCCAAAAATAAAGTTTAGGTGAAGAGGTGAGATCTCACCTGTTTTCTCACCTCTTTTCTCACCTCTTGAATTTTCATGATTTCTTCGTCATAGGCACGGAGAGAGGACGGTTATTTTACAAAACTGACAACACTTTGACCGAGTAGTTTTTTGAGCTGAACAAAAAGTGTCATATAAACATCTGTCAAAAACCGCTTTTTAACTTCACTTAAAATGCCACGTAAGCTACGTAAGAATATACGTAAGAGGAAGGGAGCATTGAAACATCCAATAGTAAAACTGACACCACAACAACAGTTGCAACAACAAATTATGAATGACCCCACTATGTTGCAACAAATGTCAAGCAACCCTATGCTTTTAAACCGAGTTATTGGTGCACAGAGTGGAGGTTTAAGAGCGGCACTTTTAGCGAAAATGGCAGGCTATGGTGGAGCTGCAGACGGAACAGCCTATAACCCTCAAAGTCAAATGAATTTGAGTTCACTCAAAAATCAAATAACAGATGTCAAAAAGTCAAACATAGACATACAGAAACAAATAAGTGAAAACGAAAAGAAACTAGAATATGACAGACACACAAAGAAACTCAATGAGTTAAACGTAGAGAAAAAGAAGAAAGAAGAACAACTGAAAGAACTAAGTACAGAGGAATATGCGAAAAAAGTGTCAGAAAAAGCAGCAGAAGTAGCAAAAATGGAACAAGATGTTATAAATTTGAAAAACCATACTACTCAATATAAAGTACTGAAAGATGAAGAAATAAAACAAAAAGCCCTGAAGACATATATGGATAGCGATGAGTATAAAAAAGAAGTTGAAGCAAATGTAAAGGCAGAAAAACTTTTACAGTTGCAAAACCAAACCGTACAGTATGAAAACTTAGCACAAGAAAGTAAAAATAACGACGCGGCCATGCAAAAGGCAATGAAAAGCGCAGAATATATAAAAGCTAATAATGACTGGTTAGATGCCCAAGCCAACGCCAAAGCAGCCCAACTTATAGGGTCAATAAGGACAAAAATACAAGCGGATGAAGACAGTTCAAATGAAGCTTTAATGAATGCTGACTTTAAGAACGCCTTCGAAGCTCTTCATAGTAAGGTGAAACTAGTGAACGACTTCTCATCTGGAAAGAAACTGAAGTCTGAAGGTTTCGACAAAGAGTTAAGAGAAGTAGCACAAAATATGACGAAAATAACAGATGCAGCAACGAGACAGGCAGTTCAAAGTGCCTATGACGCCGTTAGAGCAACTGTTGTGGAAAGTCAAGAAAAAGAGTTACAACAGACCAAAACAGACCTAGTAAATGCTTTCTTAAAAACGAAAAGTCAGGTAGGACATTATGCTGCAGATGGAACATATGTGCCAGCTGGTGGAACTTATATACCACCAAACCCTCCAAGAGAAGCACCTGCACCAGGACTACCTAAAACATTTACATCGTCACATGGACACAGACACAGGCATGCACCAAAACCAACAGTTCAAAACACTGCACCACAACCAACAGTTCAAAATCCAGCACCACAACCAACAGTTCAAAACACTGCACCACAACCAAAACCAGCACAACAACCAACAGTTCAAAACACTGCACCACAACAACCACAAACAGAGCAAGGACATAAAAGAAGTAGAGAACAAGGAAACCAAGAATTCTTAAAAATGCTTAAGGAAGACTATGGTTACCCAGATACTCTTGACTTTAGTGACAGATATAAAGAAGCTATTAGAAAGTTCAAGGAAGGAAATACTGACCCGAACCTATTTAGCTTTATGGTTCAGCACCAAATGGGATATAATTTCAAACCTGGAAAATACAAGCTCGCTAAGGGATATGATTTAATAGCATATCATCCAAATGACATGACTGAATTTACTCCAAGATATTTGGTGTCAGAGCTAAACGATAATTCAACTCTCTTCATGAAACGCGTAAAAAATAGAGACGGAACGAAAGAAGAAAGGTTTATGAGTCCGGATGACTTAGATAGGGAACTTTTTAAAAACGGTCTCGGAATATATGAAATGCCAGCAGATGAGGTACAAGAAACTCCACAGGAAGAAGTTCAGATACAACCAGACATGGAAGAAATAGTTCAGCAACAACAGCTAGAAGAGCCAGAAGGAAACGAACAAGTCCCTCCTTTGGAAACTAACTTCACAGAACTAGATGAAGATTTGGAACAGCCGAAAAATCTTGACCCTCAACAAGAGTATGCGGGGAATATGGAATCTTTCCAAGAGTCTAAGAAAAATTCGGCTGACATAGTAGAAGAATATCGAAAAATGTTCGCCGACATACAAAAGACTCCAACATCAGATGAAAATATCCAGCATAGAATGGAAGAACTGAAAGAAAGTGTACACAAATACAACAATCCTTTTTACTTACGAGCATATAACGTTCAATCTTTGGATGAACTCGGTGAAAATAAAAGGTTAAATTTCAACAAAACATATAGAAATGAAACATTGTTTAAAGTTCATTCAGAACCTAGCCAATATGGAAACAAACCTACTTTTGTTTCTGCAGACGATGGAACTACAATGAGATGGGGTCATAAAGCTAATCCGGATAGGTGGTTCATAAACTTACAACCACAATTCCAAGAAGTTGTAGACGCAATGGAAGTGAATGGTGAACCAGATGTAGCTGGTATTTTCAGCGCGGCTTTAATGCCATTGAAAGATATGAAAGATGCAGATATTTTGGACCAGTATGAAATGAACATGGCTGATGGAAATATAACACCTGACGTTCTAGAACATTTATCTCAAAGAACTACACAGAACCATAGAGATGGTATATTTGGTGAAGAGTTTAGAAAGAAAGTTAGGGAGAGAGAAGGAAGAGAACCTATTGTACATGACCTTGCAAACGAAAGTTTACAAAATGTCATAAAAACTTACTTTGCAGACAATGAACCGAGAAGGGATGAATATTTAAGAAAACTCAAATGGACAGTACCAAATGAAATGTTAGTATTGAAAAACATGTTCCTTGACAAAATAAAACCAACTACAGAAATAAATGACGCAAGACTGAAACATTGGGTAAAAGCTTTCCCATTCACAAAAGATATTGTTGGTAACATGGAAAGAAAACCAGAATGGCTACAAAAACATATATTTGGAAACGAGCTTATTCCATATGGACAAGCTCTGTTTGAAGAGCTTGAACCGGAAACTCAGGAAAGAGTCATGCAAACAATACGCGAAGACTCAAATACAAACTATGACAAAATCTTTCTAGGATATAGGTTACCTGAGTTGGGCGACCAGAGCCCAAAGGCAAAAAGGACATGGGAAATTTACAACATACTAGGTGAACATGAGGCAAAGATGCAACAACTTGAAGCAGAGGGCAAGTTACCAAAAGCGACACCAAAGAAGAAGAGTAGAACAAAGTAAAGCTTGGTCGAGTGGGTTCTATTATGATATATAAATCCAACTATTCTATATTTTTACCCATATGAAATGTACGCCGCTCAGAATATAACGCCAACAGTTTTGGATGCCATGAACGAAATGTTTCCGAATGGTATAACGAATGCGACAATGCCATTAGAAGGTCAGAAATAGTTCCTGGAACTTACGAATATACAACTGCTGTTTCTTATGGAAACGTAGGTGAGTTTGGAGAAGGTTCTTCAACAACAGTAGATATTGCTTGCGACAGGTTTCATATTATTTCTATTGAAACTCATTCTTATACGTGGAACAAGACATTGAAATAAAAACCTTCTGCCAAGTTGTCTGACAAGAAAGGTTGCAATGGAATTTCTATGTCGGATACCAATATGCTCCAGAAGTTTTCATGGGATATAAGATATTCTAACTCTGACTTAGTTCAAACCAGTAACATGGGCAAACTTGAATGGTTCGCTTGAGAAACTCAGTACAACCACAAGCTAGAGAACAAACAGACCAGTATGCAAAATATTGAGAAAATAAGAAGACTTGACCCTAACGTTCCAGGAGTTTATGTTAACCTTTCTGGTTCAGATGGAACTGCTGCCACTAAAGTAAAACTGAAACTTAGATTCCTTTGTCATCTTTCCTCATCTTCAGGTTTTTAAGATACTTGCCAAACTGGGCAGGAAAAATTTCTATTGAACTTACTCCAAGCAAAAATAACTTAGTCATTGCACCAACACAAGACCCATTCAGCATTACTGTAGCTGGAACTGGTGGAGCCAAGTTCTGTGACTTTTGCAAAGACAAAGTTGACTTAGACTTTGGTTTCTCAAACTTCAACAATGAAGTAAACTATTATTTCAATGCTGCTGGAACTGCTTGGACCCAGTTAAGTTCACATGCGAAAAGTTTGAATGCAAGAGGAATAGAAAGCAGACTTGCAGTCTATATGGGACCCAGATATTTCAAATGCTTTAGCTGCCAAATATATTGCAGTTCCACTTATGTTCCCTATACACCAAATATCTGTCAAAGACTTTGCAGGTGAAGTTGGAAACCAAAGTTGACCCAGGTGCAAGAACAGATATTGCTTTAACAACTGCAAATGAAACATGCAGATACTATGGTTTGTACTGTTCAGACGAACTATAAATGACTATTCTTGTTTCTACAACCCCGGTATTAAATATCATATAAACATAGATGGCCAATATTATCCAAGAGAAGAATATTCTACAGTTGAGGATATGAGGTCATACAACTTGACATTAGATGCTATGAACTTTAACAACAACTTCACAACAACCATTAACCCTGAAATGCAAAGTTCTATTATGCCATATGTGAAAGTATGGACTCATACAGGAGGTCAAAAAACTTCAATATACAAATGGAGACCGTTCAAACTTTTGGCTTGGCATTCCATTTGCTGACTCAGAAGACTTTATGGGTGGTATTTCAACTGTTGGTACTGTACAAATACAATATACTGGTGACAGAGACGGTCCAGATGAACTGAGAGCAAAGAAGTTTACAAAACCAATAGCACTTTTCACGGAAGATGCTCTTTTGAAGATTCGTTCGATGAAACCTGCTGGGGCTCCTCAGATTGGCATAACGACAGCTTCCATCGAGCAGATTTTGGCAGCAGGTCAGTAAGTTGTTCTTGAACTGACTTCTCTCCGTCAAATATTGACAGTACGCCAGTTTTGACAAATATTGTAAGATAAACTTACCTTTAGAAATATCTGTAAGTTTTGTTGTTATATTTTTGTCAACGTCAAGAACTTTCACCATTTCAGTTATACCAACTTTCTTTGCTTTATGAAAATATTTAGGTTCAGCAAAGACTGCTATTCTATAACATTTACCATTGTTTGTATAAAAACTATTCTGTCAATGTATTTGTATTGTTTGTGTGTGTAAACTTTGTTCTGCTTCAATTCGAAGAGATACTCGAATACGTACATCTTTTTATTCTAAGTAAAATGTCATTTCCGAAAAATAGAAGCGTAAGTGTTTCAAAAGGTTTAATGGCGGTGGCAGATGTGAAGTTAATTCACCAACTCAAACAAACAGTCAAAGTGTTGTTGTCAATGTCAAAGACAGAGATGTTGAAGTGGGGAAACCATACGAAGACGAAGATGGTATAACAATTGTTCCTGTAAAAGAACCAACATATCCTGAAGTTAGCAGAGACTTAAGTTCTGTTGCAGATATTCGAAACGACTACCAACAACTGAAAGACAAACTTCAAACTCAGGAGAAGATTTGTCAAGCTTTAAGTATAATGTTAAACTTGGTCGAACACAACCCTGTAAAAGTGAACTCATATGTCATTGTCAACCTCATGAAGTCTTGAAAGAACTATTGAAACTTTTGACAGAGGCAGACGATATAAACATCAAAGAAATAGAACCCGACATTAGTTGCTGTGGTGTTTCATATAATGTCATTGACAAATATACGTTATGAAAGGAGGTGAAACGTTGAACTTAAAGTATAGTTTCCCAGACGTCATAAAAATATTTGACGACCACAACATTTTCATTAAAATTTATTTGCTAAGTAAAAATGTCAAAACTTCTTGAAAGATGTTTGAAGAAAAATAATATAGACTTTATTTCATGTAAAGGACTTTACAACACTTTTGAACGATATGAAAGTCCCTGTTTTGTTTGTTCGTGTAGACAAAGGAAAGTTCTATGTCTTTACAAAATATTTGAACTTCTTAGACAGAGAACTTCAAGAAACGCCATGTGAAAGTTTAGATGAAGTTCTTCTCCACTTTCAGAAAAACTTTTAAATATATATAAATGGCAGAAGACATAATGGTTTATACTATTACGACTAAAAACCCTGAGTCATATAATTCTATAACAAACTTACAAAGTCCTCAAGGACGGTATTGTAAACTAACTTTAACACAATGACGACTAAAGCCTGTTTTGTCTCTTTTGACACCAGAAGACTTTATTGTTGTGAATGGTAAAAAAATACTCCTTTGAAGATACTTACTCAGATATACCACCAACAGGTTTTGTTGACTTATTTAATACTTTAAGTACGGGTGTAACATGTGCTGCAACTAGAGCAGGTTTCATTATGTTTGGATGTCCGACTGAGTTTACTATAAACGATATGAGCTATAATACAAAACTTATTTCTGGTTTTTACTACCAAAGTTTCCTATACAGGAAAAAGGTGTCATACAAGGAATGTCTATTCCATTGACATTAAGCACACCAATCTTATATATTGTTTCAAACTTAGGTTCAAAGTGTTATTCGAATGTCGACAGAAACTATTATGACCAAAAAATACTTATGCGTATAAACAATACTTTCTCCTGCTGGTTGGTTTGCCTATTGTTCATTCGAATGCAGAATTTTCAACCTTAGTGAACTCAAACACTTTGGCAAGTATAACGTTGACATTAGTTGACGCAAACTTTGTTCCTGTAAAACTTTTATGTCCTATGTATTTGTCAATGACGGCAGAAAGTTTCGAATTGGAAGATGCAACTGGTGAAAGTATTGTATTACAAGAACAACTTCAACAACAAATAGCTCAAGAACAACAAATGCAACAAATGGAACAACAAAGTCAAGAATAAAAAAAATATTTTTTTTATTTTTATAAAAATGTACAGAATAGATGTTTCAGATTTTTATGACTTCCAAGCATTCAGAAATATGTGTCCATTTAGAGACTATAACAAAGCAGTCGAGAATTTGAAACGTTTAGTCATTTATGTTGACTCTGCCCCAGAATGTTATGTTATGAAAGAATGGGATGTTGTCTTTAACAAACCAAGAGCAACAATAGTGTCTGAACAAGAATGTAAGTAGACAGAAACTTAAGAAAATAAAAGTCGTACAAGTTGGCATGAAGATGTTAGATGCTTGGGATATCTTATTGTCAAAGTTAGAAGATTTTTCAGTTCGAGGTATAAAGTTCTATACACCTTCTCCAAACTTCTATTCTATCTTCACTGGATATAAATATGAACAAGTAGAATGGAAAGAAAATATTATAGAAGCTTGGTTAGACCATGTCAAAGAAATTATATGCAATGGAAACGAAAAGGTTTATGAGTATATCTTATGTTGGTTTGCAAACATCTTACAACATCCAAGTGCTAAAAATGAAACTGCTCTCATTATAATTGGAAAACAAGGAACTGGTAAGAACACATTCTTTACAGATATCTTATGCAAACTATTAGAGGGCTATTCGAACCCGAATATGACAAACTTAGAAAACATCTGTGGCAAGTTTAACTCCTCAATAGAGAATATGAAACTTATAGTATGTAACGAACTTCAAAGTATAGATACAACAAAAGTTTTAAACTCAGATGCTTTGAAGAGTCTTATAACAGACAAAGTTGGAGTTGTTGAAGAAGAGTATAAAGACCAAAGAGTTTGTGAAAATGTTGCAAACTTCATTATGGTTTCAAACAATACTGTTCCGATGAAGTTAGAAAGTTCTGACAGAAGATATGTAGTTGTCAGAACGTCAGAAGCTCATATGCAAAGATACAGAATATTTTGACGACTTAGCAGAAACTTTGACATCTGACTTTTACAACCACTTGTTCTCATATTTATGACATTAGATATTTCTAAGTTCAATCCAAGACAAATTCCACATACCGAAGAGAGACAAACATTGTTAGAAGCAAACAAGAGTGTATATGAACTGTTCATAGATGAAACTGACTTTGAGTGTTTAGATGAAAGGTCATTGTACGATTCGTATAAACAATATTGTCAAGAATATGGTTATATGGCAGCTTCTAAACGTACATTCTTGGCAAATGTCAAAAGTCTTTTAGATGTTCAGAATGGTGTATATACAAAGAAAAATTTTTATGAGTAAATTTTAAAAAAAATATTTTTTTTATCCGATAGAAAAGATGGCAAAATTCATCTCAGTAAATAAGTACATGTCAGGACTTAAAGAAGAACTAGACCCATTCACATATTTGAATGTTTACTTCTACCATTTTGAAAGTCTTCATTCAGCAAAGTTTGGAACATCGAACCAGTTAAGTTTGCTATTGTGACTAAAAATGGTGCGAAATTTGAAGACTTAGACATAGAAGGTTTGTTAGCAGTCAAAGAAAGTTTTGACAGAAGGTTCTCAAACCTTAAAGAAGGCAAAGCATACAAACTTGTTATACCTTATGAACCAAAGAAGACAGACGACTATGAATATTATGAGTCTAAGATAGTTGAAGTTCAAGGTAAATTGGGTAAAAAGATTTTAGAGTCTAAGCCAGTGTTTGCTCCTAAAGAGGAAGAGAACATTGACATTGACCCAGAAATGTTCTAAAAATAAAATTTTATTTTTACATGTCAAATTTCTTTTTCTCTGGAACTGGTTCAGGTTCTTTCTTCTCTTCTACTTTTTTCTCTTTCTTTTCTTTCTTTTCTCTCTTCTTCTTTTCTGGTGGAGTTATGTCAAATTTCTCAGAACCATATTTATGTAAAAGTTCTTTGTCCTTTAATAGCTCATCTATTCTGTTTTCTATTTCATCTTCAAGAACAGCGCATGTGTCTTCTTTGCATTCTAAGAACTTTTGTTGGACTTCATCTTTCCAATCGGCGTCATCTCTGTCAACAAGTCTGTCATTGACAAATTTTAAGACTGCTCTTTGTAATGTTTTATGGTTCTTGTCATATTCCCAGAAACAGAACTTTAGAACAAATTCACCTTTCTTGTTTACACTATGTAAGATTTTGGTCGACAGATGTTTTGCTGTCAAAAAGCTTGTCTCGAATATAGATAGCGAAATCGCTAGACATTTTCTAAAAGATAAAATTTTAATTTTTCTAAAAATATGTTAGAAAAAAAGTTTGCTGACATTGACAAAAAATTTGAGAATGTTTTAAACAAGAACAAGAGGAAGTTAGAAAATGCTCAGATAAAACCCATACATGACAAGTTCTTATTTGCTCAGAATGGTATAACAGGTCTAATTGCACCACCTGGGTCGGGTAAGACTTTCACTTATCTTAAAATGGCTGCACAACAACAAGAACTAGATGAGAAGAACCCATTCTATGAGTTAGTTGTTATTTGTAGTACTTCTGGTCAATTTGACCAAACCGTCAATTCGTTCAAAAATATTATAAAGAAGTCTAAGTTAGTATGTATAAAGGATACTGAGTTGTTAGATTGGATAAAGAAGTACCAAAGAAGAGTTTTGAAGTATAATGCTATAAATGAGTATATAAATTCTAAGTTTAAAGACCCAAATGAGGAAATGCAGAGAATATTAGAGAAGAAACACTTCAGAAACAAACAGAAAGAGATAGAATACATTTCGAAGAAATTGCAATCTTACGATTGGAAGACATACCCTCATAGATGTCTTCTTATCTTAGATGACTTTGCTTCTCATCCTTTGTTAAAGAACAGAGAACAAGACATGTGTCGAATTCTTAAGAAGCTCAGACACTTTAACATCTCAGTCGTAATGTGTACAGACAGCAAAGAGTTTAAGTAAGGATGTAAAGAGAATACTGACTGACATTGTACTTTTCCCCGGATTGTCCGAAGACGATTTCATGGAACTTATGAAAGAGTCCATGGCAGGTAAGTTTGACAGACATGAACTATGGGAGAAGTACAAAGTCATACAAGACCCTCATACTTCTTTCAGAATTCATATCTACGCAAACAAAGTTCAAATTGTAAAAAGTCAAGCGTAAAAATAAAGAGTGCAATTTACTCTACTTGTTTGAAGTTGTCAAAATACTCTGTTATTTTTTCTTTCAGTAGCGGTAAGTCTTCTTTGAAGGTAAGTATTGTACAACCTTTCATATCATAGTGTGTTTGAGGTAACGTATCTTGAACTATTTGTTTCACATCTTCATTTGGGGTCATTGAAATCGGTAAGTTTTCGCGATAGAACCAATTTCTGTCAGATTTGTAAATCTTAGCAAGGTCGTAAAAGCTTTTGTTGTTTCTTCTGACTAAATGCAACATAACCATATCTTTATCTTCTTCATTTTCCATCTCTTCAGTATAAATCATATACTTATAGTTCTTTTCCTTTCCTTTTGGTACCGAACGTGGTATTCTTTTCTGAATGCTTTTGTCTTTGCTTCAATGACTTCATCTTTTGCATGAAGTTTCTTTTCCATCTCTTCACGTTCTTGTCTATGAATTTCATCTAACATCATGAAAATATAACAAGCATAACGAGGTGAAGCCCACATTGCTACGGCATTTACTAAAAGTCTATGAACATAATATCCTTCAAATTTATTGGCAAATTCTTACGATTTTCATACGGAATCTCATTCCTCGGTTTTTTCGAGGGAAGCAAACATATGAGGAAATTCTTCTAAAAGTTCTTTTGTCTGTTGGTTTTCAAACCAATGATATGCTTGCTTTGTAGAACGAAGAGCGTTCAAAATACTTTGCATCTGGTACATATCGTCTTTGACCGAACGAATGAGACGGAGTTGTTTGTTAAACTGAACCCACTCATATTCTTCATTTATAGCTTCATGGACTATAACTGTTGTTGTGTTCTCTGTTGTTGACATATCTGTCTTTATATTCCGGATAAAAAAATAAATAAAAATAAAATTAGCGTTATTTTCTGACTTTCACAAAAGACCAAAAATAAACGCTTTACATGTATTTTTCAGCAACTTCGTCAAATAATTTTATAGCTTTATCTATCTCATCTACTTCAAACGTTTCTTTACCTTTTATGGGAGCACCATATATTTTCTCAAACTTTTCAAGTAGTTCTGTTTCTGCAGCTCTCATATCATTAACGAACACAACCTTGACTCTATTGACTGTACTGTCATATCTTTGAGTTATATTATATGTTCTTCCTATCTTATATCTCTTTGTATTGAAGTCCTTCGGTTTCTGAACGATGTAAAGTAAGCCTTCACTGCAACGTTCTGAGTCGAATAAACCATATGTTATGAAGTTATATCCAACAACTGGGTCAATCCATAACAAAACTATTGGTATAAGACTTTTGTCTATAAGATATGCTGTAGTTCCATAGAATCTTACCGATATCATAAGCTCAGGATTTCTTGTCAAAATTTTCTGAGTTGAAGCAATTCCAACCCAATGCCATGTTTCTTTCCAGATGGAGATATAATGTCTGACAAAGAATATTTGTTGTATTTCTTTGAGTATCTTACGTTTAAATCACCTATTCTAACCAATTTAGTGTTATTGTCTATCTTTTTAACTGTTTCAAACTCAATGTTTGTCATATATGTTCTTACATACAAGATAAAAAAATATTTTATAAAAAACTAACTTTATTTTTTCTATCTTAAGGAAATTCATGATTTTCATAGAGTTTTGGCGACCCAGAAAAAAAAAACGGTCTCGCTGTGCTTCATGATTTTCATGTGTTTTGGCGACTGGGGTTTCTTACCTACTCGCTGTGCTTCATGATTTTCATGTGTTTTGGCGACTGGGGTTTCTTACCTACTCGCTGTTCTTCACGATTTTCATGTGTTTTAGGCAAGGCCGGTAAAATCCGGTCTAGAGAAATTTTCACGATTTTCATGAGTTTTAGGCGACTAAGTTTTTTTTCCCTGGTCGCTGTTCTTCACGATTTTCATGTGTTTTAGGCAAGGCCGGTAAAATCCGGTCTAGAGAAATTTCACGATTTTCGTACGGAATCTCTTCTCTCGGTTTTTCCGAGGGAAGCAAGCATATGCCATTTTACTCAGATTTTTGGTCATTTTTCAGCAAAAATAATGTTTAGGGTAGAAGGTTAGATCTAACCTCCTTTCTACCCTCTTTTCTCACCTCATGAATTTTCATGATTTCATCGAAACTAAACGTAAATGTTTTGTCAAACATGAACATACATGTTTTGTCAAGACTTCTTCATCGTACATTCTTTGTCATGATTTCATCGAAACTAAACGTATATGTTTTGTCAAGACTTCTTCATCGTAATGAGCGTAAATCAGACAAAAATATATTTTAGGGTAGAAGGTTAGATCTAACCTCCTTTCTACCCTCTTTTCTACCCCAGTTATTTTATAAGCGTTTTACATGGTAAACGTTATGAATTCGTGAGACTTTAAACAGTTTTGTAGCTTCTATTTCTTCTGTCAGTACATCGAATGTTTTAACGATACCGAAAGTTTCTTTATACTTCTTCTTGACGTCAGATAGAAGGAAATCGTCAGCAGTTGGATAGTTTTTGTTCAGAAATTCTAACATGTTCATTTTATCTTCTGCTGGCTTTTCTGCTTCTTTCTTTAAATCTGCATAGTCGTTTCTCATACGTTCTATCTCTTTGACTGAGTAGTTATATTTCCTCATTGCTGCTTTACATTTAGAACATTGCGGGTTCATTTTTGCGTTATATTCTGAAACCTTACCTGCTAAAACAACTAAGGCGTCAATGGTTTTCTTTAAATCTGAAGCAGTTGGTTTTATCTGTTCATTCCATACCTTACCTCTTCTATCTTTATCTCTTATCTGCCAAACACATTCAGCAACTAACGAAACAAAGTTGTCGTAGGTCTTAAACTCCCGGGTTTTGTAAAGGTCAGAGATGTTCTTATATAACATGTCGCAATCTTTGTCCATAACCTTATGGTTGCAATGAAATCCAAGAAACTCATAGTTTACCTTACGAATGAACTTCTTTATTTCTACTGAGTCAGTTGCTTTGACTTCAATTTCGTCGAATTCAGGAATAGTGAGCTTTTGTTGTTGGATTTCAGGTAGTTTAGGCAAATGGTCAATAATGTCCTGCATTTCATAAAGATACTGTTCATTTGTTTCATCTTTCGCACTACAGTTTAAATTAGATGTTAAAAGTTCTTGCTTTATCTTCTGGATTTCTGTTTCAAAAGTATATGAAGAAGGAATGAAGCTTTTCATTTCTACTAACATAGATGTTGGATTCATGACTAAAGAGTTTGGTGAAGTTGTTGCTAACATGTTCTTACAATAAAAATAAAAAATAT